>NC_138229.1:3723321-3848321 GCF_964197995.2 Scardinius erythrophthalmus
TTCCAACTATTCCCCATGCGCGTCTCAAATTGAAGGGTGATCATGCTTTATCTGTCGCTGGTCCAAGATTGTGGAATAATCTGCCGGTAGATGTTAGATCTTCCTTGACTCTTGGTTGTTTTTAAGGGCCGCTTAAAATCTTATTTGTTTTCTTTGGCATTTTAGTACATTAGTAGATGGATTTTTTATGTTTTCTCTTGTTGTTTTTGTAATGTACAGCACTTTGGAACTACTGTGGTAGCCTGTAACGTGCTATATAAATAAATGAACGGATGAATACAGATTGTTTCAAAGCAGCTTCACAGTAATAAACAGGGACATAACAGCTTCAATGATGCAAACTAGAGCAGCACGATTGAATTGTTAAAAGATCGCAATCTCGATTCAAACACCCACGCGATCTCATTCCTAAATGACAACGATTTGTTTATGTCTATTAAACCTTTGACAAAAAGCATCAAATCTGTGTTCGTGCTGCCGCTGACCCAGAGAGAAGTTATCATTTATGAAACAGCTTCACAAACAGTCTTTTCAATCACACTGTATCCTTATTTCTGTGTTACAAATATTCAAATTATCACAGAAGTACTGGGATAAAAGTGTATAGCTTGTATATAATCACTGATGTCTATGGTAGTGATCAAAATAGAGCAAATTCTTTTGAAAGTAACTTGGCGCTTCAAACAAAGATTGTATCGCTTACATCGTTACACCAGTAGGTGGCGACAAGTGACTTAAAAATGTATGTCATTAAATCATTCATTCAAGAGATTCGATCAAAAACGTTGATTCCTCCAGTAATGAAACAAGTGAAGTGCTTATGATTGAGTCACTGAATCATTCGGTCAAGCTGTTTAAAAATAAATAACGTGATACTCAATTTATGCAGAATCGTGCGGCTCCAATGAAAACTTCATCAGAGAATAAACAACAGTGGTGTCATTAGTAGCTCAAGTCAGTTCAGTATTGATTCAGTTTAAAGTTAATTAATCACAAAGCAAGTTTAGTTCAGTTATAAGAAGCTTTACAGAAGACAATAGAGTCGTTATTTAGCTCGAGTCGGTTCAATGTTGATTCAATAACTGTGTACAGTTCAATTCAGCTATAAATCCGCTCTACTGAAGGCAATAGTGTCATAGTCCAGCTCAATTCAGTTCAAGTTTTCTTCTCATCCAAAAGCGCATTACTGAATGTTAAATGTCTTGGTTTCCAGCACAAGACTAAATGCTGATTAACCCAAAGGGAGTCCCTGAATACTCAACAGATACTCTTTGAAAACTTGCATTGAACTACCCATAAATACCTCTATATCTGCCCCTAAAGAGATCCACTGTGTAACGGTATGGGTTAAAAAAAAAGACTGTGTCAAGCCTGTTGAACTCAAATGGACTGTAAGTGATGTATGGTGGCCTGAAGGTCTAGGAACAGGAATCAAAGGTTCTCCTAGGGGACTCTTAGGGTTTTTCTTTTTTTTTGTGGTCTAATGTAAAAAAACACCAAACAAGGATTTCCTTTCACTATCTATTGCATCTGATAAAACACTGTGAGATTTCCAGCCCCTATCGAGAGACACATGCAGATGTCTCGGTAATCTTCGAGAGAATACAACTTCCACAAGTACGGAAAACTTCAGCATCTTGATTCGATTAATGAATAAACCTGTTTACTAATCTTGATGTATGCGCTCTGGCACAGTTGTGCTCTCTGAATCTGTGGCGATCTGCAGTGTTTAACACCCCGGCTGTAAGTGGCAGCTTATGCTAACAAAAGAAGATGTGTCCTTACCAAGTGGCCAGCTAAGCCAGACTTATCAGGGTGGCGTTGCGTTGGCTTGACCTCAGGCAACAGGTGGGGAGGGCAAATCCCTCATGGAGGCAGGATTGGAGATGCTAGTGTGTGTTTTCCATCCACGCTGTACATCCATGTAATCAGTCGATCGCGGGTTGGTTTGTGTGGATATTAAGTACTATACCAGCGTCTTAGAGGTTCCTTCTCATGATGACTTCTCCTCCGGGATATATGTTTACACTACCATTTCTTCCGGCCACTCTGGAGGTGGGCTCGGAATTTCCTCATCCTTTGACATAGTCGGTTACGCAAGTCTGAGACTAGTTGATCGTGACTTAAATCAGTTTTGGAAATTGATTTAGGAGTCCTGTCCGGTTTTTAGGATTCCAGATCTGAAACACAATTCCACATTGGCAAAGTCAACACTGTGCACTTGGTACGACAAAGAAAGCAGCAGAAATTTGTAGAACAAAACCCTGAAATGTATCAAACATAACACATACTCAAAACAACCTTATGTACCTAATTTAAAACAAATAAAACAAAAAACTACAAAAAAACAAAAAACAGGTGGAGTAAAACAGATACACAGAAAACCCTGAAATACATCAGTCTTCATACAATCAAACCTGTAAGTTATTTATAAAACAATTTAAGAGCACGTGGAATAAAAAAAAGTCCATGTCTTTTTGTTTTACTCCAGGGAACAACAAATTCCCAAGCCGGGGAAGCAGGTGGATGTGTTTGCTCTAATGCAAAACCTTGCATTTTAAGGCTTCTCTTATATCAATGAAGTATAAGTTAAAGTAGTCCAATCTATTAAAAAACGACCATTTCACCAAACATTTGTGTGTTCTACGTCCATTACACTTAGTGGAGTATCATAGTGTTTGCTTAGCAACATGCAAACTCTATCAAAGTCAATCGTGAGTCAAGTCTCCCATGCAGAGGGTTATTTGTAAAGTGCACAGAGTTTGTCCCATATGCAGAGCGTTTCAAATCAATCCCTTATGATGTTCCTCTCGGTTACGATGCCTATGTAGACAACACGGCAGCCAAAGTTTTGCAACAGAGCTGTTTAGTGAAGCCAGGAAATTTAAGTAAACCTTTAAGGGTCTCTCACCGTCCGTCATATGGTTTAGACCAAGCATTTGACTTGTTTTACGACAAAATGTTTGTTTTTTTTGTGAAAGTTCTCAGAATTTATTTAGCCTGAAATGAATTGTCAAAATTGAATGTTTTTCTCACTTTTCCGTTTTCCTCAACATTCCTGTTTAAACCGTAACTTTATAAGTGACTGCAAATTCAAATTAAATATGATCGCTGTGCAGTTTGTCTTAAAATTGTAAGGTACTTAAACTAAGCTTATTCCTTCCAGACTTACCATGTGCCATATGAAGCTTACAGGCTGTCCAAATCCTGGTTTGGATGTCCTCTCATACGGAGTCTTTCGTGCGTAAGATCCCTCCGTGCGTGCGTGTGTGTGTGAGAGCAGGAGTTTGCGTGTGTATGTTTTTTAGGGGTGTGCGCATGGCGAACTCTCCTCGGTCCCTGTCAGTCTTTCTCCTCCCTGTGTGTGAGACTCCTCCTCTACCCACTCACTGATCACTGGATGGGTCGGATTACCGTAGACTTTAATCGCTTCTTGGATCTCCCCCTCTCTCGCTGGACGGGGCCTGAGGATGCTCACAACCAGGGCACAATGAACAAGGGCTGTAAACACCTAGTGCACACCACATGCTTGACACCTGTGATGTGGGACAATCCATATAATTCATACTTAACCTGCCAGACAGGCTTCAGAAAGTGTCACTAACTCTTGTAACTCACTAACTCTTCTAATCTTTAATTAATGCCATTTAATTATTGTTTTGTCTCTTGTGGATGCATTGCAAGAGATACAAAGAATGCAAGCTGCTCTGTGAAGGCAATTAAAACAAGTTGCTATAAAAAATGTATATGTATAATGACCAGGAGGATGCTAAGATTTCATTTAATTTCATTTTTTTATTTTGTTTCGAACATATTACAAATAGACAAAGAAAATACAATATAACATATATAAGTTGTAAACAAAGCAACAAAACAACAAAACAAACAAAGTATTTATCCACAATATTTGATGCAAGATGCAAATTATAAGAAGTGCAAATAGTCAAACTTGTTTCAGTAACTGCCCACTATTGCTCAGATATTTTACCTTTAGTACAAATAGCATTTAAATTCTATTTAAACTCCGTTGCATCTATCAGTATTTGCATTTTGCTTAAACAAGATGCTATTTATACTTGGTGCAAACAGAATCTACCACTATTTGTACTCAATGTAATTAGCTACTGTCCATAATTGTCATCATAGCAGTTAATTTCCCCTAATCCCCATTAGGGGATTATTTCCCCCCTCAGAAAATCAATGAAAATGTGAAAATATTATTATTTAATAACAATATAATTTATTACAGCTTACAATTAACAATATCATTTATTTACTATATAGTGTGAATTGAAGGTTATATCAATAATAGCCATCCATTGTTGATAATATAACATCATTTGATAATATATATTTGATAAGTTTATTATTTGTGTATTTAATGTACCTGTAATACAATAAAGGCTGATGCAGACATGCAAATTCAGATGCGAGTCCACATGCATCTTTTTATCACCTTGTCGCTGAATTTCTTGTTTTTTATAGTCTTTGTCTTGTGATGTTTTCTTTCGTCGATCTTCAAAATGCCTCAAGAAATGGAGGCCAAATGTCACTTTTCGACACGCTTTTTGAGCGTTTAGCTTCCCCTACAGCTCATAACCGAATTGAACGCTGCATGACGCTGAAGGATTATTGCGATATGTAGTTTGACATGCGTTTGTGAATGACTTCAGTTCTAAAATAAATAGCTAAAATCACGAGGCCTTCATGTAATCTCTTTTTTTGCTTGTGTGCCATTGGTGCGTGTCAATGCTTCCACACGTAGCTGTTTGTCAAGTTTTTCTTGCTCTGTGACCTTTGACTTAGGGTATTCAGGCTATATTTTCTGTTAATAAAGACCACATTGCTAGAACTGCCCGGTCCTGCAGATTTGCCTTGTATAGAGGATCAGGCCCTTCCTATCAGAGCATGCTACACAACTCCTTGTCCAAGCGCTTGTTCTATCCAGACTGGACTATTGTAATGCTCTCCAGCTTGCTCTGTCAAACCTCTGCAACTGATCCAGATGCTGCAGCGAGAGTGTCTTTAACGAGCCGAAGAGAGCACATGTCACACTTCTCCTCACTAAATTGCACTGGTTGCCAGTTGCCGCTCGCATCAGTTTCAAGTCACGAACAACCCCTGGCTCTGCTCCCTTTTACCTAAACTCATTACTTCAGACGTATGTGCCATCCATTATTGAGTTTCATCATCTCAAAGAGGCACAAAATCACTTTCTCTGACCTTTACCATGACTGTTCCCTGCCTAACTCAACCAGAGCTGTTGAGTCCGTAGCCATTTTCAAGAAACGGCTGAAGACGCATCTTTTTCGGCAGCCCTTGATCCAGTAATACTAACTCTTTCTCTTCTTTTTTATTTATAAAACAAAAACAAAACAAATTGTTTTTACATGTACTGCGTTAGATTAAACTGAGAAGGGTCATGCAGGGTTCCCTCGGGTGCTTGAAATCCTTGAAAGTTTGTGAATCTGGAAAAAAAAAAAAAAAAAAATTCAAGGCCCTGGAAAGTTTTTGAAAATGAACATAATAGATACAGTTCCTTGAAGTGCTTGAATTTATTTTATTTAGTTTTCTGGAAAAAAATTCCATATTATTCCCTCCGGTCCGCTAATGTGTTAATTCGCCAACACTTCGTGGCCTATGCACACTAGCTTGCTTGATTTACGTTAGCTACGCGCATTTACGCGTTACGTTAAGTGTTTTCCGCGTGAGGTACTTTGTGTTGTACGTTGCCATGACGTTCACGCGCGCACAAAACAACTACAGTGGAACCTCATCGTTTGTTGTCCGACACTACAAATGTGTTCCCACATTAAGTCCTTGAATTTGAGGGTATTGGACCTGTATAGTCCTTGAAAGGTCCTTGAATTTTAAGGGCGTTTTCACACCTGAAAGTCCGCACCAAGGTCCGAACCAAAGTTCATGTTTTGATACATTGTATACATTCAGTTAGTTTTGGTTTGGTTTCACATTGCAATTATGCGAGCGCACTAAAGAACTTTACATGACGTACTTGCGTCCTGTCGTCATCGTCTATATGGGTGTGAGGAAAATAACAGGAGGATGCAAATGCAAGTAAAATTCTCAGTTTATTTGAAAGCGGTCAGATGAAGACACAGGTCGGGGACAAACACTGGCTGAGATGAAGCAGGGACGAGATGGCGATCCGGTGGTGGTGCGGTGAACAGCGTGCTCGAGTGAAACAACCAGGAACCGTGGGACATCAGACGACACGAAGAACTGACGAAAATCCAGACGAAGAACTTCTCAGACGAGGCACAGGAACAGGACACACACCGAGGAACAACCACAACGATCTGACAACATGAGAGGGAAATTACTGGGCATATAAAGGGAACTGGGATTGAAGACAGCTGGTGACACTAATCGACACAACGAGTAACCACACCCACACAATTACATTCACACAGACACATCAGCATGAGACAGCCGATTCATGAACCGTGACAATGGGCTGCATTTTTACATTGATTGGTTTGTAAACGGACGTGCGTCTGATGTCAGCGTGTTGTCAAGTCGGCAGGGTAACTTTTTATAAGAATGAATGAACAGACGCATATCGTTGCCACTATACTTTTACTATTATGGCATTACTCCCTGTAGCACCAGCTATACTCGAGGCTAGTCCAAATGAACGTCCTTGTTGTGCGAGCATTTAATCGTCGCCGGCAGGACGTGTGTGTGTGTGTGCGTGTGTGTGTGAATCAGCTGGAAGAAACGCTGTGGGACAGATCTGCACATAAATATTCTTCTTCAGTTGTTTAGGCTACGTGGGAACCACCGGAACTTCCTGTAAATGGTCTGAAAGTCCGAACCATACAGAAAATGCTTTCACACTAGAAACGAACCAAACCTTTGTTCAGTTTGATCTGGACAGAGACGACCTCTTTTCGTCGGACCACATTTCATCTGTTTGGTCTGGACCGTGGTCCGCGGGAGCTTTTGGCGCTTTTCCACTGCATGGTACGGCTCGGTTCGGCTCGGTACGGTTCGACTCGGCGCGGAACGGTTCAGCTCGCTTCGCTTTTCCACTGCGTGGTACGACTCGACTCGTTACGGCACGGTTCGGCTCGCTTTAGCTCCTTTGCTTTTCCACTGCAGTTAGTACCACTTCAAAGTGGGTGGGACTGATCGTTATATAGTTGCTGTCTCTATACCATGACATCATATTAAATGCGAATTTTTCATTTCGTGTTTCCCCATCCACTCCTCGGCAACTGACGAGAGGAACGTCTACTCTGCACCTCGTCCACTGACCACGATTCAGCCATTTCTTTTTTTTGAAGTTTATACTCTTTTTTTTGAAGCAAATACTTTAAAAAAGGTTGGCTGTTGTCTACTGGCTATTTAAATCTAGCGGGTTTAGTGTCTCGTGTTGTAAATACAATGACGCTGGTGATTCTGTCTGACCAATCAGTGATCTGCAGTGTTTTCACGTCACATTTTAGTATCGGTACGGTACGCTTGGAACCTCAACAGAGGTGGTACCATTTAAAGTGAGCCGTACCATACCGTACCATGCAGTGGAAATGCGCCATAAGTGAGCCGTACTGAACCGAGCCGTACCGTACCATGCAGTGGAAATGCGCCTCGGACCAAACTGAAAAGTCCGAAAATCCGGACCAAACAAGGTAGGTGTGAAAGGGCCCTAAGTTAACCAAGGTGTGGGAACCCTAGTCATAGCACTTGCATATTGTTGTCCTACTGTTAGTTTAACTGCTTCTATTGTTCTCATTTGTAAGTCGCTTTGGATAAAAGCGTCTGCTAAATGATTAAATGTAAATGTAATGAGTGTGATTTGTGCTATAGAAAATAAACTGACTTGACTTGAGATTTGTTTTGACGTGACATGCATTGCACTTGGTTTGTAGTTGTGGAAAGCAGCATGTTGTCCCCTCACCTCACAAGTCCTTCCACAGCGAAATAGCTTGAAACTTATGGCCGTTAACCAAAGATGCAGGCCTCCGGGAAGAGAAAGTGTGAGACTCTGCAGGGCTCCTGAGAAGGTCCATGCAAGGTTATTGACTCGTACACTCCCTGAAACGCATCAGCTCTCAGCATAAAGAGTGTTAAGAGTCAGTTAATGCAAAGCAGATGGAAGACCTTCACGAAACATGAATGTCTGACTGTACGGCAGCACGGCGAACGCTCGTTCTGCAACCTGTCCGAAGTCTCGAGCAACTCCTGACTCAGAGATATCTGACTCTCGTAACATTCCAACCGCGTGATTCAGCACCTGGACGGAGAGAGAAAAGTGTGTTTGACAGTGAAGCATGTCTTTGCTGAGAGGATAGAAGGATAGTTTATTTAACTTGTTTGATGTTAAACTTGGAAAGAAGAAACTATTTTAACATGCAAAGACAACTATGAGTCATTTGTAGCTTGATTCTCTTGAACACTCTAAGGTTGTGTTCACACTAGTTCGGTTTGCTTGGTCCATTTGGTCCAAAAAAAAAAAACATAAAACATTTAGTCCTGGTCTATTTAGCGTTCACATTGGCATTTTAACACTGAACCTAAAGATACTGAACGTTACTGATATGTTCACAACCTGATTGTTCGGATTTTATTTATGTATATTTAGCAACGGAACTTGCCGAACATCTAAAACCGTTGCTGTGTTCTGGGAATAATGTGCTCGTTGTGTGTGTGTGTGTGTCGCTACATATGATGGTATTCTGACCAGCTGAGAACTCGTGAAGAGCTTATAAATGTGTAAAGGAGTCAAAACAGCGTCAGGAATCCCTCCGTCACACACACCAAGATCTGCTGTGAGGAGAAGCGCTTCTGATGCCTGAACTGAACTGTGATGAGCAACATCTCGACTATGATGAGAAAAACAGGTGTGCTTGAGCATTCTGTCCTTTTTAGGGTCTCATCTTCCTGTTTTTGGTTCGTTTACATGTCTTTGGTCCATGTTGTGTTCATATTTCATTCGAACCGCACCAGCGTTTTGGGAAGCGGACCGAGACCCATCTTTTTGAAAAACTTATCACCGTTGTGTACAGTTTACCTCCACACTTCTTCAATTGGTTCTATAGTTATGTGCGTTTGAATATATGTGCGCAGGTTTGTAATTCCCTACAAACCAAGCCTAAACAAAGTACTGGTCTTTCCTTATAAATTTTGATACAGAATTTTATTTTGTCATGGTGATGTCAGGTATGCGAAACTGTAGAGTGGTAAAGGGATTCTCCATAGGGAGAGACCAGTTGGCACTTCAGCACTTCATCGGGTCCAGGCGAAGGTCCTTCGTCAGATCTGGATACGGCCTGGATCCGGCAGGCTGCGGGAAAACCTCGGGATAAACAAAGACACTAAAATTAGCGTAGATGCCATTCTTCTTATGATGTAACGAGTACATCAGGATTTATGGGAAGTGTTCCCGGTTCCGGCTGACCCAATCTTGTCCTATCATAACAAACCATACATCAATGGAAAGCTTATTTATTCAGCTTTCAAGTGATGTATAAATCTCAATTTAAATGGGGGGATTGGCACACCGGGAAAAGTTCAGGTGCTTCCGATGGCCAGTCAGTCTACTCCACAGCCAATCACGGGCCCCTTCCATGTGATGTTTTCAAAAGTACCGACTTCGATACCAAGTCAGTACTGAAATTTAAAAAATGTGACACTTTGAGCGCCCGTACCGAACCTACGTTCTGACATACAACCCAGAAGCGCTGCGCTGTTACACTACGTGAACTCACTCAGAGGCCCACACAGAAGGAAATGAAGAGTTGATCAGGATCATCCGTGGAAAAAAACTCAAGAAATACTTTTGAAAACAGTTAGTAGTTTTGTAATTCTGTTTGGTGACTCTATTGTTGCAGAAATAACATACCTCACCTTTAACTGGAAATGTCCAGGTGTTGATGGCTGTGATTATAGAATACTCAATATTTCCAGTGTATTTAGGTGTCATAACATGCCATTTATTTGTGATGGTTGTATACTGAATCACAATGGCCACGTACACAAATGTGCAAGTGAATAAATGATCATTCTGTGTGTTTATGGAATACAGGAGTCACTCCTGAGCTTGAACTCTTTGGCATCTCATGTATGTAAACATAAAGCATGAATGTTTAATCGGATTGGTTCAGCTGTTTTTGACCAAAATGACGCAACAGGAGACTTATAATCACCCAATTATTAGTGAACCACTGTGGATTTGCTAAATTCTGTTGTGCCAAAAATATTGTAATGTTTGCTTGTATTGTTTGCAGGGTTATAGTTAATTAAAACTGAACTCATTTTTGTTTAAATTGAGACAGACACATGAAAAAATGACAAAAACACATCAATTAAAACACTTTAACTAATATGAAAATGGAAAACACTCAATGCTAATCAAATAACAGTTTGTTTGTTACAAAAAAAAACTTTAATTTAATTAAATTATCTCCATTCCCACGTTTAGTTACTTGAGTAAAAAAAAAAAGTGGAACATTATGTATCTGACCAGAATCCATTTTTTATTTCACTTTCTCTTTTTCAGATGAACGCACACCCATCATTATGTGTAAGTTCAAACACTTGCACATTGTTGTCTAGTTCTGTGGAAGCAGTTAAACCCTATCTTATGCTTTTGTGTTAAACAAAGCTGTTCATTGAAGCTTTTATCTGCATGGCAGCCTGTCTCACAAAACCCTTATGGTGAATCATTAAACAGACGTACTGAACCAAGACCATGGGATGCATTTCAGACTGAAGGGCTCTTCACTGGAACCCCAAAACCGGGTGATGTTGAGATGACAGATTTTCTTATGTAATGATAGCGGGAAATCCTCAGCAAATTGTATTCAGGCCAGCGATTACATTATTTTTTTTCTGTTTACTTAACAAACTATTGCTAAGTCTTTGAACACACTTTTGGTGTTTTGCTGATTTTCAGTGGATGTATGAAGTCAGTTCTCCTGAAGTTCACAGGTGTAGAGAATCACATTAAAGGGATATTTCACCGCTGGAAAGTATATCGATATAAGATATTAGATATAATATTGGCCGATATGGTCTTTTTTTTTTTTTTACACATCGGTATCGTTCCGATGTCAAAATAGGGCCGATGTGAACAGGCCGATAATCATTTCTGTGTATTTGACGTGTGAAGTTGAAGATGCTGACTCGCAATCTTCGCAGTAGTGAGCGCGCCTGAGAAAAATGCACATTTCATATGGATGACATAAGCAGGGAACAGTCTGTTTACTTTCGTTTTGAATTGTTCTGTTTAAAAGTACACATTTCAAGCTTTCTATATATGTCTCAGGTCTGTGAGGCAAGTAGGCTACCTTATACGCTGAGTTTCGGCTTATTACGCTGAGTTCCATACTAAAAAAAAAAAAAAGAATAAAAAATCATCTTTTGGAAACTGAACTTAATGCCTTAATTTAAAAAATTATGGAGTATGAAGTAACTGGCCTTTAAAAAATAAAAATCTGCCTGCCTCTATGGGAATTTAACATAGGGGTGTCCAAACTTATGCACCCTGTATTTTAAGGAAGAACATTTATTTATTTACAATACATTATTCATTCACAAAGAAAATTGGTGTCCTTAAAGGTTGGATTTTTCCTAATTTTTTTAATTAAGGCATTAAGTTCAATTTCCAAAAGATGATTATTTATTCCTCTTTTTAGTCAACTTTGGCATGGGTGTCTAAACTTATGCATAGCACTGTATTAGACAAGCTCCAGGTTCACGTGCCGGCGCCTCCGTGTCCTGATTAAATATTTTCTACTATATTTATTCTTATTTATTAAATCCAGGCATTTGGTTGATGAAACATTGATTAAAATTAAGATACAATTAATACAAAACGAAATAAAATTTAAAGACAGGCTTTGTGCTTTCTGTTTGAGGTCTCTGTGAAAGTTTAAAAGCAGTCTTTTAGTGCCACTTTCAGAGCGCTCACGTCTACGAACTATCCTGTCCGTAACATTGTTTTTTTTGTGTGTGAAATAAATTTCGAAATAAATGCGACTTATAGTCCAGTGCGACTTATATACTGTATGTTTTTTTCCTCTTCATGATGCATTTTTTGACTGATCGTTTTTTTGACTTTGTTTATTTTGCACACAGGTAAAGGTGCCCAATATCAGTCATTTCTGAAAATAAATTACAAAAGTAAAAAAAAAAAAAGTGTTTTGGAAAATAGCTCTTTATTTGATTATCATAAAAATGTGTTTTCTATACAGAGATATCGACATCAGTAAATATCGGTATCGGCCATAACAGCAATATTAATATCGGTTATCGGTATCGGCCGCAATTTTCACATCGGTGCATCACTAGTTTCTTTATTTACAATAAATGATGCACGTTGATATTTTATCTAATGTAATGACATTTGTATACTTTTTTTGCGTTGCTTATTAAATTGTCTAAGTATTTTTTAGTTTTTTAATGTGGCTTAAGTGTTTAAATATTTATATTTGCTCACCATTTATTTGATGAAAAATACAGTAAAAACGGTCATATTGTTAAGCATCATTGCTATTTAAAATAACTGTTCTCTGCTAAATATATGTTATAATGTAGTTTATTTCTGTAGTTAATTTTTAGCTGAATTTTGTCACATCCACATTTTTGCTGCTTCATATTTTTGTGGAAACCCAGGTTTTTTTTACAAATAGAAAGTTTACTATTGTATTGTAGTATTATAAATGTCTTTACTGTCACTTTTGATCAAGTTAATGCATCCTTGCTGAACAAAAGTATTCATTTATTTAAAAACAACTTTGGCTCTGAAACGTCCATTACCGGGAAGACGTCTGTCAGCTGTAGCTCAAGTATTTCAGACAGTTTACACCGATTTCATCAGCCGTTCTGAGCAAGCAAAACTAGTTAACTCCAACTCAGATGAGGCAAAATTAGTGCTCTTTCTAAATCTGCAAGGCTGGCCGAGCTTAATCTGTTATAGAGGCTTTAATTAGCTGGCAAACTTCTCATTAGAGCTTTATCAGGTAATGCGGGTGAGATCAGGAGCAAACGCTGCTATTAACACACTTTGATTACACAAGACGTCTAGTTAACTTCATGCTGTAACTAAACTATTCGACTGGCAAACAGCGTCTTTCTACAATGACCATCATTCAAAAAGTTGTGTATTTTGAGAAAATGAACATTTTGTAAGCCAATCGAAATATTTTTAGTCTATGAAATGTTTTGTTGAAAAGAACATTTGTGCATCTTTACAGTAAATGCTGGCACTTGATTTAATATTGTATGAAGAGTTCAGATGCAAAAGCCTCTAAGTGCCATCTGAAATTTTCTTCTAGAATGATAATTTTCATAAAGCTTGTATATTTAAGCTCAGTAATTTCACTTAAATGACAATTAATAGGTAATTTGCATTGCCATTTAAGTGAAATTATTGAACTTAAATATACGAGCTTGATAAAAATTATCATTCTATAAGAAAATTTCAGATGGCACTTAGAGGCTTTTGCATCTGAACTCTTCGTATATATACTTTTTAGTGTGGCTTAAGTGTCTAAATATTTATACTTTCTCACCAAGAGAATTATGGTGAGAATCTCCATAATTGAATGGAGATTCAATTCAATAAAATTAACATGAATCTCACCAAATCGACTATGGATTTGATATCCGATCAAAATACTGTTTTAAATGAACTGTTTTATATTATGTAAATATATATTAAAAATGTAATTTATTCCTGTGATGCAAAGCTGTATTTTCAGCATCATTACTCACAGTCTTCAGTGTCACATGATCTTTCGCCATTTAAATGGAAATTTATATTTTTTGATTTATATTTGACGTCACAGCTCAGGATAATCGCCAGTGAAGGTTTGGAGACATTACTAATAACTATGATGTAATTTTCCTGTGATGAGTCACATGAATCCACTCACAAAGACATTAAGTTATTGTTTTTTTCTGTTTCTCACATACTTTTCTGTTTTTGCTCCAATTCACAGTTTATCGTGTTGTGATTCATCCTGGCTCAGAACTCTTTATTGACGATTGTTTTTGAAATCCCTATGGAGAAAATGACTTCTGGTTGCAAAGTCACTGAAAAAGTGGCCACTCACTGTCTCGCTCTGTTTCACACACCGCAATTTTATCATCGCAATGGATTGGAAAAGCGAGGTATTCTTTCTATTTGCCCTCAAGATTAAGCATGCTTGATTTCATGAAGATTCCCTCCGGATTCTTCCCCTGTTGTTTGGATTTGATCAACGATTATAGTTGTCCTGAAATGAACCAATGATTTAAAAGAAAGTATGTGCATTAGAGTTGTGGTTTTTCATTCCAGCACCAGATTCTGAGTGCATTGTTTATTTGTTTGGTAGTATACAATCAGACGTTTGAATCGACTCCCTCTGCGCTGGCTCCCTTCCTGGCTGTTTCCCGTTGATATGCGAGATCTTTGAGTTTTGTTAGTGTAATGGGGTACTTCAGATGTTTGCACACTGCATGCTACTCAAGATAAATTTATTAAAAGCACGTTTTGACCATCAGGTCTTCATCAGGTGCAATCTTTTTTTGTTTATGTTATTTTGATGTCCTGCACCTGAGCCCAATCTGGGTGTTTGGGATGTGCATACCAGTTTTGTATTTTTGGTACTTCAGATGTTTGACATATGTGACCCTGGATCACGTCACCAGTCACATGTCGCACGGGTATATCTGTGGCAATAGCCAACAATACATTGAATGGGTCAAAATTATCGATTTTTCTATCATGCCAAAAATCATTATGATATTAAGTAAAGATCATGATCCATGAAGATATCTAGTAAATTTCCTACCGTAAATATATAAAACATTTATTTTTGTGAGTGAATGCTGCACAATCGCGAACATAAATTAACAACTTTAAAGGAGATTTTCTCAATGTTTTAATTTTTTTGCACCCTCAGATTCCAGATTTTCACATCTCTGCCAAATATTGTCCTATCCTAACAAACCACACATCAATAGAAAGCTTATTTATTCAGCTTTCAAGTGATGTATAAATCTCAATTTCCAAAAATTGACCAATGTGACTGGTTTTGTGGTCCAGGGTCACATATGTCCTGACCTGTTGCTGTGTCTTTCTCTGGGGTTTGGGCCTCTTGTGTTTGTGTGAGCTCAACCTGTTAGTGTGAAGGTGATGCAAACATTAAATTCTCCTTTTTGTTTTGCACAGAAGAAGAAGAAGAATAATAAGAATGAAATGAATGTAATGAAATTAGAGCAGTTCAATGACAAAATGTTTTTTTTTTTTTTTAACGTTGATATTTTAAAGCGGTAGAAAAGAGGTGGTCATAATGAATTAATAGTTAATATAATTATTTAATAATACTTGTAACTTGAAGAAAACTGGTTAAAGTGCCCCTATTATGCTATTTTGAATATTGCTTTTCATGCAGTGTGTAATAAAGCTGTTTGTGAATGTGAAAGGTCTGCAAAGTTTAAAAAACAAAGTGCACAACAAATAAAGTTAATGTCTTCTAAAAGAAAGAATTGATTCTGAACTGCTGAAACAAGTCATCAGCAATTCCAGTCTCATTTTCTGTTACATACCTATGTAACAAATTTGCATAATGCCAGCCTATGTATCTGGAAGAGTTTGGTTCATGTTGTTCATGTCGGGAAGAAGCTTTTTCAGCACTGCAAATCCACTTCTAAAGGATGAGAACTCGTGGTGGAATTGATACGGGAGAACTGATGCCACTGTGTATCAAGCACTGAGGACATCTGACCAATCAGAGCAGAGTAGACCAATCACAGCAGACTGGGCCATCTGACCAATCAGAGCAGAGTAGACCAATCACAACAGACTGGGCCATCTGACCAATCAGAGCAGAGTAGACCAATCACAACAGACTGGGCCATCTGACCAATCAGAGCAGAGTAGACCAATCACAACAGACTGGGCCATCTGACCAATCAGAGCAGAGTAGACCAATCACAACAGACTGGGCCATCTGACCAATTAGGAAAAATTAGGAACCTTTAAAATATCACAATAAGGGCATTTACATTTTTTTTAATCTATTTACTTTTTCGTTCTCTCTTTTGTGAAAGAGAGTTAAAATTGGTTTAGTGTGGGAACAAATTAATCCCAGTTAATTTGTTTCGACGGGTTAAATTAAGATAAGTTTACAATAGGTTTGCTTTTAATTAGGGAGAAAACTTCCCTGAAAGTTTTAATTGGTCTCCAATAAAGCAAAAATTCTCAGATCTGATTTTTCTTTTTATCACCCGCCAGTTTAATAAAACAATAGGACATTAATGGACACAAGCCATTCAGCGAATGATATGAAGAAACGCCAGTGGAATCACATCCAGATGTGTGTGTTTGCAGAAGACTTTATTTAGCAGATTTTTATTATGGGTGAAATCAGTCATTTCATCTGATGGGATTGCTCTTCCACACACTAAACTGTTGCCCAAGTATTTCTGATGTGTTGCAGACCAGATCTAATGTGCAGAGCCTCAATGCTGGATCATGACCGCTTACAGACCTGGATTGAGTTTATAACTCAAGTACGGTTTTATGTACCAGTGTCAGACAGCGAGGGCTTGATGTGATCCGCACCCGTATTTAACTATATTCATGTTTTGGACTGTATCCTGTCAATGATTATATCATCAGATGTCAAATCAGAATGAATCATAATTGTTATTCAAAAATGAAATGGAGACCCATTAGATTTGGGTACTGCACATTTTGAAATGGCTCCTGATATGATTAGAAATACCTTATACAATTGTTTGTTTATATTATACGTGTGTGTGTGTGTGTGTGCATAAATAAATTATATATATATATATATATATATATATATATATATATATATATATATATATATATATATATATATATATACATATGTTACCGGCAAAGTGTGAAATCCCGGTATTGTATAGAATGCCTGATGGTTTTTGGCAAAAATACATTACCTAATTCTATACATTACCTAGGCATTCTATAGAATGCCGGATTACACACTTTGCCGGTAACATATATACTGTATATATATACAAATTACCCCATAAACAATGTCAAAAATTTAAGTCAAAACAAGTCACCAATTTTACTATTATTTAGTGTGTGTGTGTGTGTGTGTGTGTGTGTGTGTGTGTGTGTAATATAATACAATAAAATGCATAAAATATTTATATAAAGTACTATATATATACAGTATATGTCTGTGTTTGTGTATATGTATTTATGTACATTTACTTACGTATATATACATATATATCTGTATGTGTGCATATAAAATACAAAAAAATTGTATGATTTAAAATGTAAAAATAGAGCTGTGTTTATGTATGTTAAAAAAATATACATATATATCATATATAATATATATATGTATATAAAAATGATATATATGTATATATATAAAACAATAATTTTACAATTATTATTGTAAAAAAAAAAACGGCTTAATCTATCATAATCTTGATCAAATGACTTTTATTTTATTTTTTTAACTATAAATCTTTCAACTTATTTCCATATCATAATCCTGAAATGATTGTTTAAAATATTTACAATACACACAAGCATAGGTTTGTTTTTCACTGTCCTTATTTTTCCGTCCGTTCTGGTGGTTTGCATGATCTTTACGTGGACTCCCTACTGTAATTATGTATTTTTAATTTTCAGAAGTATTTTCAAAAATAACCAGATGTTATAAACATGTCTTGTCAAATCATGCAACCAATTACGGTGATTCAAACCACAACCTCATGGAGAAAATGATTCCTCAACATGTTGTATTTACTTTTGTGAATTATGTCGAGAGCGCAGGGCTTTTCTCGAAAACCTCATTCCATGTCGTTTCAACCACCAGATGCTTTTGAGCGAACTGAAATACTGTATGAAGATGAATCTCTTGTGCCATATGTTCACATCATAATTAGTGCCTCAGACAGACAGACTACACAGCAATTTGACTTCTTAGTGAAGGTTTTATGAAAATATACATGCAGGGTGGGACTGTCATGTGACCCACGAGTCACATGATATTATGAAAGCTTTCTGAACTGGTTTCCATGGCAGTGAAGTTTGTGAAGTAGTGCAGTGTAAATATTTGGCCATTTTCTTTGATTCAAGACTTCCTGACCAGAAATGTGCGTTTGTGTTTATAACAAAACACCAAGACAAGAAAAAAAGTCAGCTAGTATTTATGAACCTGACTGTAACCAATGATTGTGGGGAAATATACTTTAAAACCAATGCATTTAAAATAATACTGTATTATTTAATGTCCTTTCAACAAGCAAACGTATCTTTATCTCCATCTAGTGGTTGTTTGGTGAGATTGCAACTGTCATGAAGAGTCAAATCAATCCTTGATGTTTTGGGGGAAAGAAACAAGTGAAGACGATTGTTGTTATTTTTTATTTTTTCATATTTTTATATACTTTTCATGACATTTTATATGCACATATTTTCAGGCAGTGCATGGTTATAGTACTTTCCCATAGATATACTGTATGCAACACACACATTTGACACGAACTTGACCACAATGACATCAGTACGCGACCAGAGGAAGAGGAATTCTTCATCACTATCAGTCTGTAGTGTCATTCAGTGTCTGTATATGATATTCATCTCCCACAAACACACTTCAGTCCAAAAATATCAGTCCATTTGACTTATTTTCGCTCCTGACCCATGAGAGGAACCTTTGGCAGTTTTTTAACAGTATTGGCCAGTGTTTTATAGTTTCTCATCTCTCCAGAAAACACTCTCCCAGGCACTCAGAGGAAAGCCAGAACTACCATTAGCATAGAAAAGCATTATTGCTCCCGTCTGTGAATTAGAAACAAGGGATTTAAAACGTCACATTCTTTCTTTGTGTCTTCAGAAACACTTATAATGTTACGCAACTGTTCCATCATGTGACATGAGAATTTTAGAATGTTGCTACATGGTTGCTAGGGTGTTTTGCATGGTTGTTAGGGGATTACATACTGGCCTTGCGAAGTCTCTGTGGTATTTGTTTTTGCCAATCCTAAATATGAGCAAAAGTGATGCTTGCTTGTCTTAGCAAACTTATGAAATCTTTGGAATATATTTTCCTCATGATGTTAAAACTATGTGGCTACAAACCCAGTCTGAGGGCAGGATATATGACCAATATCCAAAAGTGAATCTTTCAGACGAGTCATTATATGGTATTTTGCCTACAAGATGTAAAGTCCATTCACACCAAGAATGATAACTATAACATAATGATAAAGATATTATCGTTTTTTGAAAATAGTTCTAAAAGAATAGCAGAGTCCTACGGAAGCTCGTTTCCGCCACAGAATAAAACTATTTAAAATACTTTTTTTTTTCTCAGAATTGCATGACTTTTTATCTCGCAATTCTGACTTTTTCTTGCACAATTTTGACTTTTTCTTGCAATTACGACTTTTTATCTCGCAATTCTGACTTTTTATCTCTCAATTCTTACTTTTTATCTCTCAATTCTGACTTTTTATCTCTCAATTCTGACTTTTTATCTCTCAATTCTGACTTTTTATCTCTCAATTCTGACTTTTTATCTCACAATTGCGACTTTTTATCTCACAATTCTGACTTTTTCTTGCACAATTCTGACTTTTTTTCTTGCAATTACGACTTTTTATCTCACAATTCTGACCTTTTTTCTTGCAATTACGACTTTTTATCTCACAATTCTGACTTTTTTTCTTGCAATTACGACTTTTTATCTCACAATTCTGACCTTTTTTCTTGCAATTACGACTTTTTATCTCACAATTATGAGTTTTTTTTCTTGCAATTACGACTTTTTATCTCACAATTATGACTTTTTCTAGCAATTACGACTTTTTATCTCAAAATTCGGACTTTTTCTAGCAATTACGACTTTTTATCTCACAATTCAGACTTTTTCTTGCAATTGCGACTTGGACCTTTTTTCTTGCAATTGCAACATTTTATCTTGCAATTATGACTTTTTTTCTCGCAATTACGACTTTTTATTGAAATTCTGACTTATTTTTGCAATTGCGACTTCCCGCCCCCATCAATTCTGACTTTTTTTTCTTGCAATCGCGAGTTTATATCATGTGTTTCTGAGAAAAAAAAGGCAGAATTGCAAGATGTAAACTCGCAATTGCAAGAAAAAGTAAGAATTGCGAGATAAAATGTCCCAATTACCTTTTTTATTCAGTGGCAGAAACAAGCTTCCATACAAACCACAACTATAACAAGAAAGAATTTTTCTCCAGCCGGTGAATATTAACATCCAATCAGAATCTATCCTGCGTTTAAGAGCTTGAGCATTTAAAGCGGCAGACGACAAAATTGCAGCGTGTGCTTATAATAAACATACTTTATGCTAATATGGTTATCTTTATAGTTATCGTTCTTGGTGTGAACAGACCTTTAGGTAGTAAAGCCACAGCAAATGCATAGGCAAGGTTTTGTCAAAAGCACACAATAGTTTTTGTTTTCTAATTCACAGGAGTGGCTGCAATAAAATGTATATCCTCTGCACTGCATTACAATGTAATTGTATATGCAAGTAACATTTCAATAAATATTCTGGATTTGGTGCAACTTAAGCTGTATGAACAACATCTGTCAGAACATATAATTTTTGCATGTACAGTAATGCACTTTCAATGGAAGTCAATGGGTCACTGCACTGGGATAAATGGATAAAATATACACCATTTTGAATGTATAGCCAAGAGAATTCAACATCACACGTTACATGTTAATTACTGTTATTTCCATTATTTTGTCCTATTATGATCATGTAAAATCCAGTTACACTCCACAGACTTGGATCGTACAGTAAGTGCATCACTGTAAATGTAATGTAAGGACAAGTGAAAATTATTGTCTATGCTAAACGACAGCTGGCTACAGATAGAAGTCTTCAGCAGAATATACTTTGTTATCAGATGCTAGAACTTTCTCTCTGGTAACACTGAAATTGAGCAGATGTTGAACACTGGCATCCAGCTGTAATCACAATCTCATTCACCTGTAATTCAGTTTATAATATCTCCAATTCTTCTATCAATCACACAGCAATCATTTAGCAGACTGAAAGGTCTACGTTTCTTCTCAGCACATCAAAAAAGGTTGACTTCAGTTGAATTAGGAGTAATTTACTGGTTTAATGTGTAGACGTGTTGTTAAAATGGGAATTTACAGTTATACTACTTTTCAAAAGTTTGGGAAAAAGTCTCTTCTGCTCATAAAGGCTGCATTTATTTGATAAAAAATACAGTGATATTGTGAAATGTTATTAGAATTCAAAAGGACTGTTTTCTATGTGAATATATTTTCAAATGTAACTTATTTTTGTGATGCAAAGCTGAATTTTCAGCATCATTACTCCAGTCTTCAGTGTCACATGACCCTTCAGAAATCATTCTAATATGCTGATTTGCTTCTCAAAAAACATTTCTGATTATTATCAATGTTGAAAACAGTTTTGCTGCTTTCGTATCTTTTGTGGAAACCATGATGCAGTTTTTAAAGATTCTTTCATGAATAGAAAGTTTCATTTATTTGAAATAGAAATATTTTGTAACATTTCACATCCTCACTGTTAATTTTGATCCATTTAATGCATCCTCGCTGAAAAGTATTAATAATAATAAATTTGAAAAAATGGTAACACTTTATTTTACAGTGTCTTTGTTACATGTTACATGTACGTACCATAGTAATAACAGTAAATAATGCATAATTACATGCAACTAACCCTCAACCAAACCCTAATCCTAACCCTAACCCTATAGTAAGTACATGTAGTTAATGAATATTACTCAGTACTTAAATATATAATTACACTGTAACAATGACACCTTAAAATAAAGGGTTACACTTTATTTTAAGGTGTCTTTGTTACACTGTAATTATATATTCAAGTACTAAGTAAAATTAAGCAACTACATGTACTTACTATAGGGTTAGGAATAGGGTTTGGCTTGGTTAAGGGGTTAGTTGCATGTAATTATGCATAATTAATAGTTATTTCTATAGTAACTACATGTAACACGTGTAACAATGACACTGTAAAATAAAGTGTTACCAAATAAAGTGTAACCAAAAGTTTTCATTTTTCATTTTTATTTTTAACGCAGCACATCAGCTCCTTGTCTGTGTGCAATTATTATTAATATAATAAATATCTAAAAGTGTGGATTCAACATTGTTAAAATGATAAGTGGACATTTGTTAATTACATAAATACCTGAAAATGTGTCCACCACCAATTCATCCGCTCTGACACAGGGATGTTCGACTGCTCGGGTTGCATAAACGTTCAATGAGATCTCACGATGTCTCAGTCAACTCTCAATGATCGCAAGGGTCACACGGACCAGACCTGCTATTCGTAATCCAGTTTGCTCTTGACTACTGTTGCCATGGTAACCGACCGGAGGCGTTATTCTTTGCATAGGCAGACGGTCTGTCCTATTTAGCAAATGCGTTGTCATCACATTGCACTTGATTGAATCAACCTGATGATCAGATTCTAGACTTACGTGCAGTTCTGTATATGAATGCACTGTGATGCTATAGCTTATATCCTGTTTTTCCTCAGCACCATCATGTCATATTGTGGCCGGCAGCATCATTATAACTCTCTCTCTCCGTGTTTCTGCTCTAATGCCCGACTTTCTAGTTGCTAAGAGACGAACAAGTGCCAACTGGCATGAAATCTCCCATTGCGACGGTCGATTTCCATGTGATGTATTTGCTTGTCCTTCATGTGAACCAACATCTGTTGCTTTGTTGTTAAATTCATACAGTTAGTTTCAAGAGAAATAATGTGTAGCTAGCATGAGTTTGTTTACAGTATGTAATCTTTCAAGGAGTGTTTTAACAGAATTCAGTATTTTATACGTCTGCGCTCGCTCTTAAACTCCAAGCGATGGATTTGCTCTATAAGGGAAGACGTGTTAAAATGTGTTGATTTCAATATTAGTACTTGTATATCGCATAAATATGAACACGGACTCTGTACAAACGTCCGTTAAAGTCAACATGAAAGCGACCCTTTTATTACAACACATTTCTAATCACATTGTGCACGAAGTAAAATCTGGTCTTTGTAATCGTACTGGTACTGTATACAACACACAATATGTCTTATTATAGAAGTGAAATGGGTTGAAAACAGGGCTTGACATTAACTTTTTCACTTAGTGGTTTTCCAAAGTTACTAGACACAATTTTGACTTTGAGAAATTGGGGAAAAACTCCCATAAAGATATTTTTAATATTATCTCATAATTTGGCTGCAGGAATAACTTTCACTTTAAGACCTGACGCACGGATCCATTATACATGTGTTTTCTTTCTCAACTGTTACATTCACTTAAACATAACTGACTGTGTTTACGTGAAAACTCGCCAAGACCGGCATTTTAACATTATTTTGTGTGTATTTGACTAATTAAGTGCAATTAGCAACGAAATAGAACTCAGTTTAGTCCTGAGAGGCGGCTTTATGTAGGTGTTTGAGCACAAAATCTGCGAGAATGAGTAAAATTATGCACAATACCACAGGGAAATTCAAGCCCTGTAACTGCAACAATATTCATCTAGAGCAAATGAATCGAGTGAGTGAGTGAGTGGAGGCGGGTTTGTGTGTCACTCGCTGTCGGAGAGATGAGAGGGTGGTATTGTGTATCTATTCTGCGGAAAATGAGTATTGGAAGCGTTTCACATATTTCAGTATCGATATGTATAGAAAAATCGATATGTTTGACAACACTACATTGCACTTAGTTTATCATTTCAAATGCCTTTTTATTAGACTACTGAAATTGATAAATGTATATATTATAATATTCAACTCGCCAAAGTAACTGATGCAAACAACCGCATTTGTTAATGTCAAGCCCAGGTTGCAAACATTTCATGTTGACTTTAAACACTCTCTTGGTTTGGATTGCAATAGTTTTTTTTCTCATATCTTTCTCATAGTTCAGTCCCGCCTGGACACCAACGCTTGAACACACTTTGATTTCGGACATCCAGTCCTTTTGTTTAGACAGCACAAGAAGGAAAGATATTGTCCAAAGGTAGCAGAGAGATACAAAGGCATCGTGATGTCATAAACCACCATCATTGGTTTAAAATCAGCTGCTTCTTTTCCCCTCGTCGCTAGTTCTCACCGAGAGTCTCTTTGAACGCGTGATTCTTTCTCACCCCCGCCTTGACACCCGCTAGGACCATCTGACCAAAAATCAGCTCTCAGCCAAGGTGACGGTTTCAGCCTGCCATCAACAGCCTTCTGATTGCTTTACCCCAAAAACGTCAATCATCAGGTTACTTGTTAAGGGGCTTGTTGACCTTGGGAGTCCCTGTGATGTTGCCGTTGGCGACAGTGAGCGTCTGGACGGGTGTGACGTTGTTGACTGTTGTCTGGTCGGCTGTTACCTTGGTAACCGCGTTCTTTTTGGAATCGTCAGGTTCCCAGAGGAAGAACTCATGCAGGAGCGTGTTGACCGTTTCGGGGCATTCCATCATCACCATGTGACTGCCTTCCTCGATTACTTTCAGGAATGCAAACAAGAGGATCTGAAATAAAGACAAATTACATTTTGAAAAATATACATTTTCTAAAGTATTATATTATGCATTTATTATATTGTAGAATATTTTATATAATAGCATTTATATATAAATCACATAACATAAATATTTTTTAAACCTTTACATACCTTACAAAAATATATTTTTATAATGTATTTATACTATTTTAATATAATAAATAAATAAAAAAATCTATATTTGCGTGTGCGCACACACTCACACATATAAATATAGACATGTTTATGTAAATAATGTATTTATAAAATATAACATTTTAATGTATATGTATTTATAATTTTTCAATTTCTAATTAATAAATAATACAATTAAATAGTTAATAGTAATAAAAATATAATACAAATAAAAAATGAAAAAAATTACAATTTAAATACTAAAATATTTTTTAAATGTATTTTATGTCAATTTTATTTGAATATAATAAAGAAATTTAAAAATAATTATTTGCTATTAAATTTGTTTAAAAATAAATACGCACATTATATATACACACGTATATAAATATATAATAGACATGTATTTGTAAATGTGTATGTAAATAATGTATTTATAAAATATTTTTATAATTTAATCTAATTTGCAATAATGAATAAATAATAAAATAAAATAACAATAAAAGTATAATGAATACATTATAATTATATATAATTATAATAAAAAGAAATTAATCTAATTTATATAAATGACATTTTAAATACTATATAAATACATAATCTTCATATATATACATATATACATATATATATATATATATATTAATTCTATATAAACTATCAAAAATATTTAAATTATATATATAAATTATAAAACTAATGTTAAACTTTTATTTTTTTGTATGTTTGTATATCGATGATGATCAGACAATCAGTCTTATGGTTTGAGCTAAACGTTGTATTTTCTTTTTTTTCTTTCTTTTTTACATTTGTGGCCCGCAGGAAGTCCTAACTGACGTCAGCAAGAGTTCAATGAGCAGTACAATGAGACGCCATTGTTTGATTCAGAGCACATCTGCATGAGGACATGTGTAACGCTCCTCTACTCATGAACAGCCCATTACAGCACAGAGACACTCTTGTGTTGAAGAGTCATGAGTGAGCCAACATCACACACACACACACACTGACTGCAAGCACAGGCTGCATCCTAATTCACATACTATTCATCCTGCATAGAATACAAGATTATATTTTTGTGAGTCTCACAAAAAATGTTACACTAACCTTTTACCACAAAATCAAAAACATTAGTGTTCAGCTTGAATGATGCGAAAACACATCTAAAATGGGGAAAAGCTGTGCGATTGACTAAAAAATTAGGGGGAAGTTGCATAAACATAGCCATTATGTTAAGAAATAGAGTGTAACTGGATCTGGAAATATATATATTTTTTTTCATTCATTTTTCCCATAGGGATTTTAAAATAGACTGTTAAAGAGTTATAAGCCATGAAACAAGCCAAGCAACTACAGGGTGAATCACAATAATACAAACTTTGATTTGAAGCAAAGTTTGGTCCCACTTTATATTAAGTGGCTTTAAGTACAATGTTACTTACATTGAAATTAATAATTTGATACAATGGACTTAATGTGTACATACATGTTTTTACATTGTACTTATATTTTGAAAATACCTGCATGTAATTACAGATGTAATTAATTTATGTAATTACATGTATAATTACACTGTTGACCTTCCCTTACACCTTAACCCACAGCAAAAGTGTTTTACAATACAACATGAACACAATAAGTACATTATACTTACTTTTCGATGTAAATACATAGTACTTAAAGCCACTTCATATAAAGAGGGACCCAAAGTTTTTTTTTTAAATCAGACAAAGGTACAAGACTGTGTACTTGATTGCTTAGTGAGAGAAAGAACTACAATCCCATGAAGCTTTGCGAACAGCATAATCAAATTAAAAATGATGGAGAAATATAAAACTACTCATTTACAAATGTTGAATATATATATATATATATATATATATATATATATATATATATATAAACTATATGTTTATTGCAAAATATGCATATAACATTTTAGTATTTTGAGATCATAGAGAGAGCGTGTTGCGTGTTGTCTTTCGACTCTCTGATTGGTGGATTTTTCTGTATAGCATCATGGGTAATGTAGTTTTTCACCAGGAATTCCACTGTTAAACACAATTATTTTAAAACTAAGCTGAAATAATGTGGGCTGACGGCTTCAACAGAAGCAAATGCCATTGATTAACAACCTCGAAGCTCACAGTATTTCCGTCTTTAAATGTTTATAAGTTATCGATTAAAATAAATTTCCCTATGGAGAAAAGTAATGGAGTTTTTACGTCCAGAACCTGACTCTTGCACTCTATTAAGATGTCAAGTAAAAAAAAAAGAAAAAAGAAAAAAGAAGACTAACTTGTAAGACTAGTCTAGGAAGCTTGTGCAACTGGCCACAGAGCTTTCTTTTTACAGACTGACAAAAGCGGATCACAGCAATTCGCAGAAACAACTGGAATCCAGGCACCAAAAAATTTATTTGCAGTTACCATTTTTTGTTGAATTTTGGGGTAAAATCATACCCCTTAGGTTACATATTGTATTGACAACTCATCAATTAAATATTTACCATCTTATATTCTGCATAACTGCGCAAGTTTTTGTCAGAATTTATTTTAAAATATATATATATCCATTATAAGCCTTGTGTTCTACAAAGGGGGATGATTAGATAATGTTAGACAAACACAGTTTTCCTCACAAAGCAAGTTTAGTTAGAGAGGTAATCTACATTAAATACTGCTATGATATATAAATAATTTTTATTAAAAAAAAAGTTGTTTTGAGTTGAATTATGACCTGGACATGTATGGGATCAAATTCCCGCCAAATATATAGCGGTCACGTATAAAAAAATAATAAGCGTGAATCAAAAATTTAAAAACACATGTAAAAATATATTGCACAAACTGAAAAAAATAATGCAAAATGATCAGAATAGCAAACAACGTGGTCACGGATCAAAATATAATAAGCGTGAATAAAGAAATAACAAGCATGAATAAAAACTTTAAACACATTGAAAGTTATTTTGCACAAAACTTAAACTTATGGTCATGCTTTGTTAAAAAGTATGGTTTTATTACTGTGTACTTTGTGCTTTCTTGCATTTTCTGCTCATATTTTACTCTTTTGTACGCTTGTGATGTTTTTCTCTTCGCTCTTCTTTCTATGTTCTGCGCTTGCTCTTCCAAATGTTGCAGTTCGAGTTTCATGTAAATTAGGGCGGGCTTAAGCGTCACCATTGGTCCACTAGTTCTAGATTGACAGATACTCCTCTAGCCAATCAATCGAAGAGGGGAGTTGACGTCACACTAATGCGACTCGTGGTACAAGCTGTTTATGTTTGTACAATTTCTTCAATCCCATTATAATATACTAAAATGTTATTTTCTAATACTTTTATATACTGTTCAATTTCTTATTTGTGCTTTGATATGTGCATTTATTAAATTAATTATTTTCGCTTGGCATACCAGCGTGATTACGTCACCGCACACTTCAGTGGGTGGTGCGCGCCCGTGAAGCACTTCATTCTGAGTAAATATAACAACAAAGAAGCACTGCTGCACTCTCTTTTGTTTCATTTTTCTTTAATCATTATACTCTTTTTCAGGAGTGCTACACTTACAAGGGAAGACGGCAGTTCAATTTAACTTTACAAAGACTTTCAAGCAGTAAAGCTATCTGAACTCTGGACATAAATAATTAAATTCATTTTTTTTTTAGATACATGAGAATGTTAATGTGCACACAGGTAATTGGTGTTAAACAATATTACTTGGCTCATGATGCCAATATGTTAAGGCTGCTGTTAGCGAAACATCCTGCAATTATGAAACACTACAATTCGTCGCAAAAACTAAGTTAAAAACGGCCATTGTCTGAAGACTTTAGGACTTTGACCTTTCGCCGCTACGCATTGCCTACCTTTTTTTTATTAACCTCGCCAAATTTGACAAGATTATTGAAAATGATTGTGTTACAGAGAAGATATAGAGAAACCAGTTGAATTTAATACAGTGGTTTATTACAAACTTACTGTGTTTACTTACATAGCTACATAATTGCATATTACTTTAGAATTAATGTTTTAAATATAGCTTAAAATTTGAATACAGTAACATCTCCATCAGCGATAGGTAACGCTGTTTCTAGAGTGCCGCTGTCCTGCAGAGTTTAGCGTCAACTCCGATTAAAAACCTCACCTGTCTTAAATATCCTAAAGACGATGATTAGCTGGTTCAGGTGTGTTTGATTAGGGTTGAAGGAGCTAAACTCTGCACCCAGGAGTCAGGACCGACATTACACATCCTTGTTATTGATTAAATATGATTTTAAATATGAAAGTAAAACGGCCAGTAGGTGGTGGTGGCTGCTTGGAGAAGATCGACGTTCGCGGTGCCAGGTCCAGTGCATTAGAGGTGAATGATGGATCATCAGACAGGCATAACTGTAACAGGTCGTTGTTAGGATGACGAATTTAACTATACCATATTGCCAGGTATACGTATACCGGCAACAGTTTGAGTTGCAGGCACACATGCAGTTTAAAGGTGTCCTGTTGATGGTCGTCTTCCCCTGTATAACAAGTAAGCATCAGTAGCCACGAGTCGCATTGGTGTGACGTCAACTCCCCTCTTCGATTGATTGGCTAGAGGAGTATCTGTCAATCTAGAACTAGTGGACCAATGGTGACGCTTAAGCCCGCCCTAATTTACATGAAACTCGAACTGCAACATTTGGAAGAGCAAGCGCAGAACATAGAAAGAAGAGCGAAGAGAAAAACATCACAAGCGTACAAAAGAGTAAAATATGAGCAGAAAATGCAAGAAAG
The DNA here is from genome assembly GCF_964197995.2 of Scardinius erythrophthalmus. Lineage (NCBI taxonomy): Eukaryota > Metazoa > Chordata > Actinopteri > Cypriniformes > Leuciscidae > Scardinius > Scardinius erythrophthalmus. The sequence goes on from NC_138229.1 coordinate 3,752,810, forward strand.
CACAAAGTACACAGTAATAAAACCATACTTTTTAACAAAGCATGACCATAAGTTTAAGTTTTGTGCAAAATAACTTTTAATGTGTTTAAAGTTTTTATTCATGCTTGTTATTTCTTTATTCACGCTTATTATATTTTGATCCGTGACCACGTTGTTTGCTATTCTGATCATTTTGCATTCTTTTTTTCAGTTTGTGCAATATATTTTTACATGTGTTTTTAAATTTTTGATTTACGCTTATTATTTTTTTATACGCGACCGCTATATATTTGGCGGGAATTTGATCCCATAGACATGCTCTTAACTGCTGAAACCACCAGCAAAAATCATGCATTTCGTGCACAGTAGAAGTATGTGATTTGTGACGCAGCCAAAAAAAAAAAAAAACCTCACAAGAAACAACCGCAGCACAATGAAAATAGATCTGATGTGCACGAACCTCTGCCATCCGCTGATCCTCATCAATTGGTACAAACTTGTCATACATGCCGTGCACCAGCAGTATGGGTACGGTCAGCTCCGCGTGGTAAACTTCATCCCCCTCGGGCCAGTACTGACCGCTCATCATCGCTCGCAGGACGAACGGAGAGACGTTAAACGCGTTTCCCTCTTTCAAAAGCTGCTTCTCTTTCGCACCCTGCCTGGCGAAACCAGCTCTGTTTGGAGAACACAACAACACACATGCTTACTAACAACGACTTTTTGCAGAAGTCATTTCAGAAACCATGTTTTTTTTTTTTTCTCTCTTGTTTTTCTTTTTCCTTATTACATCTTTGAGTATTACTACTACTATATATGTATATTGTATACATAATGAGCATTGTTCTACATATATATTAGGAAACTTATAATAGAGATGTACACATACTCAACACAATTTTACACACATGCTTCACATAATTACACATACATCCTATATTCTGTTTGATGTGTTTTGTTTTGATGGTATCGTCTCTAACTGTGTTTTGTCTTATGTTCTGCTTTAATAAAAAAAGAAAGTGGAGATGTTTTTTTCTTCTTCTCCCTTTCTCTTGTTTTTCTTTTTCCTTATTACATCTTTGAATATTACTACTGCTATATACAGGGTTTCCACACCTTGTTTAACATCAAATTCAAGGACCTTTTAAGGACTTTCCAGGTCCAATACCCTCAAATTCAAGGACTTAATGTGGGGACACATTTGTTGTGTCGAACAACAAACGTTGAGGTTCCATCGTAGTTGTTTTGTGCGCACGTGAACGTCATGGCAACGTACAACACAAAGTACCTCATGCGGGAAACACTTAACGTAAATCGCTAACGTAAATCAAGCAAGCTAGTGTGCATAGGCCACGAAGTGTTGGCGAATTAACACATTAGCGGACCGGAGGGAATAATATGGATTTTTTTTCCAGAAAACTAAATAAATTCAACCACTTTCAAGGAACTGTCTCTATTATGTTAATTTTTTTTTTCTTCAGATTCACAAACTTTCAAGGATTTCGAGGACCCGTGAGAACCCTGTATATATTGTATATTGTATATATAATGAGCATTGTTCTACATATATATTAGGAAACTTATAATAGAGATGTACATATACTCAACACAATTTTACACCCATGCTTCACATAATTACACGTACATCCTATATTCTATATTATCCTATATACACACCTAGTTTGATGTGTTGTGTTTTGATGGTACCGTCTCTAACTGTGTTTTGTCTTATGTTCTGCTTTAATAAAGAGAAAGTGTGTTACTTGAGGAAGCTCCAGGCGAGGCACGGGGACAGACAGTGCAGGACACAGGAGGGCAGCTGGAAGATTGAGCACAGACTCGGTTCCAGCGCCGTCGGGCCGCCTCCGTTGATCATCACCACCTTATGCACCTGCTCCGGATACTCGTGTGCCAGGAACGTACAGAACGACACCCTTCACACGAACAAAACGGTGATCCGGGGTTAGCAATAATTGCTCATGAAAACATGCCAGGAACAAACACAGCAGGCTTTTGTGAATTATACAACTATTCAGTTAATGCGACAGAAATCATTCATGTAGGCTCAACGGATTAAGTAAACCTCAATTTTATTTATGTATATGTGGATTGAAGACAATTAAATTAAGTCAGGTCGAAATGTAGAGCATTTGTGTTAGTTTAGCTCATTTTATTTATCATAATTATTTATTATAATTTAAGCAAGCAGCAAAAACATTATTTTTTCAGTGTACTGTAGCAATCATAAGCTTGGACACACTTGACTAAATCAATTAGTAATATTTATATACTATTATAGTATTTGTTAATATTTTGAATTAGCTTTTATATTTTCAGTTTTCATTTTAGTTTAAGTAATTTTGTTTGTGCATGTCATTTTTATTATTTTTTTATATTTTAATTTAACTTTAAATTAGTTAATTTAACTTTAAGTTTTGTAACTCTTATTTTAGTGATTATTAATTATTATTGTTTTAGTTTTAGTTACCTATGACACTGGACTACATATTTTTGTATTCATATATGTATTCTCCCTTTTCCCATCGCATATCAGCTCGGATTTGGAGTAGCCTTTATTTTAAATAAACATTAAGAAAATATTTGAAAAGGGAAAATAAAGTGCCTAACGGGTACTTAAGTGTTTACACTAAAGTGTTTATCAGGTAGGGGGTTAGGGGTATGTGTAGTGAGGGCTTTATTGTCCCAATAAGGCTGCATTCATATAATGATTTAAAAAAAATGTAATAATTTACACTTAATGTTGTCATTATTGCATATACTGTTTTATAATGTACTACAATGGTATCTGCCACTATTTGCAGTAAGTATAAATAGCATCTAACTACTATTTACACTTAGTGTAAATAGCCTCTGCCATGAATTACATCTTAACAGATATTACAATAGAAAACAGTTATTTTATATTGTAATAATATTTAGCAATATTATGTTTTTTACTGTATGTTCGATCAAATAAATGCAGCCTTGGTGAGCAGAAGAGTTCAAAAACATTAATGGTAACACTTTACAATAAGGTTCATCAGTTAAATGTCTTAGTATGAACTAAGAATGAACAATACTTCTACAGCATTTATTAATCTTAGTTAATATTTCAAAATTTACTAATACGTCATTAAAATCAAAGGTTAACATTAGTTAATGCACTGTGAACTAACATGAACAAACAAAGAACAGCTGTATTTTTATTAATTAGCATTAACAAAGATGAATAAACACTGTAACAAATGTATTGCTCATTGTTAGCTCATGTTAGTAAATACATGAACTAATGTTAACTAATAAACCTTACTGTAAAGTGTTACCAACATTAATAAATCTTAATTATTCCAAACTTTTAATCAGCTGTATTTTTATTAACTAACATTAACAAAGATTAATAAATACTGTAACAAATGCATTGCTCATTGTTAGTTCATGTAAGTAAATACATTAAGTAAGTAATGAACCTTATTGTAAAGTGTTACCACATTAATAAATCTTAATTATTTCAAGCTGTTAACCAGTAGTGTGTGTGCGTTGGATAGAAAGGCACTGCCTACCCGTATGAGTGACCAATCAGGATGTTGCGTTTCCTCGCATATCTCTTGAATATGGCGCGCAGGTCCTCTGCGAGTGCGTAGAAGGTGTACGCCGCCGCTATCTGAGGAGCAATGCTGGCACCGTGACCCGCCAAATCAGGAGCGATGACCTCGTAACCCAACCGAGAGAAGAAGTCCAGCTGCCTCCCCCAGATGTCCAGCGAGCCGCCCACGCCGTGGATGAAGAACAGCGCCACGTCCGAATGCGTCCCCTTACAGCTGCTGATGCAGCGCTGCGTGTCGATCAGCACGGTGCGCTTGGGTTTCCGTCGCCTGCGTCTGGGTGGAGGAGCGGGCTTCTGCTGGTCAGAGATGAGCAGAGGTGGAGCAGGTTTGGGATCCGGGGAGGACGGTGCGGTGGTGTAATCCGACAGCTCCACCTCCACCGTGCTGCACTGTTCCACGTCTCCGTTCTGGCACTGCAGGATCTCCGAGTGGAGGACATCTCCCAGGTTCTCGATCACCAGCTGGCCGTTGCGGTACACCGTGATCTTGCGCTTGCAGTGGACGCTGCTGTTGCTGCTCGGCTCTGGTTGTTCGTCTGTGGTTGCGGGACGTTCGGGGAGAATGTGGCGCACGCGAAGAACCCGGCCTGGCTTCACCTCCACAAACTCGAATCCATCGGCGGGCTTGCCGTCAGATGACTCAACCGGCAACACCACACTTGTCGTCTTTCCCCACAGACAGCAGAAGATGCTCTCGGTGATGCTGGTCAACATGCCGGCGGTTTACCTGAAGACACACAAATACGATTACAACCAGGGCTTCACATTAACACCTGACAAACGCGGGTGTATTTCATCAGTGGCGCGTGTAACACAGTCACTTTGGCGGAATATTATATATAATATTTACAGTTTTCAATTGTAGTCTTTTAAAAAGGCATCTGAAATGATAAACTAAGTGCAATGTAGTGTTCGATACATATCGATACTGAAATATCTGAAACGCTTCCAATACTCATTTTCCGCAGAATAGATTTACGATACCAGCTATGCTTTCTCTCTCTCTCATCTCTCCGACTGCGAGTGACACACAAACCCGCCTCCACTCACTCACTCGATTAATTTGCTCCGGATGAATATTGTTGCTGTAAGAGGGCTTGAGTTTTTGCGTTGGATTGAGCATAATTTTACTCATTTGTGACCCTGGATCACAAAACCAGTCACATGTCGAACTGGTATATTTGTGGCAATAGCCAACAATACATTATATGGGTCAAAATTATCCATTTTTCTTTTATGGCAAAAATCATTATGATATTAAGTAAAGATCATGTTCCATGAAGATATTTTGTAAATTTCCAACTGTAAATATATAAAACATTTATTTTTGTGAGTGAATGCTGCACAATCGTGAACATAAATGAACAACTTTAAAGGAGATTTTCTCAATGTTTCGATTTTTTTTGCACGATCAGATTCCAGATTTTCAAATAGTTGTATCTCGGCCAAATATTATATCCTAACAAACCATACATCAATGGAAAGCTTATTTATTCAGCTCTCAAGTGGTATATAAATCTCAATTTTAAAAAAATTACCCATGTGACTGGTTTTGTGGTCCAGGTTCACATTTCCACAGATTTTGGGCTCAAACATCCACATAAAGCCGCCTCTCAGTACTAAATTGAGTTCTTTTTCGCTGCTTATTGCGCTTAAACAGTCAAATACACGCAAAATAATGTCAAAATGCCGGTCTTGGTGAGTATTCATGTAAACACAGTCAGTTTTATGCGAACGTAAACAGTCGAGAAAGAAAACGCACGTGTAACAGTATAATGGATCCGTGCTTCATTTGTAAGAACTTTTATCTGGATGGAATTCAAAATATAAGTTAGAAAATAAGAATAAAATAGTAGTAAAGAATGACTTTATTCTTCAGAATGTTTTGTGAATCCGGAATCCAAAAAAAAAAAGAAAAAAATCCAGTTTGTTTTCATAATCGTTCATTGTAATCAATAATAATGACTTTGTGGCTGACATTACCGAGCCCTTGTATATTTTTCAAAGAATATTTTCAATTTTCAACTTGTTCAATCAATTTCATATGAATAAAATAAATGCATCTAAAACAAATTCCTTGTTGAATTTCTTGTTTCACTCAGAAGTAAAATGGTCACACATTTTCTCTTCAGAACTGAAGGGACTGTTTACAAACCACAGATGTTCTGCACTTTATCCAGGATTAGCAGGAAACAAGTCCAGTTCTGCTCCCGATTTAACTTTCACCCAGTTCGGTGAGTTTAAATCTTCCTAACATCATTTTAGCTCCTGTTGCACTAATGCGGTGTGATCTGGTTATGGTGGATATTGTCGAAGCCTCCAGTCTTTGTGTGTGTGAGCTGCACAAAAGAAGCGCTGCATTGCTGTTCCTGCGAGCGACAGTATGACAGATGCTGTCAGCAGAGCTTTCACAAACACACCGTGAAAAATGCAAACAACACTGCAGAGAGAGATCCAGAGAGCCTGGACGCTTTCTGATGTGGAAGTCCATAGGGAAGAAATAAGATCTATCGTATCTCAAATGTTTCTCCTAAACAGCAATGACATTAAATAGAGAGAGAGATGTTTCCTCAGGGGGGAAAAAATGTCTCCAATAGAGTTTTAGAAAAGATCTGCAATCAAAAGTCAGAAATCTCAATATGATCTCAAAACATTTCTCATCAAATTGTTAAAATGCTGTTCACATTTATTTTTCAGCTCTATACTCTTACTATTGACTCACTTGTGCCGCTTTTCATTATTTCTATGACTTTAAGGGGAAACATTGCTACTCCATGCCACCATCAAGTATCCTGAGCTTTAAAAGAGCAACATCTGAGCACATTTACTCCTATATAAGCACATAAAAAGTAAGTATTAAAATGCACACACACACACTCACCCATGCAATTAATCCAAGTAAGAGCAAGTTACAGAGGGAACAGAGCGAGCTGCATGTTGGATCTTGCCAATGGAATCCTAGTAGAGAAGATGATTCACATTGTGACCTAAACAAGGGTCTAAAAATAGCCCGGGCTCTTCCAATGTGCTTCCCACGGGAACTAATGGAGAAAGTGTCCTGTATTGAACGTGAATATGATAATACCTGCAAGCAAATCAATACACCTATGCAGCTGTGATTGTTTCTTAGAAGTGAATGCGGTTCCTGAATCCTGTGGAATATTTACAGCGGTCGATTTCTGTGCCGGCTATATTAGATTTATAGTCAAACCCAAGGCAATGAGACATCAAAACAGACAGCAGGTCATCAGTATGCGCTGGAGGCTTCCTAGATAAATGACGTACATACTGTAGACTGAGTTATTAGTGAGCATGATTTGCTGATCGTGTGGCTGATATCACAGAGGAAAATATTGCTGTATTTTGTAATGAAAAAATAATCAAAATTAATTACGATTATTTTCTGGTGTACTGTAAATGAAATTGTGCATTGAAAAAAAGTTAATTTGAAACAATTTTCACAAAGAAATTGCTAGTAAATTTCCCAAATAATTACAAATAAAGGGCAAGCAACACATTGAATTAAACATGAAACTCAAGTAGAAAGACTGAAATAGTGTTTTCTTGTAAAACATGCTCCAACGATGTTTATTTACAACTTGGAAAAAAGTAGCTATAACTGTATAATATAAAATATGTAAATGTGCAGAAAGATTAATTATTTTCTGGTGCAAAAAGAAATTGTAGCTGTAACTCATTGCAATATCATTTCATGTGTAAGTGTAAACATAATATGTAGTGTGTAAATGAAGAGAAAGACTAATTATTTGATAGTGCAGGAGAATTGAAGCTCATGAAATATAATTGAATATGTAAATGTAATATTTAATATGTAAACATGCACAGAAACAGGAAAATTTGCTGAAGTAGGTCTCGAGTTATTTGTCTTTCTGCAGAATGTTGTTGGTGTTTTTACTGCTGTTTGCTAATATATTCACAGTCATCAACTCTATCCTCCGTCTCGCTCTTCTGAGATGTTTCCCTTGTCTTTCAGAGCCCTATCAGTCAGCAGACAGCCGCTTCCACAAAGGAAGTGACACGTTTATGACAGGCCGAACTTCCTGTTCTACAGCTAGAGACATAAATCCACATGCCCATTCAAACATACTAAAATAGAAATTTAATCAAATAGAAAATGAAATTTAAATTAAAGACTACAAATGTGACCCTGGATCACAAAACCAGTCACATGTCGCACGGGTATATTTGTGGCAATAGCCAACAATACATTGTATGGGTCAAAATTATCTATTTTTCTTTTATGCCAAAAATCATTAGGATATTAAGTAAAGATCATGTTCCATGAAGATATTTTGTAAATTTCCTACCGTAAATATATAAAACGTTTATTTTTGTAAGTGAATGCAGAACAATCGTGAACATAAATGAACAACTTTAAAGGAGATTTTCTCTATGTTTCGATTTTTTTGCACCCTCAGATTCCAGATTTTCAATAGTTGTATCTTGTAATTTCAAAAAACTGACCCATGTGACTGGTTTTGTGGTCCAGGGTCACAAATAATAAAGCAACAAACATGATTTGTCATCATTAACTCCATCTCTTTCTGTCCTTCACCTGCTCGCTTTTTAGCAGATTCATCTCGAGGGCCGATACATTATTCAGACTCAGTGAGAGAAGGTTTTTAGTGGTGATGTATTATTAATCATATGAGGAGCTGGTGCAAAACATCTTAGCCTTGTCTTGCTGTTCTGTACTTCTTGTTGTAACAATTATATATTTTTATATATTATCAACCACTTATAACTGCAATCAAACTGCTATTTCTAGTCACTGAGGCCGTAATCATATACAGTGGCCTTAAACACTACACTTACAAATGTCTATGCAAGTGTCATAAGATGCTGCAACATCAATATTGATGAAGAAGAGTGAAGTTAGTCTAGAGAAAGCAAGATTTGAGAGTCACTTGCTGATATTTTGTATCTAATGCAGTGACATTCTGGCGTTTTTAAGTGCTCAGATGTTGTTTGGGGTCAGATTTACAGTAGTAGTTTTGTCTCGGGTCTTTCCCGCATATGTAAAGACCTTCTGGGATCCTCTAGGAATTGCTGTTTTTTGCTGGAGTGCTACTCTCAGCTTCTGCAGCGGTGAAAGTGTCGACTTCAGCACCTACGCTAAAATCAATGCCGCAGGCTGATCCCGCCACAGCACATCTCTGGGTATTACACAATCAAGTAACAGCTCTTTTTTTTTTTTTAAAAGGAGAACATCCGAGAACTTCTGTCAGTCAAACACAGAGACGCATGATTTGTTTTTCAAACGCAGATGCAAATGAGATGAAATTGAGTGTGTTTATTTACAATTGACTAGAAAATCGTTTATTATTCATTGACTCTTTTGAGGGTTGAATGGACAAATTGCATCTAATTAATCATCCTGGCGGTAAAATAGGCTGTGATTGCCGTTTTATCTTCATATCTCTTGTCTTTTAAAGTTATGCAAAAGCTTTGTGTGAGGCAAACGCCAAGACGAGCTACAGAAGAAGTACAAGCGTTTGAGGTTGAGCAGATGATGACTCATTTTTCATTTTTGGGTGAACTTTCTTTAAGCTGTAAGGTGGCTAGAAAAATAACTGATAGCAAGTTCAGTATCGATGCAACAGTGAGATAGAGGAGGAAACATCGATCTGCCAATTAGCTAATGATTCTCCAGCATCAGGTGCTGTTCACCACATCTCCACAGGGAAGATCATTACGTTTGAAGTTGCTCAAAGAGGACGAGGAAAAGGTCTATCTAAAGTAGATTTATTATGCATTATCACTTTCCCCAGTGCTGCTTTACGAAGAACACAGTTTACCCTTCAGTGAGCAAGCCAATTTTAGCCATTTGTTTTGAACAATAATAATTATTAGTATTATCATTTCGAATTATTGTCTGATTATGATCACCGCACTAATCTGTGAACTTCTTTTTCACGTTGCAGGTTAAATAATAAAAGCAAAAACCCACTTGCATGAATCAAAACTACAAGAAGTTGAACTCTCAATAGATTAAACCCATATCTAATTAGAGTGTTATTACCTCTGACTATAGAAGATATTACATATTTTTTCTAGCAGGAACTCTAGTTGCAATGAACAAGCTTGTCAGTCTCCATTTGTATCAATATTACGGTGTTATTTTGCTATTAATATGTATTCTGGTCATGTTTTGACTTACTGCAAGAATGCACTGCATATTACTGGGAAATTGATTGATTTTAATTTCACCCTGGTCTTGCTATTGAACGACGGTGGCATATAATATTTCACATGAAAGAAACGGTTCCATTCGCACATGAAACCCAAAGCAAACTCTTGCATGCATTGCCCCACATTTGCCGAGTGGGAGTGTGTTTTGGTGTGTCATCACTCAGTCTGCAATGCAGAATTGGAGTGTGTAGGCAGTAGGCAGGTTATTGTACAGTACGCTGATTTGTAACCTACATTAAGAACACTATGTACAGTCTCAATGAAGCCGACTCGTTATCCACAAGGGTTTAGTGTGTCATTGAAGCATGCTCAGAATGCAAGTCATTTCATCTAAGAATGGTGTTTTAATAAATGATGCACTGCAATGCATCAGCACAACCCCTCCAGTCACAATGATGCCTCATTAACCTTAGAATTCTCTGCAATTAATGTTAATATTGTCTTGCATTCTACAGCAGGTTTCCATGCAAAACATGTACACATCAATGACATTGATTGATTGATTGATTGGTTGCTGCGCAACGCATTGGTTTGCAAAACACACTGCACACTACATACAGCATCACACTTTAATCTAGTGACGGTTAACTAGCATGCAACCTTAATGCATATGCAATGTGATTTTGAAATATGATTCATACCTGGATCGATGTCTGTGAGACGAATCGGATTTGTAAGCGCTCTAAATTACGCACCAAAATTTCTTGCAGGGTTTAAGATCTCTCGAAACACAGTGAAAGCAATTAAAATACATCGAATCTGTTAGTTCAACCCACTGATGTTATTTAAAGCGGATTCTGCAGAGATGATTTGGCATCTTCATTCTATTCTAGATTTAAGGCAAATGTGAGCAAACGCATTCGGGTGCAGAGAGATAAAGATGCCGTTCCAGCGTCGGGTGAAGTGCTCCTCTCAGCATCCTCATCCTCACGCCTGGGTTATTATCCAGCCCAGTGCCCTTGTTTTCTCCGGGAGTCGGGAACCATGTCTCGGTTCGTGTTCTGTTTGACTGACAGGAGGTGTAACGAACTGTAGGGCTTCCTGCAGTGAGTTTCGACCAATGCTGTCTTCTAGTGCTGTTGCTATGCCCAGAGGAGAGAAAGAACGCAAAAGAGCACCAGTTTATAGCCCAGTACAGCACAGATATGCCATATACTGTATAGGCTAAACAACGTATATGACTTTTTTTTTTTTTTCAGGAATTACTGACAGTCTCTTCCAAATATTTTTGTTAGCCAATCTAAATTTAAGCAAAACACTCTTTTTTTGTGGTCTACCTTTTACATGTAAATTCACAATAGTCATTATGACAATAAGTATACGTTCTATAAAAGCTGCATGATTCTGGATAAATTGAGAATCGCAATTATTCACGATTCTTTGTTTAGAGACACTTAAACAAAATTACATGTAATATACTAGAGTTTCTGACAAAATGTTAATTGCTGCAGTCTATTTAAAATGTTTAATCAATTTGAATGATTTTTTTTAAATGGTTTGACTGAATGACTCAATCATAAATACTTCACTTGTTTCATTACTGTATGAATCAGCGTTTTTGATCGAATCTCTTGAATTAATGATTTAATGACTCAATCATAAATGTCAGCGTTTTTGAACGAATCTCTTGAATTAATGATTTAATGACTCAAACATAAATGTCAGCGTTTTTGAACGAATCTCTTGAATTAATGATTTAATGACTAAATAATAAATGTCAGCGTTTTTGATCGAATCTCTTGAATTAATGATTTAATGACTCAATCATAAATGTCAGCGTTTTTAATCGAATCTCTTGAATTAATGATTCAATGACATACATTTTTAAGTCACTTGTCGCCACCTACTGGTGTAACGATTTTACCAGTAATTTTTTCCGTGATAATAAGGCATATTTATCCACCCTAAATTTCCATGACTAATAGTTAGTTATTTTGTGTTTGTATCTAGCGCTTTAAGAATGGCGCATTGCAAATAAAATATAGGCCTATTATTATTATTGTCTGTAATTCTCATTAGTCTGAATGTTAATTCTTATTAAATTATTACTGTAATACAGCAATGAAAATCATCTTGTCTTGACAAAATGACTTGAATTCACATTATATAGTAGGCTAGTATTCAACCTTTTTCTGACCCCTTGCTTGATGTATAGAGATTGAACATGGACTCAAAGTACTTTTGCATTTTAAGTCTGGCATAGAATAAATACCCACATTCATGTATTTACATACAGTACGTTATGATCTGTACATTGCAAAGCCATTACAATCATTTGTATTACAGAGGTACAGTCATAGTCATATGTTTTATTTAACATTTAAAACTTTTGTTAAAAAAATGGATTTGTTTAACGGATTAGATACACTCAATAAATAGGCAAAAAAGATGAACAAAAATAATACATTTAATTGCAACTGCTAAAAGAGAACAGTTTTCGTTACAATAATAACAAAAATAATGCTAAAGTACAATTACAGAAAGAGTTCTGATTTATGATGTGCAATATTTAAAAAAATAGAGTGACCAACCTCTACCACTCTTGAAGTATTTGGCAAATGTAAGAAAGTGATTTATAATAAAATAATACTAATACGTGAATTGCATCATGCATGGAATCACTTAATTGCATATTATCAATCATTTGCATTCTCAGTTACATTCACTCTAACAGATTTGATTTAAGATTTTAAAAATCTAATATGACAACAACGAATTAAATCCTAAACAATTAGTTGACATTAAAAAAACAACAATAGCAATTATAAACAACAGGTTCATTCATAGCTTCTGAGACCAGGGCGGTTCCAGTTTATGAACAACATGGTTCTATGAAAGGGATTGCTCCAGATCTATGTAACGATTGGGTCTCCATACGCACAGTTGTGCTCAATGCCGAGATTGTACCAGTTGCCTTTCCCTCCTTTATAAGCACTGGTGACGATCCTGGCCCAGCCTGACTCTCCCTAAGAGAGATCACACACACGACAAGCCCAGTTTAATCACACATACTTATTGAACGTTCAGGACAAGGTTTATTAAATGCATGAAATGGTTTCTCCTCACAGTATGTGATCCACAGAAGAAAGAAAGTGGAAATGCACCATATGAGGGTGAGTATTTGATGACATTATTTTCATTTTTCAGAGAATAATTTTTTTGAATTCTCTTTTCTTTAAATGGTAACTCTCGACAAAATTTTTGTTAATCTACCCGAGTCAAACTTTCGTGTAAAAGCATAATTAGAATGGAAACGCCACTTTTAAGATTGACCGTATTTTCGTTTTCGGTCAAATTGCCTTTTGAATGGGAGTGAATGGGGCACTACAGTGATAGCATCATAATCGCTATTTTTAAAACACTAAGAAGGCTCGACACAACATGAAACTGTGCTGGAAGTATCACCAGAGGCTCTACACATGAACTCCAGCATTGAGAACAGTGTTTGTGTACACAGTTTACTAAAAAGAAAGATTTTGTGGCTGGAATTTTGTCAGTCAAAAGTAGTCGATCTCCGAATGCAACTTAATGAACTGACTCCATATGAGGAAATGTCATGAACTTGTAATTTCAATGAAAAGCATGATGACTTATATAAAAAATTATCCGTGAATTTATATGGAAACAAGCTTTAGGAGATTTCCATCTTTACTCTCCTCATGTTACGTTGCATTCAGAGATCGACTACTTTTGACTGACAAAATTCCAGCCACCGGAAACACTAACTGATAAAGTGAGTCGTACAAAATCTTTCTTTTTAGTAAACTCTGTGTACACAAACAATGTAGTCAATGCTGGAGTTCATGTGTAGAGCCTCTGGTGATACTTCCAGCACAGTTTCATGTTGTGTCGAGCCTTCTTAGTGTTTTAAAAATAGTGATTTTTGATGCTATCATAGAAGTGCCCCATTCACTCTCATTCAAAAGGCATTTTGACCGAAAACGAAAATACGGTCAATCTTAAAAGTGGCGTTTCCATTCTAATTATGCTTTTACACGATAGTTTGACTCGGGTAGATTAACAAAAAGAGCCTAGGTTCAATTTTGGCGAGAGTTACCCTTTAATCCACAGTGTGGTAAAGCTGAACAGGTCAGACCAAAGCCCTGTAATCTACTAACCCAGAAGTCGCCCCAGGAGTTTCTGACGACCCAGTATTCGGTCCCGTCCTCCGTGACGCCCCAGCCCGCCACTGAGATGATGTGATTTGGCATAGAGAGAATGTGAAACTCAGCAAAAACCCCTCCATCATACGCCTCCAGGCCTTTAGTGGCCATTATTGTACAGCTACAACACAGAGAGATAGAGAAAACCTTTCAATCCAACTGCAAAAGTTCATTCATACTGACAAAATCTAACTTTCTAAGTCAACCTTACCATTATCTAATACAATTGACCTAATAACTATCTTTGAACCAGACTGTTTCTGTCCTAATAACTAGTTGATCTGTTCTAATTAACTTCTTTTCACTCTATCGACATCATATTATATATATACCGTCATTTGTGGATTAATGACCTTTTGTTTTCACAGGGAATCGGTCTTCTCTTGTTTAGGGTCAAATATACATTGCCCAGCCAAAAGTTGCTGTTTAGATTAAAAATACTTAAGCAAATACTTAAGAGTCTATGATTGGATCATTATTATTATGTTTCTATCATGTTATATGTTTGGCAACAGTTCTTCTAACCCTAATTGATGGTTTCAAGCATAGTAGCTTTTCATTTCTCAAACACCCATGTAGGAAAACACATCATGGCCATATTCCAGGATGACAATGTCAAGATTCATCAGGCTCAGATTGTGAAAGAATGGTTGAGGAGGAGAGCATAAGGAATAATTTTCACACATGAATCGGCTCCAGATGTGCTGAAGGAGACTTTACATTGTCAATTCAAGATATTGATTAAAAGTGATGCACCTCTTGATGGAAATAAATGTTGTGATGCTATTTCATATCGAGAGGTGCATACATTTTTGGTCAAGATCTTGTATTTTTTGGCTGGGCAACGTACTCAGCTGAAGAGAGAGATGCATCACACGGAATTCAAACTTAAAAATAAAACCCTAAACATAGTATAAAAGAAAAGCTGGTTTCACAAAGATAGACTTTGTCTATGGCTTAGATATAGTAGATAGTCAGACTTCAGATAGACATCTAAATAAGACCCAGGGCTCCAGACTAACTTTTTTCACTTCCGTCCTGGAACCGTCCTGAAAAACTATTTGAACCGTCCTAAAGTGAATGTCAACCGTCCCAAAATAAACATGTTGTTTCTGTACTTTATCATCATCTATAGTTAGTTGTTAGTCATATAATAAAAACACCATTAAAATGTTTATGATATTATAATATTTATTTAGCTCCATTCAAAGTTGTTATCTGTAAACAGGTAAAAAACAGATTTAATAAAAAATAACAGGAGTTAAATGCTTTTTTGTATTCATGCAGAACAAATCTTTTTTTTTTTCTTTTTTTTTTACATATACGAAAATTAAGAGAAAAATACATACAGCTCAAAACGTTTTTGAGTTGGTTGAGTTTTGGGTTGGATTAAACAACAAATAAATACTGGTGACTACATATCTCAAAAATATCATCATTCTTTATTCTTTCAAGCAGCAGACATATTTATTTGTATGAATTAAATATAATGAATCCTTATTAAAGCTATTAACGAGCAGTGAATGTTTTTATCTTTTTCTTTTGTTGCTTGATCAATATTAAGGACACAGACCGCATTAGGTTTATTACCCACTGTCACTTTAAGACATCGGATCATGTCCAATCACATGCGGATCCAATTGCACTGATGCACATCCGATACACTCAAACTTTCGTCATAGTTTTTGTCATTCAAAACTAGTTTTTATTTAGTTATCGTCTCGTGAAAATAATTCATGTGATAGATGTACCGCAAAACAAGTCTCCGGGTGAGTAGTCGGCTCGGCCAGTGAGAAGACGCGCTCCGTTGTAGTCAGCGCTTGGTCGGTTAATTTTGGCATTTTCTAAGTAAGTTACCCTAATAGGCTAGTAATAAATGAACAGACATACAAAAATGTCTTTCGTCCTGTAGGCGTCCTGGAGAATATTTCTGTTCGTCCTAAACACATTTTCTATCGTCCCCAGGACGATAGGACGCCGTTAGTCTCGAGCCTTGTAAGACCGTTGCACAAAGCACTTAAGACTCTGACTATCTTAAGTAGGACTACACTGCAATGCATTCTGGGTAAAATAAGACACTTTTCAAAACAAAAAACATGGCGGATCGAGTAAGTGCATTCAACCGCTCAGTGCAGTTTACCCCAGCGGAAAATATGTGTTTGTTGGAGGAGTATAAATGACGGAGTATGTTTTTATGTTTCCACTGTTCGATCGCGCCCGTGCCTCTCTCTCTCTCTGACACACACACACACACATTCCAGCATTGCAATCTTGACATCGCAGCCTGTTATTATGCAGCGTTCACACCAAACGCGAATAGAGCGTCAAATTCGCGTCTAGTTCGACGCTTGAACATTTTAAATCCATTCGCGCGTCCAAGGAGAATAGGACGCGCGTATAAAGCGAGCATTTGAAGCGAAATAGACGGGCATTCAGAGCTATAACTCCACTATGACTCTACTACCCCCTGTTTGAGCAGTCACGGTGTATTGCATTTCACGCATCGCCAGTGACGCTTGCGTATGAAAGGTAGCGCGTCGATCGTTGCTCGCGTTGACTATGTAACGGCCCTAACAGTTACAAGGACATTTTACTTGGGAATGTAGTAACAAGAAGAAATGTTTAAATTATGAGCCATTTTCCCTTTTCTTTTGGCAGTTTGTAACTGATTGTTACTGCTGGTTGCCAAGGTAACAGAGTCTTAGACCTCAGTTAGCCTGGGGGTAAAAAGTGTCTAATTTTTTGGGTCTAAATTAAGTCAGTCTTTATTTTTGTGAAACAGTCTAACTTGCATTAGACTAGTCTATGAGCAAATTTTAGACTTGTCTAACACTATAGACCGGTCTAAAATAGCTTTGTGAAACCGGCCCCAGGTCTAAATGTGCTAAAATCTGATAGCCATGTTCAAAACTCTTCTAGCTGGATTGAAATAGAGTTTAATTCTATATTAATGCAACTGTAAACAGCCGAATACTTTTATCTTTTTCATCATATTTTTTTTGCTCACTGCTTAAATTCATTTCAAAATTAAAATTCGGGGTGTAAAACTTGCCTTATTG
Organism: Scardinius erythrophthalmus; assembly: GCF_964197995.2. Classification (NCBI taxonomy): domain Eukaryota; kingdom Metazoa; phylum Chordata; class Actinopteri; order Cypriniformes; family Leuciscidae; genus Scardinius; species Scardinius erythrophthalmus. The sequence continues at coordinate 3,769,828 of NC_138229.1, forward strand.
GCCCATTTTTGTAGATCTCAGCCTTCATGTGGTCTCGTCCTGAGACTTCTCCGTAGTCTCCGACTTTCCACACGGTGTAGTTTTTAATTACAGAGCAAGAACCGAAGAACGAGCACGTACCACACTGATTAAACGAGTCACATTCTGCAAAACAAAATTCAGAGTAGAGGAATAAGACATATATAATATTTAAATCCACCACACCTTGCAACTGTTACAATGTGCATAATATACAAGAGTAAATAGTGCATGATAAATGCAATTAAATTGCAACTTGAACAGAAGTTTGAATGCAAGTTGCATCAATATTACATTTGCATCTAAATGTTGCAATGATATCAACTGCTTTTATGTCTTACTTTGATTTCGAGCTTGATAATTATTGCAGGTCTCATCAGGAATGCCCCGCTCATTTGCATATGCATAAACGCCCATATGATCTCCTCCATGGCATGACCCCGCCCCTCCACAGTCAATCACATTCTGCACAGACAGGTAGGCAGAAGGCCACGCCCCTTTCCTCTTGATGTTTATGCGATCTGAATTGGGATGAAAGCACGAGATGTGTGTTTTTCTTTGGTGATCTTCATTACTGTACTGTGTTGTAGTGTTCTCACCTGCGAGTGCACTGGTGGAGCCCATGGCCCAGCATGAGCCGCAGTACTGAGGGATGTGTTGGTTGCGTGTGACGCTTACATAGTTTTTGCCGTCAATGTTGCGCCAGTCCCAGGAGGCGGGGAGATCAGAGACGTTTACATACTCATGAGGCCGGGGATACGTCCTAAAACATGCGTGAAATATTACTATTATTACATCACATCAGTTCAATAAATGACATTGCAGTTCCTTTTACCCTTACAAAACGTAATGTGATGGTACCGGGGTACTGTGATTGTATCAGACTGAAATACAGTGGCACTCTGATTTATACTATACTATGTTGAATGCATATTAAGAATGATTTCTGAAGGATCATGTGACACTGAAGACTGTTGTAATGATGCTGAAAATTCAGCTTTGCATCACTGAAATAAATTATATTTTAAAGTATATTAAAATAGAAAAACATTATTCTAAATTGTAATAATATTTCACAATATTAAAAATTTTTCTGTATTTTTGATCAAATAAATAAGCTTTGATGAGCAGAAGAGAATCCTTTTTAAAAACATTGAAAATGTTAATGTTTCCAAACTCTGACTGGTACTGTATATATATATATATATATATATATATATATATATATATATATATATATATATAGTCAAGTTACTTTGCTACACATATATTCACACACATGTATATAGATAATTATACATACATGTGTGTGAATATATGTGTATATTCACACACATAGTATGTATAATTATATATATATACATACAGACACATATGTATGTACGTGTGTGAATCTGTAAACACATACAGTATATATTTACAAACTTTTATGTTAGATATGATTCATCAATTTGACAGCACTAATTAAATCTTGTTTTGTTTTTAATGCTTAAAACAATAATAAAACTTCTTGTTTTAGGCAAAAACTCACTTTTAATTTTTCATAAAGCCAGACTCATTTTCAAGTCATTTTGCTTCTCAAGTAAATGTATTTTGATATTTGTGCTGGAAAACAAGACAAAACTATTAATTAAAAAAAGAGTTTGTAGTGTGATTACCATATTTTTACATGCAAAATAATGGTATTACCATGTTAGGCTACATGTAACTAACATATTATTGCCATGGTGGTATCTACCCAAATAACACTGTGGTATCACTGTGGTATGTGGTATGTCCAAAAACATAGTATTACCATGGTATATGTCCTAAAGTAGACTACAGGATATGCCATCGCACTAAAATGGCCATACTACGTTTTGTAAGTGGTGTGTGTATAGGTTTCTTAGTGCAAGTACAACATGGATACAAACGAGAAATATTTCCATACTTTCTGAATGATGGTCTGTGGTCCTTCATTGGTTTGTAACATAAATCTGATAGTTGCTGAACTTCAGTGAATCCTGTCGCGTGCACGAACAGCTCGAGCAGAAATGAAAACCATAACACACCAGACGCCATGATGAATGTTTACATCTGAGTTTGACACTTCAGGAAGACTTTTACCGCCCTCTACAGAACCGGAGAGAAAGTCCTCAGCTTTAAACAGTTTGTAGTCTATGCTATGGGGAAAAAATAAATAAATCATATTGGTAAATCTTAATTATGACATAAAAGTCATTATTATGACATAAAGAGTCTAAATTGTGACATACTAAGTCAAAATTATGGCATCCTAGGTTGTAATTATGAGATTTAAAAAAATAAAATTTATATATATAGGTCTAATAAGTCGAAATGGACAAAGGCTAAGCCTTAATTTTGACTTTAATTTTACTTTTTAATTAAAATTTTCAATGTATTTATACATTGGCTGTGGAAGGCATATGACCATAAAATGTTCATCCAATTATTGCATTCAGTCTGAATGCAACGATGATACGATGTCCTATGTGCCTGTCAACTATACCTCTTGCAGGCATCACACGTCATCAGCGTGTTTCATGCTATGCAGAGTTAGACAGACGTAAAAAAAAAAGAAAAAAAAAGAAAGTTAGACAGACATTAGTCACCGAGCACCGCAACCGAAACAGCAGCACCTTTTACAGTTCCTCCTGAACCAAAACAACCAGCAGTGTTCACGCCATGCTACTGTAATTTGGAAGAGGTGGACCCCATGATGTTATGGATTGGTTTGTGATTCGAATTTATGCACTGAAATGAAACTGCAGCGTCAGGTGATACAGGTCAGAGCTTTTAAAGTTGTTTATATTCATTTTTATTGTAATGTTATGTGCTTTGAGACATGAGGTAGTTTAACGTGAGCCTTCATGTGTTTTGAAGGAGGCGTGGCTGAAGGGAAAATTGCCTATTGTACATTTAAAGCATACCAAGTCATTTTTATGAGATACAAATTCAAAATTATGATATTTCTTAGTCATTAAAATAATGACTTTCTATTTTAAATTTTTTTTGTTGTTGTGTCAATTTCAATTTTGTGTCAATTTCGACAAGTCAATAAATGACATAATTTGCCACGCTGCAGAATTATTTCAGTGACTTAAAAAGAAGGTAAAAGGTGGTTTAATTTGTTGCTTAGATTAACGAATGTGTAGTTATTTCGTTCTGTTTTATTACACAGAACAGAGATCCAAACTACAAAAAGTAGTCCAACATATCTTTCTAAACTAACAGCTGTGGTCTGTAAGTGTACCGATCTTATTTCACAGTACAGTATCACTAAAAGTGAAATTGAAAGCTGCAAATCGTTCTTAAAAAAAAACATTTTTCATTTGAAGTGTGTCAGAGTCAGACAGATAGGCTACATGAATGAGAAGACGGTCATTCTGATTTAATTAAGACAATTTGAGGATGAGATGTTGATTATTTGATTGTATTCAAATGCAGTTTTTTCGATTGTATATCCACCGTTTGTGCTTTTACATTTTGAAGTAGTTCAGCTGTAGTGATTCATTCTCAGCAGCAGGTGGTGCTAAAATGCTTTCAAATACATTCTTAGTATTCATAGTTTTCAGTCACATGACTAACGCGGAGGGCAACACAATCATAGATCTGCGTGCACTTTTCTGTATTTCAAGATGCGAATATTTAGATAGCCTCGCAAAAGAAGAAATACACAAATGCATGAGAACTAAATGCCAATTTCCATACAGTACAGCACCTGCTGCAGTATTTGACTAAAAACAGGGGGGCATTAACGTGAGAAACACTTAAAGTGCCTCAATGTAGCCTACTAAACAGTGATATTAAAAGTTCAACACACACCTTATTAATGATGCATGCTATATACAAGCGAGCAGATGAGCCAAGAATATGAATGCAACACCCCGAATGGTTAAGCGTTTTCTTTAAAATGGTTTTCTATGGAAATACGCTTGGTTGGGTTTATATTCTTATATTCATCTGCTCGTCTCTCTATGGTATGCATCATCAATAAGGTGTATATTGAATTTTGTCTTTTAATATCATTGTCTTACTACATTAGTGCTTAGAGTAAAAATGATGACGCCTTGTTTTGCCCTCCAGACATAAGTGTGTGTCGTCACGTGAAAACTCAAGGATTTAGTATATGTTGTATCCTACTAACTAGGTGTAATTTCGGGTGAAGTTCACATCTGTTTAGTCGTTTCAGTAAAACTATAGTCTGAAAATACAGAACTACAGCAAAACGTATTAAAAAAGGCTTAAAAGAGTATAGGGGATAGGCTTTTTAAGGCCAAAACATGTTTGTGAGGATTGAGGTTATAATCAGATAGCCTAGCTATATACAGCAGGCTTTCAGAAGTCAAAATGTTCAACTTTGTGTCGTGTGTTTGACCAAATGCCTCCAAAACAGTTTTTTTTAAGAGATTGAAGGTTTGGGTGTGTCTAATATAATTGTGTGGCTTTTAAAGAAGACTAGAAGTCAATGACAAGTTCATCTGGCGTCTCTTCGGAGTTGGCAGGAAGTTTCTTGATCTAACTTTTATGTAATGAAATTATCATCAATACTCATAACTGTGGGAAGTTGTGTAATGATCAGCGTTTGTCGACTCAGCAGAGTGTGTGGACTCAGATTGCCGTGTGATTCAATTTGACATCGTTCTGTTGCTTCCACCTGCAGTTCATTATATCCTCCCAGTTCAATTAGCTATTAACTGCATGTGTATATCTCCCGACTCTATCAAAGAGAGGAGAGTTTCTCCTCATGTCAGAGATGTGTTTGTGTGCTTTCAGAGGAAACTGAAGACAACACAGCCTCCATTACGATCAGTGAGACTCCTGTGGTCAGGGTGAAAGGGTATGTTCACAAAGCCACACTAACATACTACTTTATGTTTTGCAGTATGCAGCTTGTGTACCGTCCGAAATTGCATAATTCCAACTAATTGCAACTATATAATAGGAGAAAAACAGTATATGTGCAAAAGACGTATGTCATAAGAGTAAAAAGAGCTCCGATTACCTACTTCTTCCGGCAAGATTCTGAAGTGTGCATGTGATGGACACTTCGCTATGGGATTTGTGAATGGCAGTAAACCATAAAGTGGGTATCCATAGGCTATAAATGATTTTAAATGTAACAAGACAGTAGCGCTTGAATGGTAAGATAATGTCAAAATTATATGTTTATAAAGGTTAAAATTAAGAATGACTGAAATTTACAGTGAACATTAATTAGCCAAAAAAAAAAAAAAAATGCATGCACTTTTACACTTAAATATTGTATTATTAATTTAGTTAGTTAGTAAAATTATTTAGGAGTCCCTGAAACCCACATTCCCAGACCATCATTTTCGTCATGTGTTCTTTTATTTATTATTGTGCTTATGATACGTTCAGGTCCCACTTTATATTAAGTGGCGTTAAGTACTATGTATTTACATCGAAAAATAAGTTCAATGTACTTATTGTGTTCATGTTGTATTGTAAAACACTCGTGCTGCTATTGAGGTGTGATACGAGTTAGTTTAGGAACAGGTTTGGTGGTATGGGTGGGTTTAAGGGTAAGGGAAGGTCAACAGTGTAATTATACATGTAATTACATAAATTAATTACATCTGTAATTACATGAAGGTATTTTCAAAATATAAGTACAATGTAAAAACATGTATGTACACAATAAGTCCATTGTATCAAATTATTAATTTCAATCTAAGTACACTCTACTTAAAGCATATTAATATTACAATAACTCCCCCCCCCCCCCCCACCAGAATTTTTGAAAAAAGTTTCCAGCATTTTTGATCAATTTCACAAAACTTTTATGGCCCTCTGAACATTTTGTTGTATGAATATTTGAACATAAAATATATGAAGAGAAAGAACAGAGTCTCTGCTTTTTAACAACAACAACAACAAAATGAAGCTAGAATATATTTGTTTATTTGTTTGTTTATCAACACTTGAATGTAAGTTTAATAAAAAAGCAACATTTTGAGCAAAAAGATGAGAAAATCATGTTTTTGTCTAAGACTCAGAACGACGATTAAAAGACAGAGGTCAAAATCACATGCTCTCTTGAGTAGGTACTTATTTTTTAATAAAAAAGTATGAATGCAATCTGGACGTACTACATTGTCCATGTTGTCACTATCATGTGAATTCAGACATTTGTCTTTCTTTTGTCACACACTGTTTTCGCCTACTATAGACCAATTTCGAGCCGACGTCACAGTTACGTCACGTCGTTAGCTGGTGGCAAAACAAAGGGAAAACTGGAGACGGCATCTAAATGTCATCTTGTTGTGTTGTTGGGTGCAAGAATCTATGAAAAATGAATCTGGAATTTTTATTTCTAGAAAATATTCACATCATTATTTAAAATTGCACCGTAGTGTCACTCTTTACATTGTCGTCCTCTGGCCTTGGCTCTGGCTAGGCAGAACAGCGGATCGTACCACACAAGTCTTGTACGTGGCCATTCAGCACATAGCTAAAGATTTATATGCCCTCAGTTTCTCTTTACCCTCGGTTTCTCTATCGGGTAGGTGTAGAAGTCAGGCCACTCAACCGGAGGTAGCGTTAATCCTGTCAAATCATCCATCCATTGACTGAGCGTGTGCGCTTCAGCCAATCTGGTTCCGTCCGTTAAAATTAACTTTTGCAAAAAACAATCGCGGTCCTGGACAGTGAGTGACCTTGCACATTAAGATAAAATCGGATTTTCTCCAGTCATTGTTAAAAAACAAGCTAACAAAACTTGCACACTAACGTTAATGAAGCGGCCAGAGGGATCGTTCTGCCACCACCTAAGCTCCGCCCACAAAAAAACATCACCATGTTACCAACTGAAAAGGGGTCTATAGTAGGGAGGAAGTGTGAGATTTCGAACGAAGCCCGAGTTTTGATTTATCTGCTGTTTAATGTTTGATGATCGTGTTATTTTTCATGTGCGTAAGCAATGCTTCTATCGCTTGTTTCTGCTTCTTCTTCAGTGGAAAACAGTGAAAACAACGAGAGCCGGAAAATCTCATCAATGGCGGGGAAAGAGTTTTATATATTTAGTATTTATATATATATATAACTCTTTCCCCGCCATTGACGAGATTTTCCGGCTCTCGTTGTTTATATATATATATACAGTTATGAAATCCCATAATGCCAGAAATGTTCTGACCATAATTGTTTTTGCATTCAATTCCCGGGAACCAACCATGCCTCAACTTACAGTTTTCCCTTTACACTCATATATATGGAAATCATGAGGGTAGATTTTTCTCAATGCATTATCTAATGTTTGTTTGTGTATTAATCTCTTTCTTATTCACAGTAACTGTATCTTACAGAAAAGGACATTTGTGACCCTGGATCACGTCACCAGTCACATGTCGCGCGGGTATATCTGTGGCAAAAGCAAAAAAAAACATTACATTGTATGGGTCAAAATGATCGATTTTTCTTTTATGCCAAATCATTGGGAATCATTAGGATATTAAGTAAAGATCATGTTCCATGAAGATATTTAGTAAATTTCCTACCGTAAATATATAAAACATTTATTTTTGTGAGTGAAAGCAGCACAATCGTGAACATAAATGAACAACTTTAAAGGCGATTTTCTCAATGTTTCGATTTTTTTGCATCCTCAGATTCCAGATTTTAAAATAGTTGTATCTCAGCCAAATATTGTCATATCCAACAAACCACACATCAATGGAAAGCTTATTTATTCAGCTTTCAAGTGATGTATAAATCTCAATTTCCCCAAAAAATGTACCGATGTGACTGGTTTTGTATTCCAGGGTTTTGTGGTCCGTTTGATGGACAAACTTTGAAGCTTAAAAGCCTCAGTCTTCTCTCGAATGCTAATTCTAATTGTACGGATGGCTGAAGAGTGTTTAATAATGCAGAGCTTTAAGGGTAGATGGTCACTCGTGGTTAAGTGGTTATCAATGTTTTAGGGCTCTAATGAGGATGATGATGATGATGATGCTCTGAAGAAAGTGATACCTGGAACACCACGCCTAATGTAAAGCTGTGCAGACTGCAGAACATCACAGGTGACCTCACAGTTATACACGAGCGTGATAGGTTGATCATACGGACACACAGAGTCATGGAGTCCATATTTAATATTCCATATACATTATTTTTTACTAGCTCATTTTCTTTTACATGAAGGGTGTACAGCTTGCCACCATGATGCATATAGTGTGTTCATACTATAATAGTTTTTATTATAAATATTTTGAAATAATTTTATGGTAACACTTTTCATTAAAGTCTCGTGTGTTAACATTCATGCATTAACTAACATGAGCTAACAATGAATAATATATTTTCACGGCATTTATTAACCTTTGTTAATGTTAGTTAAGATTCATGGTAGTTCACAGCAATACAACTTTTGGGGCCCTATCTTGCACCCAGCGCAATTGACTTTGTACACCGACGCACGTATCATTCCTATTTTGCACCCGCGCAAAGCGCGCTTTTCCCTCCACAGAAGCACGTCGTTAAACTAGGGAATGAACTTGCGCTCCCTGGGCGGTTCAGCGCAAAAAAGGAGGCGTGTCCCGGCGCAAACGTTCCTTCATGCTATTTTGCAGGTTTAGAAAACAATTGCGCCACAAACCAGGAAAAAATAGTTTAAAGTCAGTGGCGCGTTGCGCATGTTATTCATATGCTATTTTAAGGGCGCATGCTTGGCCATAATCAATGTAGCGTGTGCACAACGCGCACTTTGATTCTCTCATCTACACAGAGGCAGCAGTTTTCATTTTTGCAAATCATACATTATTACGATAGATAGATAGATAGATAGATAGATAGATAGATAGATAGATAGATAGATAGATAGATAGATAGATAATTTATTATAAAAACATACATCTAGCTTACACATTTACCCAAATTATCATACGCCTTTTTAACCGAAGTTAATTTGGGTGGGTTTCTCCATCCCCAACGTCCCTGACGAGTCCGTTGCTCTCCTTGGCTGTGAACCGCTCCTGGCGCGCGCCTGGCAAATCCGCCGTTAGAATACGAATACGCTTTAGAACAATCCGCCTGCTCTTAAAGGGAATGTGAGATGACGCTCTGATTGGTTTATTTCACGTTACGCCCAAACCACACCTATGAATAATGAAGCTACTTCAGACCAACCCAGTTTAGACTTGCGCCTGGCGCAAATGTCATTTATCCCGCCGGCAAAATAGCAACAGCGCCAAGACCCGCCCACAAAGTTACTTGCGCTTTGCGCTTTGACACTTGCGTTTCAGATCGTTAAAATAGGGCCCTTGATCTTATAAATGTATTAGCAAATGTTTAGATTAACTAAGATTAATAAATGCTGTAGAAGTATTTTTTTTTGTTAGTTCATTTTAACTAAAGTAGTTAAGTTATCTTAAACGAAACCTTATTGTAACCGTTTTTATTTGTACATTTTTTATTTTCATCATTTTTTGTGTTTTTTTGCCACAACATGTATATGTTGTATTGTGTGTATATATATATATATATATATATATATATATATATATATATATATATATATAACACATATTTTTTGTATATATGTAAAATATTTTTTTTATTAATTTATTAACTAGTAATTGAAATAAAAATTAAATTAAAAACTGAAATAAAACTTAATAAAACATATATATATATATATATATATATATATATATACATATTTTATTAAGTTTTATTTCAGTTTTTAATTTAATTTTTATTTCAATTACTAGTTTAAGTAAAGGTAACTAATTTTATTTCAGTTAACATTTATTTTATATCAAGTAACTATAATAACACTGTTTCGAGTGTAATTTTGTGTTTTTGTATTTTTTATTAAATTTTTTCATTGTTTATTTTTTATTAATCTTTGTTTTAGTTTTAGTTATTTTAGTGCATCAAGTTAAACTTGATTCATGCAAATGTGTTTTCTAGCTCATATAAGTGGCTCTTAATGGATGTCATAAGTCAGAAGCTGTGCGTGTGGATCAATGCCAGTCACAAATCCTTTAGTTTTATTATATATTCCTGTGACTGTAGGAAGTTTGTTAACGGTCGATGCGCAACATCACTGACGTTATCCAAATGATCCAAACATCAATCAGGAGGCAGGTTTTCTTTTTGATGGACAATCACGCAAACGTTTTGCTGAGCATTAAACGAGATCAGTGTAATTAATCACGTTTATGTTTATGCATAATTGAAATGTCAGTGGATTATCGAGATGATCTCCACTCGTGTGTTTGGCTGGAAGTGCATCAGAAAAGACGTTTCTTTTAGTTTAACTCATCCTCTTTGATGAATTATGGATAGGAGGCCAATGTTTCCTGACATCTGATCGTCATGGAGTCTCCACCTTTAAAGAACAATCGTAAAAACTATAGATATTGATCAATAGCTTCCTTTCGCTGGGTATCGATTAGCTGCGAGCCACTTAGACGTGATTGTTGTTCATTTGCTTCACTTTGACTCAACAAACCAGTTTGACAAGCGTATCTCCTCCTTCAATGTTCCCTCTGAAGATCAAAGAAATGCTGATATGTATTCCTTAATGAACCTATAAATCATAACACTTTATACTAGACTAACTTGAATATCCTTAACAGACATCTAGTGTTTAGCATACCATTACTTAAATTGTTTGGAATATTTCATAAAGCTTTGATGCACATTCTTTGGGGTTTAAGAAATTAATACTTTTATTCAGCGAGGATGTGTTCAGTTGATCAAAAAGTGACAGTAAAGACATTTATAAAGTTACAGAAGATTCTATGTCATATAAATGCTCTCTGTTCATCAATGAATCCTGAAAAAATTTATCAATGTTTCACAAAAATATGTTTTCAGCATTGATAATAATCATAATTGTTTCTTGAGCATCAAATCATCATATTAGAATGATTTCTGAAGGATCGTGTGACACTGAAGACTGGAGTAATGATGCTGAAAATACAGCTTTGATCAAAGAAATAAATTATATTTTAAAATATATTCACATAGAAATCAGTTGTTTGAAATGGTAATAATATTTCACAATTTAAGTGTTTTTACTGTATTTTTGATCAAATATATGCAACCGTGATGAGTATAAAAGATTGTTTTTCCAAAAACATTTAAATTGTACCGACCCCAAACTTTTGAGCAATATTCATAATTGATTTTTGAATATACTCAAATAAATGGTCCAATTACAGTGGGACCAAATGAGTTCAACACCCTGAAGAAACCTTTATTTTTACTATGTTGTAGTGTTTTAAAGAAGCCCAAAACCTTAAAAACCCATGAAAACAAATTTCCAAAGTACTATTCAGCAACACAAGAATTGTAAGCAGCCAAAAGTTGTTCTTGATTAAAAAAACTATTGACATTTAACATTAAACAGTTATATATGCTGTTTAACTTTCCTGTAGCTCAAACAGTGGAGTGTTAGCGCTTGCAACGCCAAGGTCATGGGTTCGATTCCCAGGGAAAGCAAGAACTGATGTCAATGTAAATGTGTACCTTGAACGTCTGCCAAAAGCATAAATGTAAACATTGTTTATCATAAAACGGACAAGAAGAACTTTTACAAGTTAGCACTTTTATATTTGCCAACACAAGATTATGATTCGCTCTGAATTAAAAAGTGATGAATTGTTTGTGTTTCTTCATTCTTCACTGTAAGGATGTGTGAAGTGCCAAACGTGATGAAGGCTCGACGTCTTGAACAAACAGTCCAGGAGCGCAAACCACTGAGGATTTTCCACAGAAAACATTGCAGAACCAGTTTAACATGAAGGTACGGCTGGTTTAAATATTTAGGCCTAATATTTCATCTCGAAATGTTCATCTGTGTGTATATGTAAAGGCTAATAAATGTGCATGCAGACCACTAAGGATATGGATTATAGACATTATTCTATTATTAGCTGCTTATGAGAGCCGAGGAATTAAACATCCAGGAAGTTTGATCCGGTGTAAGTGCTTTGTGTTAAAAGTTTGATGCCATCCTGAGGCTGAGAGTTGATGTACAGTTTTTAAAGAGCGTAAGAGACCAGCTCTCAGATCTCCTATATTCAACACCATTAATGAACAAACACAATGTCAGACAAATGGATTATTGATGCCTCACCTGCAGCATTAGAACACACACACACACACACACACACACACACACACACACACACACACACACACACACACACACACACACACACACACACACACACACACACACACACACAAACAGGCTCACATATCTTTGTGGGGACTCTCCATAGACGTAATGGTTTTTATACTGTACAAACTGTATATTCTGTCCCCTTACACTAACCCTATCCATCACAGAAAACTTTCTGCATTTTTACATTTTCAAAAAAATATCATTTAGTATGTTTATTAATCCATTTCCCTCATGGGGACCGCTGGCTGGTCCCCACAATGGAGGTGATCTCAGGTTTTACTATCCTTGTGGGGCCATTTGGTTCCCATAATGTAATATAAACAAAAAAACACACACACACACACACACACACACACACACACACACACACACACACCGACTGCCAGATTTCATGAGAAGAGCATTTCCACAGCTTTAACACTCAGTGTTTGGGAATGTTACTTTAAAGGGAATGGTAACACTTTACAATAAGCTTCATTAGTTAGTGTATTTACTAACATGAACTTACCATGAGCAATTTGTTACAGTATTTATTAATCTTTGTTAATGTTAGTTAATAAAAATACAGGTTTGTTCATGTTAGTTCACAGTGCATTAACTGTTAACAAATACAACCTTTGATTTTAATAAGGTATTAGTAAATGTTGAAATTAATGTCAACGAAGATTAATAAATGCTGTAGAAGTATTGTTCATTCTTAGTTATTCTCATGTTAACTAATGAACCTTATTGTAAAGTGTTACCAAAGTAATGCATTACAATATTGTGTTACTAGTACTACCTAAAAAAGCAATTGCTTTAGTAGCTTTTAATGGAAAGTAATTCGTTACATTACTTTTGCGTAATTTTTTGCCTCATCTGGGCTGGCTTGCTTTTTTTTTTAATTACAAAAAAAGTTTTGTTTTTGGCCAATGTAAAGGCCCTTTCACACCAAGGGCCCTATCTTGCACCCAGCGCAATTGACTTTGTACACCGGCGCATGTCTCATTCCTATTTTGCACCCGACACACAGACTTTTCCCTCCACAGACGCACGCCGGTAAATTAGGGACTGAACTTGCGCTCCCGGGGGCGGTTCAGCGAAAAGAGGAGGCGTGTTCCGGCGCAAATGTTCCCTGGTGCTATTTTGCAGTTTCAGAAAACAATTCCGCCACTGACCAGGAGAAACCTCGTCTAAAGTCAGTGGCGCGCTGCGCATGTTATTCAGATGCTATTTTAAGGGCGCATGCTTGGCCATAATGTAGCGTGAGCTCAATGCACATACACTTTGATTCTCTCATCTACACACAGACGCAGCAGTTCTCATTTTTGCAAACCATACATTATTACAAGGAAAAATATTACCACACGAGGGAAATCATTGTGGTGTCCATGAGGATGTGAAAAAATAGGCATAAATCTAGCTTACACATTTACCCAAATTATTATACGCCTGTTTAACCGAAGCTAATCTGGGTGTGTTTCTCCATCCCCAATGTCACTTCTCTGTGTTTTACGGCCCTGACGAGAACGTCGGTTTCCTCGGCTGTGAACCGCTGCTGGCAAATCCGCCATTATAATATCAATCCGCCATGGAACAAGCGCGCCTGCTCTTAAAGGGAATGTGAGATGACGCTCTGATTGGTTTATTTCACGTTACGCCCAAACCACACCTATGAGTAATGAAGCTACTTCAGACCAACACATTTTAGATTTGCATCGGGCGCAAGAGTCATTTATCCCGCCGGTATAATAGCAACAGCGCCTGAGATCCGCCCACAAAGTTACTTGCGTTTCGCGTTTGATACTTGCGTTTCAGATCGCTGAAATAGGGCCCCAAAAGGGAAAGCCTCATGTTGAAGGAAATGCAGATTCACATCTGTACAGTAGAGGGCGTTATTCTGATTTACTGAAGATTATGAAGAAACACTCGCTGCATATGAAATCTCATACTTCCCGACGATATTGTTGGTGAAAAACAGTATGTGACAAAAGAAGCATGTCTGAATTCACAGTTCTCACAGTAAGAGTAGAGGAAAAGTCCCCGGAATGAACTAATTCTGTCGAGATTCTACATACGATGGACACTTTACTGTCGGATTTATGAATTGCAGTGAAGCGACGTCACATGATCATGACATCATCGCACATGTAGTTCATCCGGATTATATTCATACCACACACATTCATACTAGAACATACATTTTTAGCGGTTGTGATGTAATTACTTATTCAATATAGGTACCTACTCGATGTGATTTCAGGCGCAGCAGCAATAAAAAAATAAATAAAAGACACAAATGTGATGTTTAACTTAAATTATATTATTTACTGCAGGTTTGTGTAATATTCTCAGTTTGCATTTCACTGTTTTTATTCATTTTGAGGAATACTGAATGTGTTTTTGTGCAAGTCAGAGGAGTAAATGCTCTCATTTAGTCTAGAACTACAATACCCATCATGTTCACACACACATCACACACAACGCCTCTGCGTTTACTCACTGTTCTCTCAACATGCGGACAGAGAGCTGTCAGTCAATACATGGGAAAGCAAAGTAACGTGTGTTACTTATTTGAAAAAGTAACTCAGATATTTTGTTGTAAATTTAAAAGTACTTTTCTAGTTACTTAAAGTAATGGTATTACGTAGCTCGTGTTGTAATGCGTTTCCCCCGACACTGTTAATAGTGGTGGAATAGATAAAAACTAGATGCGAAAAGAAAGATGCTTTAGATCTTAGTACAGAGTTAAAAGACTAGAGGGAAGCAGCCAACAGAAAAGATCAAATGTTTTTTTTTTTTAAAGCAACCTTGACTGATTTTATTATTGATACAATTAATTTATGAATAATTTTAGCAAATGTTTTTTTTTTCACAATGCCATGTTTAAAAGCATTTAAATGTTCAAAAGTGAGACCATTTAGTCCACTAGTCCATTATTTTCTTGATCTAGAAATGGAACACAATCTGAAATGTTTCTTCTTCATTCTGTCATAATTTGTTTTCATTTTTTCAAAATCATAAAATGTATTGCTTCTTTGCAGTTTTAAAAGGTAAATTATACTCTCAGACTTTTTGGGCAATTTGTTTTAAGATAAGTGGCACAAAATATATTTCAGTGTTTTAGTCTCTTCTGCTCACCAATGCTGCATTAATTTGATCAAAAATACAGTATAAACAGTAATATTGCGAAATATTATTTTCATACTATATGTAAAATACCTGTTTTCTATTTGAATATATTTTAAAATGTATATTTATTACTGATGGCAAAACTGTGGACTTTTTTTATCTCAGAATTGTACATTTATTTCAACATTCGGACTTTACATCTCGCAGTTGCACTGAGGAAACTCTGACGAATCCTCAATTCTGAGGAAGAAAAGTCAGAATTGTGAGATAAAAGTTGCAAATACCAAGTTTCCATACAAAGCTGAATTTCAGCATCATTACTCCAGTCTTCAGTGTCACATGATCCTTCAGAAATCATTGTAATATGATGATTTGATGCTCAAGAAACATTTATGATTATTATCAATGTTGAAAACAGTTGTGGCACTTCATATTTTTGTGGAAAACGTCAACGTGATATGTATTTTTCAGGATTCTTTGAGAAAAGAACAGCATTTCTTTAAAATGGATTCTTTTGCAACATTATACATATTTTACTGTATTTTTGAATGCATCCTTGCTTAATTTAATTCTCTTAAATATACGTGTGTACGTGGAACGCTCAGTCAATCAAAGCTTAGGACTGAAGTATAAAATAAATGAAACCTTTTGTTCCTAATGTAATCTTATATAATCTTTTACTTTTATTTAACTTTTTTAACCATGTGAAATTATGAATATGGAAAAACAAGAGAGAACCAATAAAGTATTAATAACTGATGTTGTCAATGTATGCTTTTTCCTGTGAGCTCTATTTATTTTTTTGCATAGTAAAATAAAACCTCTATAGTTTACCATTTTTTTATTTGTATTTTTTGCCAAATTATTTTGATAACCTTAACCAAGTTTAGTGTTTTGTGGTTCCTTCATATTTAACATAAAAAATAAAAATAAAAACCCTTAAAAAAAATAAACATTTTGATGGTTCAGTTGATCTTGTAAGGTCATTAAAAACAAATATTCCCCCTAGACATCACTTTTGGCCACTTCTGTATATATATGCTATCAATCCATATTTTCGACAGGCTCATATTATGTCCTAGCGGACTTAGTCAGCTAAAAAAGAGTGCATGGCCGTGATAAGATCTGTTCTAGAAGCCCCGTTGTAATGATGATGAGTTCCTAGTAAAACAGCAATCAAATGGAGCGTCCCTCAGGGGCCCGAGGACCCTCCTCCCGCGGGCTCTCATTGGACCCGTGCTGGATCACTTATGATCGGGCGTGTGTCTGTGACCGGAATGCCTGTGGCTTTCAGAGCAACTGTGGAGTTGAAGTGAGGAAGTCCTCCTGCACACCGTCAATATGAGCGCGTAAAAGTCACTTCGAGGACAGTTTATTTCCTCTTAAAGAACTAGTTTTCTCACTAGTGCTTCAGGATACGAAGTGTTTTTTGTGTGACACATTTTCTCAGGATACACGCGTTTTTATCGGACGCATCCCGCGCGCGCGCACCGCTGGAGAGCCTGATGTCCGCTGCGCGCTCCGAGAAAACCTGGATGAAGACACGTTTTTATATCAGCATGAGTTAGATTCATCACTTGAGCCACTCGAGACAGACTTTTAACGCGTTTTTATTTGTACAAAAGGGAGCTCTTAACTGGAAGTGTCCTCCTCGTGTCCGCCGGGACTCATGCAGGACGCATGGAGGATAAAGAGTAAGGGTGCTCGAAGGATGCCGTCCTGTCCCGGATTCAGGACATCTGACATCCTTCATTTCTGAGAGCGATGGCTTCTGAGATTGTGTGTGGTCTGGTCTTCAGAGTGCTGTTGCCGGTGTGTCTGGCGGCAGGTGAGTGTGTCCATCAACACCTGGGGTTTAGCGTTAGCGCAGTGTGTCCGTTACGCAGCAGGTGCGGGAGAAACGACGTGCTAGATTATGATTTAAAGGAAGTTAATAGAAGTTTGCATGTGCAGAAGGAAACACTGCACGTCATTAGCGTTAGTATATTTGGTATTTCTTAATGGTTCCATTTATAAACTCATAAAATCTAATATACTCACTGTAAAAATGATATGATCAATAAGTCATGGCAAAATATGTTTTTACATTACTTTTACTCGGTAAACTAATCGAAGCAATTTAAACTTTTTTAACGAGTTACGAGATTGAACTCGATTTTTAAGTCAGTTTAATATAATTTAAGTTGAAATGTCTTGTAAAAACAGCAACTGAACTTAAGTTTTGAAGTTGAAAAGTTGGACATTTTTAAGTTCTTTCCACTTTTGGTTGAAATTATTTTTGTGAAATGTTGCGGTACCACTGTTCATATTAATCACCAAGTAAATGTTAAATGTATTAATTAATTAATTAATTAATCTATTTATTTATTTATTTATTTATTTATTTATTTGAGCCCATGCAAGTACAAAAAAGTGTGTAAGAAAAGCACATTGGAGAGACTGGGGCTAGTTGTCACGCTTTTATATAGTGAATACTTCTCAGGGTTTTGTTTTTTTTTATTGCCATTTTGTTCTGTTAAGAAACATAAAATACTTTTTTAACAACATATATGCATTTAAAATCTATTGTTGGCTATTTAGGGTGTTTTCTGTAAACACTAATACAGTTATATATCACAAAACAATTAATGAAAGGGGTTTAATCATTGTTAATGGCTCAGAAATTGTAATTAAGTTGATAAAATTGCATTTTTTTAGGATGTAAATGTCAATTTGTCTTCATTTATGGAAGTGTTTGAAACCAACATACAAAGCTACTGTAAGCGAAAACAATTATTTGCATAATTAGTTTTGACTCAAAACTTGATAGTTACTGAAAAATAGACCTTATGACAACTCATCTTATGTGCAATTCCATTTTCCCAATGCATTATATTATTTCAGTAGATAAAGATTAGGTAGATTATTTACTTAACAAAATAATATGATATAAGATGTTGGCTCTGAGTAGAGAGAAATGCCAAATATAACATGTTACAACTGTTACAATAATTAACCAATTCTCTGGTTGCTACATAAAGTTTTTTAATAACATGCGTCCAATTTGTTTTAATAGAGTAATGCCATTTTTTTTTATGCCTGAACTTTCTCTTAATGTCATCTAATGTGAAACATACCAGGCTGAACATTCATTAATCCATCTAATGAATCTCTATTTGACTTTTTGTTCTGTATTTTCCTGATTGTGGCTGGTTAACTGTTCTGTGGGGTGTTTCATAGATTATTGACTGACACTGAAACCCCTCAGTGGTTTGAAGAGACAACATTGACTTTTGCACAAAACATATGGAATGTTTGTTTTATTCATTAATTATTTTATCCATTAAAGCCTGTGTAGGATCCTTTTTAGTGATCATTATTTAGACATTTTCACATTTCCCCCACTCATTTTATTATTAATATTTGATACCTGCTCTAAAATGTCCCACATATCAAATCATTCCTGTCTGTATGTTCTTAATACATACATACTTAACTAAATAATGCTTATTATATATATATATATATATATATATATATATATATATATATATATATATATATATATATATATATATATATATGTATGTTTGTGTATATATATGTGTGTGTATAAGTAATTTTGCTTCTCAAGTAAATGTATCTTGATTTAAGAATTTTTAGATATTTGAACGAAAAAAACGAGGCAAAAATACCAAGAAAATCATTTTTTGCAGTGTTTATTCATATATATATATATATATATATATATATATATATATATATATATATATATATATATATATTTTGTTTTAAGCATGACTCAAAGTCATTCAGTCATTTTGCTTCTCAAGTAAATGTCTTCTCAAAAAAAATCTTGATTTAGGAATTTTATTTATACCGGAAAGCAAGACAAAAATACTGAGCAAGAGAATATGTTTTTGTACAGTGAAATAATCATAATGCATGAAGGGACAGTGTGTGTTGTGCTGTTTTAATTTTTGAAAACATGTTATTCAAATTATTGAAAACATCTTATTCGCGAAGGTTTCATGCCTTTTGCTGATGTTTTTTACGCTGTTGGATTCACTGTTGGTTCTCACGGTCGCTTTTACCATCATGATATTAATCTAGAAGCTTTACAGTGTGTTTAAGGGTCTTAATCAGATCTGTGGTTGCCCACAGTTAATCCACATTCACATTCCCTCATTTATAGATAATTAGCCCTCAGATATTCACACACACATGCACGCGGACACACACTCTTTCTCTCAGTCGGATTCTTCCTATAGGTACAGATAAGATGCACTCTATAAGATGGTAATGTATCTCTTGACAGCCTAAGTCAATTCGTTCTTTTTTCTTCCAAACGCAATTGCCAAGCTGTGGAGCATCTCCATTAATCGGTGGAAAGTCGTTTTAACTGCATGAATTAATAATGTGGCATCAGAGCGGAGAAGAATCGGCTGCCCATTATCGTAAACACCTTTAATATTTGATGATTTTATTTTTTGGCTTGAAGTAGTACTAAGCAAAGGTCATCCGCTGGAAACATAACAGAGGACGGACAGGAACAAATAATGTTCATGTTCAGACGTCAGCACTAACAGCTCTCAGATCAAGAGATCTTTGAGCGACTTTTTCTTTTTTCTTTTTTAAATGGAGGTCACGATTCTGAATAGACAACTAAACAAAACAGTGTATTTGAAAAGTATATGTAATTCATTTGAATCGTTTTGATTGAATAATTCACTCTCAGACAAAAAGGTACAAAAGCTGTCACTGGGATGGGATACCCTTCAAAAAACGTATCATTTAGGTATTAATATGTACACTTTTGGTACCAGTACATGTGCCTTTAAGTTACTTATATGCACTCTTTAGGTACAAAGGTGTCCTTTTGAAAGGGAATCACCTCAGTGACAGATTTTGTACCTTTTTTTTTCTGAGAGTATTTAAGGACTCACTCATAAAGACTTCACTTGTTTCGTTACTGAATGAATCAGTGTTTTTTTAATGAATATTGAATGAATGATTCAACGACTCACTCATGAAGATTTCACTTGTTTCATTACTAGATAAATCTGCGTTTTTGAATGAATATTAAATGAACGATTCAACTGCTCACTCATAAAGACTTCACTTGTTTCATTACAAATCTTCGTTTTTGAATGAATATTGAACGGATGATTCAACAGCTCGCTCATAAAGACTTCACTTGTTTCATTATTGGATTAGTCTGCGTTTTTGAATCAATATTGAATGAATGATTCAATGACTTGTTTCATTACTGGATAAATCAGTGTTTTTGAACAAATCTCTTGAATGAAAGATTCAATGACCAATCTTTTTTTCTAACAGCCACTTGTCGCCACCTACTGGTGTAACGATGTAAGATACAATCTTTATTTGAAGCGTCAAGTTTCAAAAGGCGATTTTACTCTATTTTGATCACTATCAGTGTTTATAGCTATAAACTCCATCCATCCATCCATGCATCCATCCATCCAATTAATTGTGAAATTTACTCAAAGATTCTGAGTGAAAATTCAACACAAATTTTTTTCAATACTCTAAATATTATTTAGTTTGTTTTTATGAACCGAGGAGCAGGTTGAATTCTATTGCAGGGTCTTTTCGAAAGGTCTGTGGTTTAAATCAGAAAATGTGTAAAAGTGTAGTAGTTCTCCTGCTGTCACTCTGAAAAGGCTTTCAGTTCTCCAGAAACATCAATTATTCCTGAGATGGATCATGGTTTGAACGCGGTGGTCAGTGTGGTTTTGCTACTTAAGGAATTACATGACCGAAGCGTTGTGAAGGAATTAAGATGGGATTTTGATTTAGCCACATTTTCATTATCATCTCAAGTTAACTGTCCATGACAGAAGCATCATGTTAAAAAGAAAATATCTGATTAGATGTGTTTGTGCAGTGCAGTATGTGATGCATTAGTGCAAAAAAAAAAAGGAAGGAAATATTGTCAAAAATACAGTATTTGATGCATTTTCATATTTCGGCCTGGCTTCTTTTCACAGAGTGGTGTTTGCTTGTGCAAAACTCACATAATGTTTTCAACTTTTCAAGAGTGTTTGAGCGTTTTGGCCTCAGGTGACGCGATCCGGATTGAACCGGTGTCTAACCGTGTGTTTTCCTGTGCGCTGCTGCTCTTGGTTTATTATCAGGATGAATGTCTGTGCTGTAATCTATAAGACTGAGTTTAATGGCCTCCATCTCTGTGTTTAGTGGTCCTGCACTTATCTCTCTCGCACCAGTGTGTCTGCTGTCCGCCTGAACCAACGGCACAGCGCTTTTCTGTCAAAGGCTCAATATTTCTACAGACTCCAAATTATATTATCTCTGTTGCACATAGTTGATAGTTAATTAATCTTATACATTACTATATATTGGCTACTGTGCATCACACACAAAATTGTATATATACACGTGTGTGTGTGTGTGTACGTGTGCTTGTGCAATGCGCATATAATGAAATACATGTATATTTCTAATCAAATATTTTTTATTATAATATTACTTATTTAAATCATTTTTTTTACAACAGGGTTGTAGTGTGTGTGTGTGTGTGTGTGTGTGTGTGTGTGTGCAATGCATATATTATGAAATATATGTATATTTCTAATCAAATATTTTAATCAGAATATCTAATTTATTATTTATTTAAATCATTTTTTACAACAGGGTTGGTGTGTGTATCAGATATTATTATTATAATTATTATAGTATTTATTTTAATATATCTATTTTAACAATAGCGTACACGGTTCTTGAGTTAATATTGAAAAAGGTTCTTACATTTTTGGTTCTTCATTTCAGTGTTTAAATATTAAAGGTCATTGTGTTTAGTTTTTAATAATGACTGTGTTAAATATTTTCTATTCACACATGCTTTTATCCAGAATGAACTGCATTGAATTCAAGGTTTTATTATTGAAGAGCAATTTTGTTCAAAAACGGGAAAACATTTGTAATATATGTAAATAATATGTTTGCATAATAGTTATTTTATATAGTACTTAAGCACTCGTTAATGGAATCATTAAGGGACTGGAATCGTTAAATCGGAGGCAGAATCATTAAATTCCTTACAATAACTATATCCATAATTGGCACAAACTGTCTCTTCAGAGCCTTTTATTTTATGTGCACATAAACTGTTTGTGTTTATACTGGATTTTAGTTGTCTTTTTAATATCACCTTTCCATATTGTGCCAGTGTGTTTCAATATTTACGACTCTTGTTACTGATAATAGCAGAGGAAGATCCCTGTGGTCGTGATATCTGCACTTTTATTGTCGTTCTTGCTTTTTCTGTCACTAATGTGGGTTTTATAGCAGGGAATAGAGATGTATTGGATATTTACCAATCTTAAACAATATAAGTAGTATTTTGGCTGTTTTTACATGATGTAATGGGACTCTTGTATTTGCCGTGTTTGGACATGTCCAGAGAATAGGATGTAATTGCTGTCAGGTTCAGATGAGGTCCATGTTTGGTAGTGAAATAAATGTGTGTAATATTCCCAGTCTCTGCTCATAAAATGGCAAACATGCGAGATTAACAACAACTCTGAAGAATGCGATTACTTTTCTAGTAGAGTCTAGTTGTTAAAATCCAGCCGTGTCACAACAGTTTTACATTATTAACTCCTCTGAGCGCAGTGAAGAGTCGAGCCCACGGCTCATGGAAAGAAAGAATCAGGAAACTCTGGAAAACTCTCAGCATGTGTGGCAGAACTAAAGGCCTGTGAACGAGAGCGTATTCTCACAGGCATTGTACTCTTCATATTAAAACATTAATTCTTAAAATTATGGTGTTTATGTATTAATATGTACTTTAAATCTTGGCAGATCCAAAATGATGCAAACCTGAAGTTATACTTTGAAAACCGATTGAAAAAAAGAATATTCCGGAAATCAGATTTATTGATCTGTCCGTTTGTCTGTCTGTCGTTCCATCCATCCATCCATCCATCCATCCATCCATCCATCCATCCATCCATCCATCCATCCATCCATCCATCCATCCATCCATCCATCCATCCATCCATCCATCCATCCATCCATCCATCCATCCATCCATCCATCCATCCATCCATCCATCCATCCATCCATCCATCCATACATACATCCATCCATACATACATCTATCTATTATATACTTGAACATATTCTCATCAATGTTAGCATCATTTCAGGCTTTTTATGTTTGTTAAAAATGTATAATGCAGTATGTGTGCTTTTTTTAATCTATATATTTACTCTAGATTACTCTAATAATATGTGTTTTGATATCTTCTCTCCACAGCATGTCTGTTCAGGTACAATGTGCTGTCCTTCATCTACCTCCTCTACCTCCTCCTCATCCCTCTCTTCCCAGAGCCCTCCAGCATCACCATGCAAGGTAAGACAACA
The DNA here is from genome assembly GCF_964197995.2 of Scardinius erythrophthalmus. NCBI lineage: Eukaryota > Metazoa > Chordata > Actinopteri > Cypriniformes > Leuciscidae > Scardinius > Scardinius erythrophthalmus. Next base: position 3,793,508 of record NC_138229.1, read on the forward strand.
CTAACTCTTCCCTAAGTGTCACCAGTCCGAGGAGCATCCGTCTTCTCCTGAAACCGGCTTTAGTGCCTCATGCAGGAAATCTAATGGAGCAGAAGCGTTAACAAAACATTCATTGAAACCACGACAGCCCTGTAGATCATGATCCGTGCTTGTGTTCAGAGGGAAGAACTTCACGCGCTCGAGAGGAGAATCGAGATTTAGGGTGTAATGAAGATGTGCTGATCACGCTGAATAATTGACAAGAACATTACACTAAATCTGTGTTAATCCACTGAGACGAGGAAGATTTAAGTCTTAGAGAAACTGACTGGTTAAATCCCATAATAGAGCTTGTTAAGACCAATATAAAAGACAAACATTAACTCAGTTTGAATCATGTGATCCAAAACACTTTTGTGATGTCACTCCCTTAAATATGATGTCAAAGAAATAATGTGCGTTATTTAAATGTCACAATTGGGGTTGAACAGAAAGTTCAGGGTCGAATTTTATGCATAAATTATGTTAGAAACAAATCAACATAGTGAAATTAATACTTTGAATTTAATTCTAGTATTAGTCACACTAATGGTCAAAAGTCTGTACATTTTGAAAGTCTCTTTATATGCTCACCAAGGCTTAATTTATTTGATCAAAAATACAGTAAAACTGTGAAATATTATTACAATTTAAAATAACTGTTGCCTATGTGAATATATATAGTAAAATGTCATTTATTCCTGTGATCAAAGCTGCATTTTCAGCATCATTACTCCAGTCTTCAGTGTCACATGATCCTTCACAAATCACTCTAATATGATGATTTGATGATCAAAAAACATTTCTGATTATTATCAATGTTGAAAACAGTTGTGCCTAATAATTTTACAAAGTTATATAAAGATATTGGTATAAAGTTCAAAAGAATGCCTTTATTTGAAACAGAAATCTTTGTAACATAAATGTTTTTACTGTCACTTTTGATCAATTTAACGAGTTCTTGCTTATTAAAAGTATTAATTGCTTTAACAAAGAAATCTTAGCCTTTGAACAGTAGGAAGTTTATTGTAAATATAATGTAATATACATTAGAGTAAGTACAGTGTTGTTTTATGGTCCATTTCTGCTCTGTTCATGGAGGTGCGTACGGATGCTTGTTTGCCGATTGTTAATTATGTATAAGAGAAGGTTTTCATGGAATAAGAAGAAAGAGGAAGAGGACAGGACATTTTAAGTGGTCTACTCGCACTCATCAATAGTTCAGTAGACCTGTGCTCATAGTAAGAGGAATGCATGCTGGGATTCACACAGATTCATCAGGCCTTACTGGGATTCTGGCTGTGGGAATTATGCAAATATTGGAAATGTAGACTATAAAAAAAAAACAATAATATGGGATGCTGTTAGTGCTGTTAATATGAGATTTCTGATTATGCAATTGGAAAATAGAAATGCCTTCAGGTGTCTGTGGAAAAAGTGGTGCATGCAAACCCAGATTCACACACGCACTTCTGTATTTCTGCTTTGTTTACAAGACAAAACAGTTCAGAGGCTTTGAATGAATGACTTACTCTGTTCCTATGATCAAATACATTGATAGTCTTTATAGAATTGAGTCCACTTTTGCATCCTGGTCACGTTTCATTTCAAATTTTAAGCACATTTTAGGTCTAACCTATGCCTGGAAAATTATACTATACTATTATTATACGAATATTATACGTGTGTGTGTATATATTTCTATTTTAAATAAATACTTTAACTTTTATTCATCAAAGAGTTCTGAAAAAAGTATCACAGGTTATAAATAAAAAAGAAAGCAGCACAACTGTTTCCAACATTGATAAAGAAAAATCATCATATTCGAATGATTTCTGAAGGATCATGTGACACTGAAGACTGGAGTAATGATGCTGAAAATACAGCTTTGATCACAGGAATAAATGAACATTTAAAGTATATTAAAAAAGAAAACAGGCAATTTAAATTTTAATAATATATTACAGTTTTTTTCTGTATTTTTGATTAATAAAAATAAAAATATAGTCCTGTAGTGGTATATATATATATATATATATATATATATATATATATATATATATATATATATATATATATATATATATATATATATATATAAATATAAATTATTTAACAAATAAAATTCAATTCCTTCATATGATTCAAGGAATATTTCTACTCTAAAACCACTGATTTATTAAGGTTGAAGATGTTTATTTTAGTCAGTGGAGAAGAATTCGTCAATTTTGGCAAGTGTTTTATCTGATGTCTGAAGCTGTGTGATATTGGCTGTATTTTTCTGTAATGTTATCTCAACACTGAGGTGAATCGATGTCTTCTGTCAGGTTCTGTTTAGCGTGAAACCTTCCAGTTATTGGGAATATAGATAAGAATATAGATAAGGGAGATAAAGTGACTTTTTATGTCGTATTTCTCTTGGCTTGATTCATCTTTGTCTGAAACTATCAAGTGTCTGTGTATTTGAGGTCCCACACATTTGCTGTAACTTTCTTATTTTCCTTCCATAGTTTTAACCCAGTAGGCAGATGTTATTTAAGCTTTCTCTGGCCCTATTTTAACGATCTAAGCGCATGGTCTGAAGCGCAGGGGCCAAGTTCACTTAGGGTGAGTCCAAATCCACTTTTGCTACTTTAACGACAGGAAAAATGGTCGTTGCGCCAGGCTCATGGTCTAAAAGAGTTGTCCCTGTTCTCTTAATGAGTAATGGGTGTGTTTTGGGATTTACGTGCGTTAAACCAATCAGAGTCTCATCTCGCATTCCCTTTAAATGCCAGTTGCGCCATGGCAGATTCGCTATTTACCTGACGGAATTTGATCGTGGAAAGACCGAACGCGTCTCCACAGCGCAAACGGATCTGCTCGTGCGCGAGGTTAAAGTGCGCAAGCAGAACATCTACAGGACAAGCCGGATTCCACCCTATCTTTATGTACACAATAATAATCTTTTACATTGTAATCCTTTTAATTTTGGCATGTTTGTGTGCTGCTGTGCATCCCTGTTTGTTTAATAAGCAGAGTGTGCGCGTGTTGAGGACCCGCCTATAGGCGCACATTACTGACGCACTCTTTAAATAACAAAAAATATATATATATTACACCATTGACTTTAGACCAGGGTTCAGTTGGTCAATGGCTCAGTTCTGTTGCCTCAAAATAGCAACGCGCCAGAACATACCTCGTTGTCAGACCAGAAGGTCATGGGCGCACAAATGTTTGCAAATCTATTTGCTATTTAAACAACGTGGTGCAGGATGTAAAAATGATAACTGCGTCGGGCTGAAACTAGCAAAACACACTTGCATCGCGCTTGATGCTGCATTGCGCCGGATGTAAGATAGGGCCCATTGTGTGCATTCGCTATCTTATCCGGTATTACACATTTGACAGATGCATTGAAGCTTTACATTTAGTTAGTATGTAAATTCCTTAGGAATCGAGCCAATAACCTTAATGTTTTTACATGTCAAAATACTCTTGAAGGAGATTCTGAGACGTCAACATCTTGCCCACAAAATTAAAGGGTTATTTCATCCAAGAATGAAAATGTTCCCATAATTTACTCACCCTTAAGCAACCCTAAGTGTAAATGACTTTCTTGGACACAATCAGAGTTATATAAAAAATATCCTAGCTTTGTAATGGGAGTGAATGGTACCTAAAAAGCGTGTCCATCCATCATAAAAAGTAATCCATACGACTCCAGGGTGTTAATAAAGTTCCTCTGAAGCAAAACCATGCGTTTTTGTACGAAAAATATTCATATTTATACCTTCATAAACTTTAATCACTGGCTTCCGGTAACATCCGTACGCGAGTCTAGTTCTGGCGGAAGAGTGACCTCTGACCCTGCGCTTTTGGCCATATAAATATCTGCTCCAAATTGTATATTTATCTTCAGTTTGACTAAAACTGAACTGTTTTATCCTCACTATATCACACTATAAAAGCCTGATGCATCAAATAATATCTACCCAAGGTTTTTTTTTCTAGAGGTTCAATAAACATTACTTTTTTGCTGATTTTGATTTCATATGTCAGGCTTTACAGGGTTATAAGGCCGCTGGAGTCTTTAAGGCCCCAAATAAAACCTGAAGTTGCTGCAGTGGTGGCAAAAACTGCACCGTCAATTGAAAGTTTACGGCAGTCAGGAGAGATGCAGGGTTTGAGATGCACTGAATGTGGATGAAATATGTGGCATAAATGAAGGTCTTGGCAGAGATCTGCTTGCTAAACTACACATAAACTAACAACCCCTCACCTCGGTTAGGGACAAATGAACACAAATGATTTTGCACACTGTGTGTTTTCTAGAGTAAATCAGGACAAGCCGTATCCCAGGCCGAGGACGAATAGCCAGCATCTGGCAGCGCTTCTCACCGTCTGGATTCTTACGATTATGTCTCACTTGTGGCTAAAATGATCTCCATTAAGACGCATTACATGTGATGGTTCGCGCAGCCATGCTCAGGCCCGCGCCGCATTGGAAAATATCGATTGTTGGTAGAGAAAAACACTCTAAAAATACTTTAATACTTCATTTGACCTTGGTGTTATGCTATTTGAGAGTGCTAAAACAAAGAGGCTCTCACGATTAGCTGTTGTTGGTCTTGTAAGAACAACAGCGAACGCTTCAGCTGAGGGAAAGCAGTAACACAAGCTCCATTAGCATCAGCTCAAATAGCTGGAGCTGCTTTATAAAGACGTGTGTGGAGCAGCCGGATCCGTGTACACATCCACGCTTTCATTGAGTAGAATGTATTCTGATTTTATTAGTTATTTCTCAACTTGTTTGAGATCTTTGCGTTACGTTCTAGAAGCGGATTTGTGTTCCATCTGAATTTTGCTTCCCTGTGGGTCCTTAAAAAATGTCTAAAATTCAGTTAGATCCAATGTTAGATTTAAAGGCCTGTGGTTTTACAGACAGGGCTTAGATTAAGCCTTACGCCGGTTTCACACTGCACGCGATAGCAGAGCGTGAGCAGAGCAGGAGCAGTGCGTATGGTGAGCAGGAGCAGGACACGCGCGTTTTGCTTTCACACTGGCAGCGTTTGTCACGCGCGGCTGAACCGCGGGTTGTGTACAGACAGAGTACTCTATAATCAGGGTGAGTTGGCATTGCTTTATTTCGTTTTCAAATACATTTAAGAGAAAAGACTTGTCAAGAAGCTTATTTTATTAATCATTTCATTTGTATAACTTTTGATTCGTCTTTGTTTTTATTGTTGGGGCAACAAGTTTGTTTTTGGACATTTGTTTTCTTTTTAAATTGCTGTTGGTCATTTGAGTGACTGTTTAAAACACAATAGATATCATCAATGCGCTTTTGGGGTAAAACTGCGGTGTATTTTGGCCTTGATCAATGCGTGTCACTTTAATTCAGCGTAAGCGGCGCGTTAAAAATAGACTGGGCGCCGAAACTATCGCTGCACTGCTGTTCCTGCTCTGCTCCTGCTATGCGCTGCCGCGCCGCTTCTGCGTGCGATGTGAATGCACTCATTGAATAACATGGACGCCGAAAAAAATACGCGCTGCTCACGCGCCGCTGACGCTTGCGGTGTGAAACCGGCGTTAGTTCATTTAGGACATTCAAGTAGCTTTTATAAACTTGCCTTAGAAAAAAACATTACTTGTGTGCATCTTAAGATAAAACAATGGCACTTACATAATGTAAGATATGCCAATTTTTATATATATATTATTTATTATATATAATAAAATATATTTTTTAACAAAAAATTAGTTCATGCATTTTTTATTTAATTTTATATTAGTTTTATTATGTAATATTTTATTTTATTAGTTTATATATATATATATATGCTAATATTTTATTATTTTATTTGTTTTATTTTATTTTATGTTTAATTAAATTGTATTTATTTATGTTTTGTTTAATTTTATTTTATTTTAATTTATTTCAGTGCAAATCGCTTTTAGTTAAAATGGCTCAAACATGCATTTTAGTCTGGAACTAATCTTGTCTTTAATTTCTTTAATGGTATAACATAAGTCTTTTGGGAATTTTGGATGGAATGTGATTGTTAAACTTCAAAAGCCGATGATTTAATGAAATAAATATTAGCGCTTCACTTTCAAAGTGAAAACGTCACAGGCTTGCGGTTTCAGAGTAGTTCGCAATCAATGAATAATGCGCATTTATGTCATGCGATTGCTTGTTTACTGTTGATGAATTATGACAATGTTTACTTTATGGTGTTTATATTATAATATGTTGTAGATGGTTGTAAGAGTTTATATTTTATGCAGCTGAACGCGACGCATAGGCTTTTCAAAATAAGAGTCCTGGTGTATTTCTTGCTTGTTTATAATTAAAAGTCCAATATCCAATGACCTGAAATTCATATGTAGGCCTATTGATATAGTGCATAAAGCAATTTCAGTACATATGCATAACCAGAATAAAACATCTCTTGAGCAATTTAAATCTGAACGTGTACCGCAGCATGTAAAAAAAAAAAAAAAACTGATATAGATCATGATTTATTTTGAGATTGCATGGGTTTTTGATGTATGCATTAATTTGTGCTGGTCTTAAAACTCTTACATTTGCTCCCTCTAAGTCTCTTATGAAATATTAACAAACATTAAGTCATTTAGCAGATATTTTTGTCCAAAATGATTTGCAAAACATTTATTACAGGGACAATCATTCTGGAGTAAAGGAATAATTCACCTAAAAATGATGGAATTCTGTTATTTACTGTTATTTATGTTTTTATTTTTCTGTGGAACTGTTTCTCAAGAAAGAAATGAGAGTGTAAATAATGACAACATTTTCTTTTTTCACTACACCACTATGACTTCCATGATAAGTTTGAGATAAAATGGTTCATCAAATGTCGGACACGAATCAGAAGAACTGACTGACCGTTAATGGTTGTTCTGTTGCTGTTTCTCCTCCAGGCCACACGGGGCACTTGCTGATGTCTTTATGCTTCTGCAGTATGAGCTTCCTCTTCATCCACATCATCTATCAAATCACAATCCACAGTTTGCTGGCTGGAGAAACCATCAGTGCTAACTTCAGCTGTAAGTTACACTTCCTTACTTTATGGTTCATCGAGGTTTCCTTAAGTTCATGCTCCATAATAAAGTGTCATCAACTGATCATGTTATTTCAGTGTTGATGACTAGAAAGTTGTGCTAGTAGAATTATTATTATCTACTGGCATGGCAAAAGTTGTTGCTGAATTTGTATTTTATTTTAAATAATTTAATTCAATTTAATTTGTATTAAATAAAAAAATATATAATAATTTTAGATTTTTGACAGTACAATGATAAAATTACCATTATTTTTTATTTTATTTTATGTATCTTATTTAATAATTTTTTTTTACTATTGATTAATTATTTTTTAACACATAATTAAATATATTTTATAATAAAAAATAATTTTATTTCATATTTTGTTTTATATTAATATTTACTTAATCGCCGGCAGATCGGCTGGGTTTAACCCAGTCTAAGGTCACATGTCACTCAAAAAAATGAAATAAAAATAAATTAAATATTATTATTATAAAAATATATTTTATTATATATATATATAGTATTATATATTATATGAATGTTATTTTGTTTTTTTATTTATATATTTAATATGATTCGACGATGCTCAATGGCTTCTTTAGTTTAGCAAACAAATCGCTCGAGTGGGTGTAAATACCACTCACTTTCATGTTTTTTATTTATACAACCTGCAAAAATCGCTAGATGCCATTGCTGCTTCTGCAAAACCGCTGATCAATGCTACAAACCAACACGTTTGATTTCACGTTTCCTGTCTGGATCGTTGGTCTGATTGGTTGAAGGACTATCCAATTGCGTACAGTGTCATTTGAACTAGCCGTTGATCACGCCTCTTGTGCAGTAGAAAATACATAGCAGACTCCCCAGACTAATGTTCAATCTTAAAAGATGTGTGACCTGGACATTTCTGTGAAATTCGCTCTTATGGCATATGACTGTAAAAGCTTTTTAGCCCATAGAGGTCCCAGACAATAAGTTTGCACGTGTGTGTGACTGTGAAACGGTTTAATAAACGGTTTAATAGCTTATCAAGTTATGAACAGTTTTGAGCAAGTTGGCCACACATCAGTAGAACAAACCCAAGTGTCTTTCACACTGGGAATAAAGACCTCTTCTTCATTGTTGAGAGGAGGACAGAGCCGTGCTCAGGGGTCACTGACCTCTGACCTTCATCGCTCCTCTGACCTCCTTCTGCTGACCACGCTTATTTTATCATTTCACTGCCAGGCATGAATTATGGACCAGTCGAATTAAGATGAACTGACAATATATTTCTCTGACAGCCGGCAAAGGGGAACATTAGATTGAGATATTGGGCCCTATCTTGCACCCAGCGCAATTGACTTTGTACACCGACGCATGTTTCATTCCTATTTTGCACCCGACTTTTCCCTCCACAGACGCACGTCGGTAAATTAGGGAATGAACTTGCGCTCCCGGGGGCGGTTCAGTGAAAAGAGGAGGCGTGTTCCGGCGCAAACGTTCCCTGGTGCTATTTTGCAGTTTCAGAAAACAATTCCGCCACTGACCAGGAGAAACCTCGTCTAAAGTCAGTGGCGCGTTGCGCATGTTATTCAGATGCTATTTTAAGGGCGCATGCTTGGCCATAATGTAGCATGTGCACAACACACTTTGCTTCTCTCATATACACAGATGCAGCAGTTTTCATTTTTGCAAATCATAGGCTACATTATTACAAGGAAAAATATTACCACACGAGGGAAACCATTGTGGTGTCCATGAAGATGTGAAAAAATAGGCATAAATCTAGCTTACACATTTACCCAAATTATCATACGCCTGTTTAACCGAAGCTAATTTGGGTGTGTTTCTCCATCCCCAATGTCACTTCTCTGTGTTTTACGGCCCTGACGAGAACGTCGGTCTCCTCGGCTGTGAACCGCTGCTGGCAAATCCGCCGTTATAATAGCAATCCGCCATGGAACAAGCGCACCTGCTCTTAAAGGGAATGTGAGATGTCGCTCTGGGGTGCGTTTCCCGAAAGCATCGTTGGCCAACTATGGGCGCAAGTTCCGTCGTTACCAATAGAGTTCAATAGACATTGCGATGAACTTGTGACCATAGTTGGCCAACGATGCTGTTGGGAAACGCACCCCTGATTGGTTTATTTCACGTTACGCCCAAACCACACCTATGAGTAATGAAGCTACTTCAGACCAACACATTTTAGATTTGCGACATCCGCCCACAAAGTTACTTGCGTTTTGCGTTTTGATACTTGCGTTTCAGATCGTTAAAATAGGGCCCCTAGACATTTATAACCTCAAAACCAGCTAAAAACGACCATTTATCAAGGTTCTGGCTGAACCGTTTTATTGATGCTTTGAAAATTTTATATGCAAAACAAATATGCCATTAATGAACCTTGAAAGAAATACCAAAGGGCTTCTCATTTCCAGGCCCAGTTTTTAATGCAATGTACTGGAACAGTTAAACATGAAGATATGTTTGGTCTATCACAAGCTTGACTTTAAATAACTGTGAGAGAGGATTATGGGAAATGTGCCACTTAGATTTGTCTTTACCCTCCGATTGTTCCCGTCTGAACAAAAAGACATTACTCACGTCCCGCAGAGACTGAAGACTATTTACTGATTCTGGGAAGCGGTTCACCTTTTCTTTTATAACCCTTTTCACAGCTGATGATTAGACATTTTGTTTTATTTAGACACTTTCTTGTTAATTCTGTCCTGACATTTGACCTTAACACAGTATGTCTGGGTGTCCATCATAATATATCATATCATTTATCACAGTGTCACATTTAAGTCACCTTCGTGTCTAACTAGTATCTCCAACATGATAACACGTCATTATCACTAGTTACAGTAATAATGGTGTTACGAATGAATCGTGTTTGTTGAATTTTGACCGTGACGTTTGAAAGGTTTCGATCCTCCTTAATGGATTGAAATGACATCCATTTGTCTTTCCTTTTTCTTTCTGAAAATAGATCCTCATTACATTTGCGTTCTTCCCAGTAGGTTTGCTGTCGGCGTTATATTGGTGTGATTTGAATGTGATATTGAGTCCCGTCTGTAACAGTACTTAAGCTATTCAATACCTATAATTACTCTCCTAATCTGCGAAGAAACACAGTCTGACGTATTGATTTGTGATTACTGTAAATAATACAGACACGTCTAAGTTGAGCTGGCTTTATGGATGGCAGACACTAGTGCTTATGGCAAGTGATGTGCACTGTCCCTTTTCAAATAAAATAAAATAAGATAGACATAAAGCAATATGTTTTACAGTGATTTTACCATGGTTAAGAGGTATTGTTAGGCAAGACATGAAGTGTCTAAACCCCCTTTACCATAGTAAAGTCTACAGCTTAAGTGTGCAAGATCACAGCTACTTAAAATATGGAAATGTTACAGAAATGTATTAATTATATCAATATGATTCAGTTAATGTGATCTATTGATATATTTCTTTAAATTTTATTTTATTTTAAAGTTATTTTAATTGGTTATTTAAATTTTAATTGTTTATTTTAAGTCTTTTAACTTGGTTGAATAAAAAAAAGGTTAAATATATGTATTAATTATATCAATATGACTTTGTTGGTGTCAGTTAATGTTTGGATTTATATATGTATGTAACTATGTATAAGAAATATCTTTAAATACTATAATTTTTTTAAATTTGGTTGAATTAAAAAATGGTTGATATATTGTTAAATAAATGTATTAATTTTATCAATATGACTATATTTGGTATAAGTCTATTTTTATGTATTTATGTTTTTATTAATTTTTCTAGAATTATTTTTATTTATTTATTATATTTAGTTTTAATTTGGTTGAATTACAAAAATGGTTGATATGTGTTAAATAAGTGTATTAATTATATCAATATGACTATATTGGTGTCAGTTAATGTCTGGATTTATATATGTATGTAACTATGTATAACAAATATCTTTAAATATTATATTTAAAAAAAAAAAAATTTGGTTGAATTAAAAAATGGTTGATATATTGTTAAATAAATATATACATTTTATCAATATGATTATATTGGTATACGTCTATTTTTATATATTTATGTTTTTCTTAATTTTCTAGAATTATTTATTTATTATTTTTTTAATTTGGTTGAATTAAAAAATGGTTGATGTATTGTTAAATAAATGCATTAATTTTAATCAATAGGACTATACTGGTATCAGTTAATGCTTTTATATATTTATTTACATATATATTTTTGTATTTATTTTTACTTCACTTAGAAATCAACTAAATTAATAAATTAAAGAGCAAAGAGTAATTGAATTGAAGAGCGTTTCTCTTTAAATATATTGTCTTGCTCTTTTTAAAGGTCTCGTCACATTAATCATCACTAGATTCATTAATTCCCAGAATGACCTTCAGTGACCCTGTAGTTTGATAATGAAGTTCACCTTTTCTCTTGTCATTGTTTAATGAGAGCCCTCGGCGCTGGCGGTTATCGCTGAATCGCTCAAACACTCACGCTATAGTAAAGCTTTATCTTTTCTATTCACCAGGTTCGGCGTGGGAGAAGTCGATACGACAGATTGGTTTCGAGAGGTGAGTCCAAGCGCTTGTTTTAATTGCCAGCCTATAAATTGCCTGAGAAACATTTTATGAATGTTTCATTTCATGCCTGTTTATCAAACTCTCACATTGCTGAAAGGTTTTTAATTGAAAATGTTTTTACTGCGTGAAGTGGAATCTCTCGGCTTGTCTTTTACATCAACTTTTTTTATAGCAGACACTAAACCTACACAAGCACTACAAAAACATCCCAGATTATCGATTGAGTTTTTATTGAACGCTTTGAGGGGAAAAGAGAAGGGATTGTTGATGGTACAGTCATTGGCTATATTAGGAAAGGAGCAGCATATACAGTATACTGAGTACAGTTTATTTTTAAAAATGATAATATGTAAAAACAATGCAATGATGCACGTCTTCTGCTACATTGTCACATGAGCTTTTTATGTTGCTTATCATATTAATCTAAATGTAGTGCTATACAGTATCTTAACTTTTGAACAAGTGTCTGGTTTATACTTCCTTCTGGTTCATTTCTCACACTGAGGGAACCTATGGTAAATTATGATACTTTCATTTTAATTAAAGCTACACTGCTGTTTAAAAGTTTGTGATTGTTTGGACTTTTTATAAGAAATAAATAATTAAAAAAATAATAATTATAAAAAAAAATTATATAATAAGATGCTCACCAAGGCTGCATTTATTTGATCAAAATACAGTAAAAACAGTAATATTGTGAAATATTATTATGATTTAAAATAGTGGTTTTCTATTTAGATATACAGTACCGGTTTGGAAACATTATTATTATTATTTTTAATGTTTTGAAAGAAGTCTTTTCTGCTCAAGCCTGCATTTATATGATCAAAAATACAGAAAAAACTGTAATATTTTGAAATATTATTAAGATTTAAAATAATGTCTTTCTATTTACATATATTTTAAAGTGTAATTTATTCCTGTGATCAAAGCTGTATTTTCAGCATCATTACTCCAGTCTTCAGTGTCACATGATCCTTCAGAAATCATTCTAATATAATGATTTATTATTAATGTTGTAAACAGTTGTGCTGTGCTTTGTGTTTATAACCTGTGATACTGTTTTTAAGATTCATTGATGAATAAAAAGTTTAAAAGAACAGCATTTATTAAAAATTGAAATCTTTTGTAGCAAATATTCTACACTACCGTTCAAAATTTTGGGTTCAGTCATTTTTTTTTTCTTCGTTTTTTGACAATATCAAGACTATATCAATATATCAATATCAATATCAATAATACACAATATCAAGACTATATCAATATATCAATATCAATAATACACAATATCAAGACTATATCAATATATCTATATCAATATCAATAATAAACAATATCAAGACTATATCAATATATCTAAATCAATATCAATAATAAACAATATCAAGACTATAAAACTCGTCAAAACTCCGCGAATCACAACAAGCGTATCAGTGAGAACACTCGTTCAAACAGCGCACACACTCAAACCTGACTGCACATCACATTTCTGACTTTATTGATCCTGCTTTTATTCTTAATGCAATGGACCGGTTAACGGGACATAAATGACTCCTTTAAAGAAAAGGGTTATTGGGCTGTCATATACAATAAAAGAGCCTGCACAGCGACAGGAAATAGAAATGAACACAAAAAACCTGCCTAGTGCTAACCTTACACAACACTGACAGTGGACTTGCGCTCAGGAGTAGCTCGGGGTTTTTTTTTTTTGTTTTGTTTTTTTTTGAGCAGCGGACAAATTCTTTCGACGCACACACAATATTACGTAACACTCTGCGCATATGTTTTAAAAACATAATTTAACATACAGTACAAGTCAAAAGTTTGGAAACGTTACTATTTTTAATGTTTTTGAAAGAAGTCTCTTATGCTCATCAAACCTGCAGTTAAAAAAAAAAAAAAAACAGTAATATTATGAAATATTATTACAATTTAAAATAATGGTTCTCTTTTTTAATATACTTTAAAATGTAATTTATTTTTGTGATGCAAAGCTGAATTTTCATCAGCAAGTACTCCAGTCTTTGGTGTCTTATGATCCTTCAGAAATCATTCTAATATGATGATTTATGATCAATGTTGGAAACAGTTGTGCTGCTTAATATTTTTTTTATAACCTGAGATACTTTTTTTCAGGATTATTTGATGAATAAAAAGTTAAAAAGAACCTTATTGATTTAGAATAGAAATCTTTTGTAACAATATACACTACCGTTCAAAAGTTTGGGAACAATAACTTTTTTTTTAAAAGAAATTAGTACTTTAATTCAACAAGGATGCGTTAAATTGATAAAAGGTGATGGTAACGATTTATATTGTTAGAAATGTTTTTATTTTGAATAAATGCTGTTTTTATGAATAAATGCTGTTAACGTTTTACTCATCAATGAATCCTGAAAAAAGTATTCCAAAAAAATATATTAAACAGCATAACTCATAACCATCATTGATAATAACTGAGTATCAAATCATCATATTAGAATGATTTCTGAAGGATCATAAGACACCAAAGACTGGAGTACTTGCTGATGAAAATTCAGCTTTGCATCACAAAAATAAATTACATTTTAAAATATATTAAAAAAGAGAACCATTATTTTAAATTGTAATAATATTTCATAATATTACTGGGTTTTTTTGTTTTTGTTTTTTTTTTAACTGCAGGCTTGATGAGCATAAGAGACTTCTTTCAAAAACATTAAAAATAGTAACGTTTCCAAACTTTTGACTGGTACTGTATAAATAACACATTTTAAATAGCCCACTTAAAGTGTTTATTACAAATAAATGACTAAATGCTAAAAATAAATAAATGTTACTGAACAAGCATATGCGTTGCATTTACAATTCTGTGAAAACACCCCCAGCACCCCCACTTCCCACGCCCCTGAGCACAACTGTTTCCAACATTGATCAAATAAAATATTAAAATAAATATTAAAAAAATTGCTTTCACAATATTACTTTTATTTTGATAAAAAATAAATAAATGCAGCCTTGCTGAACATAAAAGTCTTTGAAATTCATATTTTTTTAAAAACTTTTTACCGGTAGTGTAAGTCAAAATAATAGTAATAAAAAATGAGCCGTTTATAGATTAACATTTTGAGAAGTTCAGCCTAAAGCAACTGGTCTTCTGGTCTGATACTGTAAGGATATCACTTGTTATCACTTGTTTGCGAAATCTCTTAAAAGCGTGTAATACGCTTGCACACACTAGAGCGATGAGTTTAAGTGTTTTTCAGTAAACAGAGACGGATAACATTACTCTCCACTTACACTGCGGACAGAAGTCTGCCGTCCACAGCCGCTTCCAGGAGGAGCGCTAAACACAATTACACCTGACCCACTGATGACAGCACCATTCTTCAAACACTACTCTCTGTGTGTGTGTGTGTGTGTGTGTGTGTGTGTGTGTGTGTGTGTGTGTGTGTGTGTGTGTGTGTGTGCTGACCTGATGTGTGTGTGCTGACCTGATGTTTGTGTGCGCTGGCCTGATGTGTGTGTGCTCTGACCTGATGTGTCTGTGCTCTGGCCTGATGTGTGTGTGCTCTGACCTGATGTGTGTGTGCTCTGACCTGATGTGTGTGTGCTCTGACCTAATGTGTGTGTGCTCTGACCTGATGTGTGTGTGCGCTGGCCTGATGTGTGTGTGCTCTGACCTGATGTGTGTGTGCTCTGACCTGATGTGTGTGTGCTCTGACCTGATGTGTGTGTGCTCTGACCTGATGTGTGTGTGCTCTGATCTGATG
This sequence comes from Scardinius erythrophthalmus, assembly GCF_964197995.2. NCBI lineage: Eukaryota > Metazoa > Chordata > Actinopteri > Cypriniformes > Leuciscidae > Scardinius > Scardinius erythrophthalmus. The sequence goes on from NC_138229.1 coordinate 3,808,920, forward strand.
TGTCTGTGCTCTGACCTGATGTGTGTGTGCTCTGACCTGATGTGTGTGTGCTCTGACCTGATGTGTGTGTGCTCTGACCTGATGTGTGTGTGCTCTGATCTGATGTGTGTGTGCTCTGACCTGATGTGTGTGTGCTCTGACCTGATGTGTGTGTGCTCTGACCTGATGTGTGTGTGCTCTGACCTGATGTGTGTGTGCTCTGACCTGATGTGTGTGTGCTCTGATCTGATGTGTGTGTGCTCTGACCTGATGTGTGTGTGCTCTGACCTGATGTGTGTGTGCTCTGACCTGATGTGTGTGCTCTGACCTGATGTGTGTGTGCTCTGACCTGATGTGTGTGTGCTCTGACCTGATGTGTGTGTGCTCTGACCTGATGTGTGTGTGCTCTGACCTGATGTGTGTGTGCTCTGACCTGATGTGTGTGTGCTCTGACCTGATGTGTGTGTGCTCTGATCTGATGTGTGTGTGCTCTGACCTGATGTGTGTGTGCTCTGACCTGATGTGTGTGTGCTCTGACCTGATGTGTGTGTGCTCTGATCTGATGTGTGTGTGCTCTGACCTGATGTGTGTGTGCTCTGACCTGATGTGTGTGTGCTCTGACCTGATGTGTGTGCTCTGACCTGATGTGTGTGTGCTCTGACCTGATGTGTGTGCTCTGACCTGATGTGTGTGTGCTCTGACCTGATGTGTGTGTGCTCTGACCTGATGTGTGTGTGCTCTGACCTGATGTGTGTGTGCTCTGACCTGATGTGTGTGTGCGCTGGCCTGATGTGTGTGTGCTCTGACCTGATGTGTGTGTGCTCTGACCTGATGTGTGTGTGCTCTGACCTGATGTGTGTGTGCTCTGACCTGATGTGTGTGTGCTCTGACCTGATGTGTGTGTGCTCTGACCTGATGTGTGTGTGCTCTGATCTGATGTGTGTGTGCTCTGACCTGATGTGTGTGTGCTCTGACCTGATGTGTGTGTGCTCTGACCTGATGTGTGTGTGCTCTGACCTGATGTGTGTGTGCTCTGACCTGATGTGTGTGTGCTCTGACCTGATGTGTGTGTGCTCTGACCTGATGTGTGTGTGCTCTGATCTGATGTGTGTGTGCTCTGACCTGATGTGTGTGTGCTCTGACCTGATGTGTGTGTGCTCTGACCTGATGTGTGTGTGCTCTGATCTGATGTGTGTGTGCTCTGACCTGATGTGTGTGTGCTCTGACCTGATGTGTGTGTGCTCTGACCTGATGTGTGTGCTCTGACCTGATGTGTGTGTGCTCTGACCTGATGTGTGTGTGCTCTGACCTGATGTGTGTGTGCTCTGACCTGATATGTGTGTGCGCCGGCCTGACTGTGATTGTATTAAGTGTGGTTTTCTGAGTGCGGGAATCTCGACCTGCACCTTTTTCCAGCAGCGCTGGTGGGATGGCTCGATTCTTCATAAGTGGCCGGAAGTTCAGCTGTAAACTGTTTATACTCCTGTTAGTTGAGCGAAGGCATTTATCTGTGACATAGCGGCCCGCTGAAGTCAATCACACGAGCGCAGTGGTGTTGATGCAGGAATGGTTGTGAAGTGGATGTTTGGGATCTGAAATTCATTGTTACAAGCAAAAGTTTTGGCGAAACAATTTAGTTACAGGAAATATTGGTTAACCTATGATATACAGTTTATATATATATATATATATATATATATATATATATATATATTTATTTACATTTTGTGACAGTTTCTCATTCAGAGTTATGAATATGCCTGCAAAGTTTTGACACCCTGAGGTGTCGTGGAAGGCGTGTACAAAATGTCTGACAATTTTAATGTTATCGGGTCATTTTTACCCGCAATTTCATGTTTAACTGCAGCTGCACAGTTATTAAATCTAGGCTTTTCATTTTTTTTTTTTTTTTTTTTTGTAAATTGGATGTTTGAATCCCAATGACTTTTGTTTTTTAATTGATAGTAAGGTAAGGTTGGTGCAAATACGGTAAATCATCTTTTTACTCAAACCTAATTTTCCTCCTGGACTGTATCTAGCTGTGTCTAGTGTCATTTAAGTCATGCATCTCTGTTGTATTTCCAGATGCATGCATAATAAATGCTTTAGTGCACCTGGAGCAACACTTAGTGTTCTTTCTAACTGGAAGGCTATATGTTGTATAAGCACATCAATCATTCCATACATCTGAGGTTATTGTATGCACCATATGTTTCCCTTTAGGACTTAATAATGGCAATTCATTGTCTGAATGATGGTGAAACCGATCATTAAAAACACCTTCATTCAAACCTGTTCAGACTAAATCAACCTGACACACACTAGAACTCTGAGAAAGACTTGATTTCACTATTGTGTAAGTTTCAGAAGAACCCAGTATGTGTTTAATGGGAAATATTTATACTCTTTTAATATGGTGCGAGGCAGAGTTTACTGAACTGGGTGGGGAAGCATATAAAACGGCGCATTCGAGCGCACAACAGATGTGTTAGAAGCTCAAACTGGAAAATGTTTGGAAAACGGCATTCTCACAAATGTTTTCCGCCTCTCACACATGGTGTGCGGTTTAATAGGAATTCTGGCGACGGTAGTTTGTTTGTTATAGTCACGATTACCTGTAACAGATTCATGTGAATACTGGAACATTCATTAAAGAAAGATGGATGTTGAACAATAATCAATATACATTAAACGAAGGCTTTACAGTGTCCTTGTTACATATGTTACATGTACTTACCATAGAAATAACAGTAAATTATGCATAATTACATGCAACTCAACCAAATCCTAATCCTACCATAACCCTATAGTAAGTACACTTAATTAATTACTACTCAGTATTTAAAGATATAATTACACTGTAACAATGACACCCTAAAATAAAGGGTTACACTTTATTTTAAGGTGTCATTGTTACAGTGTAATTATATATTTAAGTTCTGAGTAATAATAATTAACTACATGTACTTACTATAGGGTTAGGGTAGGATTAGGGTTTGGTTGAGGGTTAATTGCATGTAATTATGCATAATTTACTATGGTAAGTACATGCAACATATGTAACAAGGACACTGTCAAATAAAGTGTTACCAAATAAAGTGTAACCAAAGGCTCTGTGACTGTACTGTGTGTTAATCTGTTCTCTCTCTGTCTCTGTGTGTGTGTGTGTGTGTGTGTGTGTGTGTGTGTGTGTGTGTGTGTTTGTAGTGTCATTGGTGCAGATGCAGGCAATGGTATCCGAGTTTTCCTCCCAGATATCGGGATGTTCATGGCGAGCCTGTCCGTGTGGCTGCTGTGCCGAAAGCTGGTTCACAAGCGTCCCAGCGAGGACATGGCCCAGGACAACCACGACTTCGAGCACGAGGAGAAGGTGCGTCACAGTACTCAAACACACTCCTGCTTCTACACGCACACACACACACACACAGAGAACATGTGCTCTCCAGACACCTCTGCTGATGTGTTTACTGGGCTGCAGTCTGACGCGTTTCAAACACAATGATCATGAACTTTCCTTTCCAGCACTGATGGATAGGCCAGCGTTAAAGGGTTAGTTCACCCAAAAATGAAAACTCTGTCAGTAATTACTCTCCCTCATGTTGTTCCAACCGCGTAAGACTTTCGTTCATCTTCAGAACACAAATGAAGATATTTTGGTTGAAATCTGAGAGCTTTCTCACTCCTCCATAGGCTTCTATGTGATCGAGATCTGCCATCCCAGAAAAGTTAGTAAAGACATCATTAAAATAGTCCAAGTGTCTACAGTGGCTCAACCTTAAGTTTATCAAGTGACGAGAATACTTTTTGTGCGCAAAAATAACGACTTTTTTCAACTCTTCATTTTCTTTTGTGTGTTCCTCTGAGTGACTTCACGTAGTGTAACAGCGGCGCGTCAGAACGTAGGCTCACTATTGGCCAGAATCACGCACATGACCAGCGTCGGCCAATAGTGAGTCTACGTTCTGATGTACAACCCAGAAGCGCTGCGCTGTTACACTACGTGAACTCAATTATATTATATTTCATATTTTATATATTATATATTTATATATTATATTAATAATAATACTAATAATAATTTGTCTGTTTTATCAATTTATCAAACTCAACTATATCTGCTGAGCTACTTTAACTTAATAATACTGTATTATTAATGTTACTTAAAGGGTTAGTTCACCCAAAAATGAAAATTCTGTCATTAATTGCTCCCCCTCATGTTGTTCCAAACCTGTAAGACTTTCGTTCATCTTCAGAACACAAACGAAGATATCTTTGAATAAATTTGACCACTTTCTGTTCCTCCATTGACAGCTACACAACTACCACTTCAGAAAATGTTGCCCGCTCAATTCATATGGATTAGTTTTACGATCTCTTTATGAAATTTTTGAAGCGTCAAAGTGGTAGTTGCGTAGCTGTCAATGGAGGGACAGAAATCCTCAGATTTCATCAAAAAGATTAATTTGTGTTTCGAAGATGAAATGGAGTGTACGGCATGTGGCGTTAGCTTTTGACGCAAATCACGTGACAGGCCCGGGTTCAAATCCGCCTTTATCTGAACTCATTCTTTTCCCTTTTCCCATCGCATGTTTGTTAGGAGACGTGTTTATTTTAAAAATTAAGAAAATATTTGAAAAGTAGAAATAATGTGTTTAAAGATTGTATAATAGTGGGGATAGTGTTTAACGGGTAGTGTTTGGAGTAGGTGTAGGGTCCATGCTTTCATTCTTCTCACATAATACAATAATTTCAACTCAAAAACAATCTGTCAGCAGGATAATGTACAGTTCGCCATTTATTATCTAAAAAGAATGTTTATTCTGCAACAGTGACTGTACATTATCCCTTACATGATTATGATTGGATGAATTAAAGTGTGCATGCAGTGCCAGCCAGCAGCAGAATCTTGTTAAAGAACTTTACTGTGTGAAATCCCATAATCACATTTTTTTAATCCCGCCCCAGAAACAGCTTTTCCAAATTTTTGTTTCCCCAGAGAAAATCTAACAAAACTGTTTTATGAGAACAGGTTTATGTGATAGGACGAGGAAAGGCAAGTTGTTGGACTAGACTTGTAAAGCAGATCATAAGTGTATTCTAGATCAGTGGTTCCCAAACTTTTTACAGTGGCTCTGAGGCATTCAACATCCTTCTGCTTACCTCCTCTCTCCATCCCTCCGTTCATCCATCTATCCATTCATCCATTCATCCATCCATCCATCCATCCATCCATCCATCCATCCATCCATCCATCCATCCATCCATCTATCCATCCATCCATCCCACCCTCCATCCCTCCATCCCTCCATCCATTCATCCATCCATCATCCATCCATTCATCCATCCATTCATCCATCCATCCATACCGCCCTCCATCCATCCATCCATCCATCCATCCATCCATTCATCCATCCATCCATCCATCCATCCATCCATCCATCCATCCATCCATCCATCATCCATCCATTCATCCATCCATCCATACCGCCCTCCATCCATCCATCCATCCATTCATCCATCCATCCATCCATTCATCCATCCATCCATCCATCCATCCCGCCCTCCCTCTATCCATCCATCCATCCATCCATCCCACCCTCCCTCCCTCCCTCCCTCCCTCCATTCATCCATCCATTTATCCATCCATTCATCCATCCATCCCTCCATCCATCCATCCATCTATCCATCATCCATCCCACCCTCCCTCTCTCCATCCATCCATCCATCCATCCCTCCATCCATCCCGCCCGCCCGCCCTCCCTCCCTCCCTCCCTCCATCCATCCATCCATCCCGCCCACCCTCCCTCATCCATCCATCCATCCATCCATCCATCCATCCCTCCATCTATCCATCCATCCATTCATCCCGCCCTCCCTCCATCCATCCACATATCCCGCCCTCCCTCCATCCATCCACCTATCCATTTATCCACCTATCTATCCATCCATCCATCCATCCATCCATTCATCCCGCCCTCCCTCTATCCATCCACCTATCCATTTATCCACCTATCCATTTATCCACCTATCCATCCCTCCATCCATCCACCTATCCCGCCCTCCCTCCCTCCCCCCAATCCCGCCCTCCCTCCCCCCAATCCCGCCCTCCCTCTCTCCATCCATCCACCTATCCATTTATTCACCTATCCATCCATCCATCCATCCCTCCATCCATCATCCATCCACCTATACATCCATCCATCCACCTATCCATCCATCCATCCACCTATACATCCATCCATCCATCCACCTATACATCCATCCAGCCACCTATCCATCCATCCAGATTGCCTTTTGTTTAAAGGGTGATGAGCTGTAATACTAGGAGACATAACTAGAGGTTTAAAGAATTGCTTCATGCTGTAGCTAAACGTTTACTGGTGTTTATCAGTATGTGCTACCGTGAGCAGGAAGTAGTTTCCTGTGCTGAAGGCCATACATATGGAGCCATTAAAGCTAGATGGGCCTTATTGTTTATTTGTGAATCTGTGTGTGAGATCACAGTTAATCTAAACCAGATTCAACAGCACTTAAACAGAGAAATGTTCTCGAAATGGACTACTATGTCACTTACTGCATACCGTTTATTACTAATATTATATCTAGTATGTCAGACAGTATATATCATGCAATGAAAAATATTTAAAAAATTATGTTTTTTGTTCTATTTTTGCACTGTCAATTGTTTGTTCATCCAGATTTGGCTTTGGAGAAAAGGCAGCTGGTGGTGCAAGCAATATTCATTCAGAAATTAATAGCACATTTCACAATTAAGTCCACACTGCTTGCTTGGCTTGTATAATGCAGATTTTAACAAATGCTGTAGTAGGGCATATGTGTTTTTCATTCATACAGTAAATGTGCATGATTCTTGTTTTCCCTGATCAGACACAGGAGGAGATTGAAAATCTGGAAAAGGTGGAAAATGATGATGACGACGACGATGATGATGAAGATGAAGATGACGAAATGCTGTTTGATGAGGACTTTGATGCAGAAGATGAGGCAGAGGAAGAGGAGCGTGACGGAGAAGGTGGAGATGAGGCAGAGGAGGAAGAGGAGGAGGAAGAGGTGCAGGAGAGCACAAAGATGAAGATTCTGCGCAGAGTAGCAGGAGTGGCAAACAAACTCAAAGAGATCATCGGTAACCTCATCACAACCGCTGGACAAGTGGTGGTCACCATCTTACTGGGATTAACAGGTGTGGATAGCTGATATTTTAACGTGAACTACCTTTCAAAAATGTTCACCATCATTACTCCAGTCTTCAGTGTCACATGATCTTTCAGAAATCATTCTAATATGCTAATTTGCTGCTTAATTATCATTTCTGATTATTATTATCAATGTTGAAAACAGTTGTGCGACTTGTGGAAACCGTGATACATTTTGCTCAGGATTCTTTATTTTAAATTCTTTAATCTCCCATAAGCCAAACAGTCAGTCTAAATCCCTATTCGGATGGGACTAGTGTAACATGGAGAGGAGGGGTAAAGTAATAATTACCAGAGCTTCTCTGTGATTTTAGTCCCGTCCGAATGTGCATCTCAGTGATCATCACGGACAATGTCAGTAAAGATTACGGCGGCTTTTACCTTCATTAAAAAGGTCTGGAAAAATGACCTCAGGTGATACTAATCCCATGCGAATAGAGCCGCTGTAAACACGCAAATATTTCCTCATTTCCCGTTTAAAAGTAGTTTTCTGAGATATTTCAAGTATGGAGAGGCTTGAAAAGCATTGTTGCGTTCTAGACGCTGGGACGAGTCTGTGGCAAAACTCAAGTGTTTTACACACCATTCAGATCAGAAAGAAGATCGAAAACACTTGTTAGAGGCACGAAACATCTTTTAGCGTTAGTTAAGTGCCTATTATCAACACAATCCAATCTGAAGTTAATAATGCATAATTCGACCGGACATAACTGTTTTATATATATAAATATAGGTTATACAGTGCTATGCATAAGTGAATACACCCATGCTAAAGTTGACTAAAAAGAGGAATAAAAAATCATATTTTGGAAATTGAACTTAATGCCTTAATTTAAAAAATTAGGAAAAATCCAACCTTTAAGGACACCAATTTTCTTTGTGAATTAATAATGTATCGTAAATAAATAAATGTTCTTCCTTAAAATACAGGGTGCATAAGTTTGGACACCCCTATGTTAAATTCCCATAGAGGCAGGCAGATTTTTATTTTTAAGTATTTTTTTATATTTTTTTTTAGGATACTATGCATCCTGATAAAGTTCCCTTGGCCTTTGGAATTAAAATAGCCCCACATCATCACATAGCCTTCACCATACCTAGAGATTGGCATGGTTTTATTTCAGTTAGCCTAAAAGCTAGTTTGATTTGCATTGAGAGATGATCTTATGGAAAGTACCCCATGCCAATCTCTAGGTATGGTGAAGGCTATGTGATGATGTGGGGCTATTTTAATTCCAAAGGCCAAGGGAACTTTATCAGGATGCATAGTATCCTGGATCCATGAAGTAACTGGCCTTTAAAAATAAAAATCTGCCTGCCTCTATGGGAATTTAACATAGGGGTGTACTCACTTATGCACCCTGTATTTTAAGGAAGAACATTTATTTATTTACGATACATTATTCATTCACAAAGAAAATTGGTGTCCTTAAAGGGGACATATCATGCTAAATCCACTTTTTTAGCCCTTAAATGCATTGTGTTGTATATTTGGAGTGTTTAGAAGTACAGAAAAGTTGAAATTATTCTCTTCAGGTGCTTCGTTGATATCTTTATATTCTGTTTTGGTCATATTTTTCAACCTGTTCAGATTTTTCTGTTATCTATGACGTTTTGTGAACAATCACGTCACAGTATTTGCAGCGGAACTGCCAAATAAGGACTAGACTTCCAGCCCAACACTTCGAGCAATCCGCCATTTTTTATTTCTCGCTGCAATTTTGTAGTCCAAGCTAAAAGATGCAGAAGTTACGAGAGGGTAAGTTAAAATGTTCTGTTGTTGGATGTAGTAACCCATACGCTTCATTACACCGTCTAATGTAGATGAACTGCCGCGCTTATGACAGTGCGCATGTTTAACTGAAAGAACGAGCAGAGAGAGAGTGAGACCCGGTCGCGCGCGCGTTCACTCTCTCTCTTCAGACCCTGGCGAAAGTGTAAACCTTCTCCATACTAGACGCTGTCTTGCTCTCTCTCCCTCGCACATATTAATCAAAATAAATCGACACGGTGGTAAAAGGTCGGGAGACCAAAGTTTCATGTGTAAATACAGTAAGTAACACACCATTGCGATACATCCATATGAAGACGTTCTTCTGCAGGTTCGTCGTCTTCATTTTCATCTCGCTCCGGCTCCGGACTCTGGCTCGAACATGTAAGTCTTCCGTTGTTGACATTTTGTTAATAACGTGTGAATAAAAAGTTTCTGTGCCGCTATAATCGTATCTCTGCTATTAAACTACAAAAATGGCCGAACGGGGTGGAGTGTCACCTCTGCAAACTGGAGAGGGGGCGGGTTATGATGTGTCTCAATTGTATTTAAAGAGACCGCACCAAAACGAGTTGCTGTCAGACGCACACCAGAAAAGGGGTAAAAAGGGGGCCTGTGGAGCTATAATAATGAGGAATTCAGACCCAAGCATTGCAGTTCCGCTTTATATAGACTACAAATGTATGATTTATATGTTAAAAGGAACGATTTAAAAGCATGATATGTCTCCTTTAAAGGTTGGATTTTTCCTAATTTTTTAAATTAAGGCATTAAGTTCAGTTTCCAAAAGATGATTTTTTATTCCTCTTTTTAGTCAACTTTAGCATGGGTGTATTCACTTATGCATTGCACTGTATGTGTTTGCGCACGTGATATCAGGAAGCAGCGTAATACACACATGACGACAGGAGTGACGGTGATGCGCAAATCGAGTTACTCTCCCACTTCTGCTAGTTTACTGAGATATCTTATCCCGTGCGAATTGGCCATTTAATATTACAGACGTCCTGTGGTAAAATGACATTACTCCATCTACCCTAGTACAGTTATTCCCGTCCGAATACGGCTTAAAACGGCCTCTGTTCTGGTCTCCAGGTATCATGCTCCCCTCTCTGACGTCAGCCGTCTACTTCTTCGTGTTCTTGGGTCTGTGCACGTGGTGGTCACTCTGCAAGACCTTCGACAAGCTCCTCTTCAGCTGTCTGTGTGTTCTCATGGCCATCTTCAGTGCTGGTCATCTCATCGTGCTTTATTCCAACCAGTTCCAGTTCCTCCAGGAGGCCATCAGGCCCAACGACAGCTACACCAGGTCAGCATATGCCACGTACTGCGTAATGTTTAGTACTAATATTATATCTATTATATCAGACAGTATATATCATGTTTTATTTTGCACTGTCAATTGTTTGTTCATCCAGATTTGGCTGCTGGTGGTAGATGGTCGGAGACCCTCCTTTTTAATAACATTTGTCAAACAACTTACATCTATTTATGCAAAAAACTTGCTCCACAGAGGCCATATTATGCCAAGTCTAGATTTTGTTTTTGGGCTCTACTAGAATAGTTTTTAATGCTTGAATATTCAAGAATTTTCCCCATATTCTCCATTGTTGCAGCTCCTCTCTTCCCAGTCTGTCAGTAACGCTCTGTTTAGTTCCTGTCTCTATGAAGCCCCTCCTTCTGAAAAGCACGATGTGCTCTGATTGGTCAGCTGTAGCAGTGTGTTGTGATTGGTCAAGCGCTTCAAGTGTGTTTGGGAAATGCCCCGCCCCTTAATATAACCATGAGATTCAACACACTGCTAACTAACTCAACCAGGCCCACTTTATTCTGCATATTAATTATCTAAATGAGGAATATTGCGACATGTTCGTTTCCGTGAAGAAAACTCAAGACTACAATGGAGGTGTTTCAGGAGTTAAGAAACACTGACACTGATATAGAGAAGAACTCCCGCTGGAGGGACTCTGTAACTTTGCAGAGCTTTTTAATGCGAATGCTTTTTAAAACCGCAACATTACACACTAAAGAAAGATGAACATGTAAAAAAAGCACAAAAGGTCCTCTTTAATTATTTATAAATGAGTGGACTCTGAATGCAACCTTGTATGACAGTGCCAGTAATACTATATAATATGTCATATGTTTAATGTTATCATATGCATATTAATCTGTACCTGCAGCATACTGTAAATAATGAATGAGTATTAAAATACCCATAATGCCTGGGCTTTGATAGACACGGAGGGTTTAGGCGGCGCACAGATAAAAGATCCCGAATCCCATCTGTTCTCGCATGTTCTGACAAAAGCCAGTCCACAAAAGACCTGGAGACGAACTGTAGAGTCAAATAAATGTAGCTTCATAAACGCACATCAGCCGAATGTTGTGTGTGTGTGTGTGTGTGCCAAAGGAATCACTCGTTTGTTCTTTTACAATCATTTATGTAATTACCCTCCTGAAATAGATCCAGCATTTTTATGATGCGATTAACAAGACATTTTTATAATGTTAAATTATGCATTAAGGTAATTCCAAATTTTTGCGTTAATTATTGTGGCGTAGACGTGGCTAAACTTATGCCTAGTCTAATAAGCATGAAAATCCATAGCACATACTGTTCAAATATTGGGTAATATATTATATTTTTAATTAGACTGGACGCTTTTTTGGCATTTAATGATTTTTAAGTATGTTAAAAATTGAATTAAAAATGAAAATCGCCTGCTTATTCCTGCCATTTTGGATATATTTTGTTCACTGAACAGGTAAAAATCATAATATTGTAACATTACAAATGTCTTTACTGTCAATTTGACACATCACTGCTGAATAAAAGTATTAATTTATTTTTCTGACCTACCCCAAACTTTTAAAAAGTAGTGTAAAAACTATTGATAATAATTCTGCAGTCAGTTTATTTACTACACATTTAAATATATTTCTGTGAAGATGTAAAACCAACTGCGATTAAATTAAATTAAATTAAATTGTATGTATGAGTGAATGAATAAATAAATATTCATTACTTTAAAAACCTTAATTTTTTGTACTGTAAAAAACACATCCTGTCTGTTTTAAAAAATAAAAAAACTTTAAAATTTGAATATAATATAATTTTCTTTTTTTTTACATTTGTGCCTTAATGCAAAATAATCTCATTATTGTAAAAAACAACAACTCTTTGTTTGTACTGTAATAAAAATCCTTTATATTTTGAATAATAATATATTATTAAATATAAAAATATATAAAAAAAAAATCCCCAAAAAATGATGTAAAAATTCTAAATATTTGCTTTAGCAGTGGAAAAGACAAGCCTGCTAATTCGTGTAATTCTTCACTGCACCGCGTTGCCTTCAGCGTGATGGATGATGCTATAGAGCCGTTTCTGCATGCCTGTGATGCCTTAAACTGCTGCAACAAACACACCTCTACTGTTTATTTTAGCACTAGCTGTCCTTCACCGGATATTTCCCTCCGTGTTCTCCGATCTGACCAGTGTAAAGCGCCTGGTTATGAAGCGTTCATGATCTGCAGGTGCTGACGGACTCATTCTGCTCCATCGCTCGTGTCCTTGACGCTCAGTATCAGTTCATCAACTGCGTGCAACCATTAGCTCTATGTATAGTCCAGCAGCCTTGTTTAAATGTGTGAAGAAAGTGTGTTCCTGATGTGTTTCTCTGAGTGATTTCAAATCAATTCAATGTTTAAAAGCAGCTTTTAAGGTTTGCATTGCGGTCGTGATCGTAAAGGTTAATTAAGACGACTCAAACTGAAGTTAGAAGTGCATTCTGGTCCGATAAACTCATTAAACTCAAACACTCTTAGTTATCCATCCGCCTGTTTTACCTTCTTCCCTGGGATCCATAAATAGTGAGATACCACTATTGTTTCTCATTTTCTGTGGAAGCAGCCCTGTGTGTGTGTGTGTGTGTTGTATCTGGTTGGAAAAGACTGTGGACTAATTGTAGTTGATGAAAGATCTGCGTGACTGTTGAATGACGGTGTTGACAGCCTTTTCTATCGACATCACTTCCTGTTTTTCCCTTACAATGGGCCGTGGTCATGTGATCATTTCTCTCAGACACAGCAAGAGTAAGACGAGGATAAAAACACCCCATAATGAAGACATTAACAGTTGAATGTTTCTCCACAGTGTGTTTGGTATCTCCTCCATCATTCAAACCAACTGCTCCTCTACCTGGAAGCTCGCTGTCAACAATGGTCTGAAATGGCACCATTTTGTCAATCCCATCATGCTCTTGGTCCTGTACTACACACTGGCCACCTTGATCCGTCTGTGGCTGCAGGATCCCATGATCATGGTGAGCTTAACGGCACTTAAAAATCAGAATGATCTATTTGTCTTATAAAGTGAAAAAAATAATAATACAGGTACTGATATTTTAAGATGTAGTGAATATTTTAAAGTAATATTTTGGTAATATAGTAATAATTTCAATGTATTTACTGCTAAAAAAATTAAAAATTTTCCAGTTAAAAATATCTTTAATTTATTGCATTGGCAAAAAGCTTTTTCTTGTTTTTGAGCATAAATAATGTTAATTACTTATTTATTTAAAGTTAAACTTATTTATTTAAAATTATAATGAATAATATAAATATACTTCACTAAAATAGATTTATACTTAAAACAAACAAACAAAACATCTAAAAAACAAAAGTTTCGGAAGCAAGTTTTAATATTTTATATGAAACGCCATTATTGCACCTTTGTCATGATTTAATTATTTTTTTATTGCATTTTAATATTATGAAATGGATTTTTAATAATTTAGGGATTTACAAAAGACTAATATGTAAAGTTACACTGAGGAAACAGGGACGAATCAAATCTATAACATTATTTACTGACCAATTAAAATAATATTCCCAATTAAACATGTCAATTAGATAAAGCAAAAAAAAAAAATCAAGAAATATCTGTAATATTTCTTAATAAATAAATCAGAATATGTATAAATAAATATTATCAGAAAGCTTTTTCTTATTTGTTTTAAACATAAACCTCACTAACTTATGAGATTTATGCTTAAATTACTTTGAATAATAATAAATTACTTTGAAAACAAGTTTTAATATTTTGCACAAATTGTCTTTATCGCAGAGCAACTTTACTGTTCATATGTTGTGTTCTGATTATTGACGTCATGTTCATCTTAATGCTTTTTTAAATCTACTTTAATACATAAAGAAATGGATTTTAACAGTTCAGGCCAGGGATTTTACAAAAGATTAAAAAGATAAAAATGTATTTACTGACCAATATTCGTTTAGATAAAGCAAAAAATCAAGAAATACCCATAATATTTCTTAAAAAATAACACAGAATGTTTCTAAATAAATATTAGCAAATAATATTATGCCTAAAAAAATCCAATGGAGAAAAACAATTTTATTTGAAAACAACTTTCCATTTTTAACAAAGGGTTTAGATCATGCTGTTTTAATCATTTATGTCACGTTTGTCTTGATTTCATGCTTTTAAATGCACTTTAATACATTAAGAAATAGATTTTAAAAGTATTTTTGAGAAAACAGAGACAAATCTATAAAAAAAAAAAGATTTATTGGCGTAAACATTTCAGTTAGTTAAAGCAAAAAAAATCAAGAAATACCTCTCAGAATGTTTTTAAATAAGTATTAGCCAGCTGTGTGTATTATATTTTCTGCTGTTTGATATATGAAGATGTTGTATATGACAGGAAAATATCTGTGACACACAGTTCACGGGTTTATAGAGCGCTCAATACACGGGTCCTTTAAAGCCCCACATCGATGAGCTTATTGATCCATGTGCTTCTAGGTTTGATTACAGCGTGATTTCACAGCATAAATCTATCGATGTGATCGATGATGAATCATAAGCGCCGTTACGACTTCACCCGATAAAATGAGTAGTGCAATGTTGTTGTTTTCGTTTCAGGACTCCATTAAACATGTTTATCATCTTCATTGTTGTCATTCGCAAGCTTCTCCACGACACATGTCTTATTTCATTCATGCTACTCAGTGAATATGTTTGTGTTTATTGATCTTTCTCCAGCAGGAGAGTGAGGAAGAGGAGATAGAGGAGGGAAACGAGACGGCTGGAAACAGCGTTATTCGCATGTTGGGCCAGAAGCGGCTGCTCTGGTGGAAAGCGCATCAGAAAACTGAGGAAAGAAATGTGAGGAAACAAAGATGCTAACTTTGAACTCTTATACAGTGAACAATAGAAGTTTGAATTACACGTGCACATAATGAGGTCATGTGACAACAATAGTAAAAACTTAGTATTCCTTTCCGGGTTCATATTTAACAGCAGTTAGTCTTGTCTTAAAGGGATAGTTCATCATTTACTCACCCCTCAAGCTGTTTCAAACATGTATGAATTTCTTTCTTCTTCTGAACATAAAAGAAGATATTTAGAAGAATGTTGGTAACTAAACAGTTGTGGGGCAACATTGACTTTCATAGTATTTTTTTTTCCTACTATGGAAGTCAATGGGGTCCATCAACTGTCTGGTTACCGACATTCTTCTAAATATCTTTTTTTTTTGTGTTCAGCACAAGAAACTTGAGGGGGAGTAAATGACAGAATTTAAATTTTGTAGTGAACTATTCCTTTAAGCCAAGGTTAGAAAAATATAACCAATAGATATTATCATACTTCCCCAGTTGATTGATTTTTTTTTGCATTACACGTTTCCTGAAATGTTATGTTTATACAGTATATGCAAATTAGGCATTGTCTAATTAAATATGCCCCAATTTGCATATATTTCCAGCAGACAAATCTGAACATTGGAAAAAGCCAGATTCTAAATTCTTAATCAAATTCAAAATGGCTAATTACTAGGATATTGGCTGTTTATTAGTATGTATAAAGCATATATTATCATATATATCCTATAATTCGCACTATTAACTTAAAGGGGTGGTATAATGCCCTTTTCACAAGATGTAAAATAAGAATTTGATGTCCCCAGAGTGTGTGTGTGAAGTTTTAGCTCAAAACACCCCACAGATATTTTTATATAGCATGTTAAAATTGTCACTTTTTGAGGGTGAACAAAAACGCACCGTTTTGTGTCTGTCCCTTTAAATGCAAATGAGCTGCTGCTCCCGGCACAGGGGGCGGAGCTTCAAGAGTTCATGTCCTTTTACCTCACACACACATGCACTGAACATTTCAAAAACTTTTAGCCTTTTATGTTCAAACCGGAGTCAGAAAGATGGAGAGACTCAAGAAGAAGTGACAACATGTAGACAACATTTCTGAATGGTTTGTTGGTGAATTTATGAAGCTTATGTGTAGTTATCTTCTAGTCATTGATTAGCATAGTCTGTCTTGATAATCTATAAATTGTGTTCCGGGGGCGGGGTTTATGCAAATTCTAGGGTTGGTGATGTCACTAACCCGGGAGGAATGTGGTGTAGTCTCTACCAGCCGTTTGTTGTAGTCCTTAAAAAGCGATTTCTTTAAAAGCAAATATCTCCCTTTGCTTTGAACTTTGAGTGTTGTAACTTTGCAGATGTTGTTTATGATCAAACAGCAACATTACACACTAACTAAAGTTAGAAAAGTCAAATCATACTCAACCACCCCTTTAACAGTGAGAATTGCGCCCTAATCCTAAAGTGTTACCAAATCTTATATTAAAATCAGGAAAATGATATATGAAGAAACAAATGTAAAAAAAATATATAGAACTAAAGTTCGGTGTATGTAAAGCTGCTGAAGTGGAAATTTGAGAAAACGCTTTTGAATAAATCTATTGTAATTGAAATCTACAGACAGAAATAGATATAGTGCAATAAAATAAACACTCACACAAAGTGTATTTTGAATGTTATATTTGCACTACTCTGAAACGACACGTTATGAAAAGACAAATTTGACAAGTGCATGAAAACACAAAGTTTTTGCATATGTGTTTTGCCTTAAAGGGATATTTCACCACTGGAAAGATGAATGTGTATTTAAATTGGGTCATTTATGTAGTAGAAATGTGAAATTATTCTAGAAGTTGGTTAGCCTAGAAATCTAGACGCACCCTAGCGGCAGCAAAATGTATTTCGCAGCCAGGGTAGTCTAGACACTCTCAATAAACCTTCTCGCTGCAAAAACCCAGATTGGGTCAGGCCAATCACGTTGTGTATAGAGTAGGCGGGGGCGGGCATAACATATGACGACAGAGTTGCGACGGTTACCTGGCTGCTGCTACTTGAAAACAAAGAATGGCGGCTGCTGATGGAGAACAACGGTCTTTCGAATCGGCTTTGGCCGCGACTCTGGAGGACTTGGAGTTAAGTTTTTCTTTGAGAAAAGAGCAAAGAACGACACTTAAGTCATTCTTTAAAAAAGGAAGATGTGTTCGTCGTTTTGCCGGCCAGATTTGGCAAAAGTTGAATCTATCAACTAAGCTCCGCTGTTGGGAAATCGGTCTGGTTGGTTGAAGCGCTGTCCTATTGCGTGCAGAGGGAATTTGAAAGACAGCCGTTTATCCCGCCCCTCGGATTGAGCCGTGACTATGGTGAGTTTCCAGACCTAACATCTTGATGTAACGTTAGGTCTGGCTTGCCAGGCTAGAAGTTGGTGCCTTCTAGACTGAGAAAAGCCAGAAAATGTATTTTTGGCTCATGTGGATGAAAGACTACAACTCCCAGAATGCACTTGCTTCGCTGCCCTACGAGGACACTCCCAAGCCACGCCTCCCGGTTACAGAGGGCAGTATTGGGAGAAATGATACAGCTAGGCTACTAGTCGACTGGAAACTGAAAAGACGGCGTTTTATCGTGAGATCCCCCTATGGGCGGGTTGAAGACATGCGGGACGAGCTCCTCCTACTGGCTGGAGTCTCTCACCTCTGGACAAAAGAGCCTCTGATGACGATAAATGATGATTTTTGCATCATCTGAGGTTTTTTTTCCAGACACACAATACAGAAATCTCTCGTCTCAGGGGGACATGAGGGAGGGAAGCACGGTCACTCGAAAATACTACCGGGTTTCTACTGATACAAAGCTTAATGCTAATCGGTGAAGTATCCCTTTAAGAACATCATGAAGTGTGTTTGTGTTGTCCTAAACTCCAGCACACACCCTCTGTCCCGTTACAGGTTCTTTAGCTCGCGTCTCTATCTGTGAATAGTGCTGCTGATGTTAGAGAACAGCATAATGTTATCGACCCTCCTGTGCTCATCAATACATTCACCTTGTCTTTCTCTTCCCTCTCTTTAGCTCATTTCCACTCTGGACGGGTACAGCACCTCAGAGGTTTGCACTCATCGTGGTTTTGCCAAGGCTTATGTAACTCTGTGTCTGCAAGTTTTAACTGTAGACAAATATAGTGTGATTGATTTAGGCTTTTAGCAGCTTGTGTTTGTGTGTACGCCGCTCTTGATGTGGATTCATTTGGATTTACTGAGAAACTCCAGCTCTCTGCATGGGGGAATCATATTATTTATTAATAAACATATACAATAATTATTATTATTAATATAATTCCCATTATTTCCACGAATCTCATTAGATACATTTTTATTTATTTATTTATTTATTTATTTATTTATTTATTTATTTATTTATTTATTTAGGTATTTATGTATTTATTTATTATTTGTTATTCATTTTTATTATAAGTTAGTTTTTCTGACGCATTAATTTTGCAATTAATTTTGTTTAAATATTTGGCAGCACTAATATGTAATCAAATTATAATTGATAATAAATATATTATTAATAATTATTATTATTATTAATATATTGGCAATGAATTGTATTATATTTTTTTCATTTTATGTTATTAGTTTTATTAATAGCATTTTAATTAATTGTTGTAATACAATAGACAGACAGATAGACAGATAGATAGATAGATAGATAGATAGATAGATAGATAGATAGATAGATAGATAGATAGATAGATAGATAGATAGATAGATAGATAGATAGATAGATAGATAGATAGATAGATAGATAGATAGATAGATAGATAGATAGGTTTCACATAACACTGAAAGAAAATGGTACAATAAAATAGTCACAATACACAATTAAAATCTTCATTTTTTTTCTTTTGTGAGATTCACCCATCTGGACAAACAAAGAATTTAACATAACAGTGTATTAAAGCACTGTATTTGTGCATTACAACAAGATATGGAAACAGATATATTGTGCATCCTTGATTTTATGAATATGTAAAGAATGTAAAGAGAGAATGTTCACTTCTTTTTGCATGCTGTATATTTTATTAGCATCATTTTTTGTGCACATCATGTCTCCTGTCCCTCCTGTAAATATTTCCTGTTATTCTGAAGGTAGCCGTGGTGAACTCCAACGGGACGTCGTTTGACTATGTGTCGGCCGTGCCGATTGAGAACGGACCGGTCAGTCTGGACATTTACTCCACTCCTCAGTACAAAGAGGATCAGCCTGGAGAATCTGAAGGTGAGAGACCGTAAATACACATCCATATATATCTTTCAACTGAAATGCCTAATAAAACAACCCAACATCCATCTAGATGTTCTATCCAGGGTATTATAGCATTGTATAGTATAATATATTACAGTTACAGTAACTAAAACTGTAAAAAGATTTTGGTAACACTTTTTGTTACAATAAGGTTCATTAGTTAGTTAACATAAACTATGAATGAACAATACTTTTTCAGCATTTTAATCTTAGTTAATATTAATTTCAATATTTTCTATTATGTTATTCAAATCAAATGTTGTATTTGTTAACATTAGTTAATGCACTGTGAACTAACATGAACAAACAAAGAACAGCTGTATTTTTATTAACTAATATTAACAAAGATTAATAAATACTGTAACAAATGTATTGCTCATTGTTAGTTCATGTTAGTTAACACATTAACGTCTCGGTTACGTATGGTAACCCTCGTTCCCTGAGTCCAGGGAACGGAGACGCCTCGTCGGGGGAGTTCCCCTGACGAATTGGGATCACGCTAGGGAGACCAATTGCCTTCGAGTGAATTAAAACGAGCCAATGAACATTGGCATGCAACATTTGCATTCCGCAGCCCGCCTACCAGCGCGGGTATAAAGCCCGGAAGCAAACATTGCATCATCGCTTTTCGCTGAGGAGCCGAACAGTGTCCAGCCCTCCGCGAAGGTACAGCAACATGGCGACGGGACGAGGCGTCTCCGTTCCCTGGACTCAGGGAACGAGGGTTACCATACGTAACCGAGACGTTCCCTTTCGTCAGCAGGGAACTCCGACGCCTCGTCGGGGGAGTTCCCCTGACGAATTGGGATCCCTACCAAAACGCCATGGTGCTGGCCCCTTCCAGCGCCCAGCTAAGCTACAGCCCTGCAGCAGTTTCCAGAAATTTTGCGGGAGCTAGCTAGGGAATCACACTGCTGTTCCACAAGACCCAATCAGTGGATATTGGATAACACTGGGAAAGCGTGCCCGTCCCCAAGGAAAATAATAATGGGGGGGGAACGCTGCGGAAGCTGAGGCAGCCTAGAGGAAGGCCCTCAAATACACACATGTACTAACCACGTAGGGTAGTGAAACATATGGCAGTCCTTGAAGGTAGTCCCAGTCCGGAGGAGTGTGGAGCGTACTCAACAGGGACGACAGAATGAGTCTGTCAAGGGGAAGACACGGCTGAACTGCACGTGGCAATCATGGGTCACCGCAGGGACCACTGGAAAAGCACCCAGTCTACTAGCAACTCCTTACTGAAGGTAGCAGACCTGGTGCCGGGCGGTCCGCAACGCCTGGCACCGGAGGGGTGATGGAGGAACTCACGAGGTTAGCCGTTTGTTGGGTAACCAACGGAGCAAAAAGACGCACGTATCCGCTCACGGAATGGCGTCGCAAGCCGACACACCTATTCCCTCTAATTACTGGCCGTAGCGAGTACTCGGGAGGAAACCGGTTCCACACGTAGGCTATAAAACCTAGCGAACGTGTTCGGTGTCGCCCAGCCCGCAGCTCTACAAATGTCTGTTAGCGAGGCGCCTTGTGCCAGAGCCCAAGAAGCGGCAACACTCCTAGTGGAGTGAGCCCGCAACCTGGGTGGGCAGGGCTCACCCTGGGACTCATAAGCCCTGGTGATAGCATCCACTAGCCAGTGGGCTAACCTCTGCTTGGAGACAGCCTTCCCCTTCTGCTGGCCTCCATAACAAACAAAGAGCTGATCTGAGGTCCTAAAGCTTTGCGTTCTGTCTATATAAACCCGGAGGGCCCGGACGGGACAGAGAAAAGCTAGGGCTGGGTCTGCCTCCTCCTGGGGCAGCGCTTGCAGGTTCACTACCTGGTCCACAAAAGGAGTGGTAGGAACCTTGGGCACATATCCGAGCCGGGGTCTCAATATAACATGAGAAAGGCCAGGCCCGAACTCTAGGCACGATTCGTCGACCGAAAAAGCCTGCAGATCCCCTACCCTCTTGAAGGAAGCCAATGCTAACAGGAGCGCTGTCTTGATGGACAGGATATTAAGCTCCACTGTCGTCAAAGGCTCAAAAGGAGGACCTTGGAGTGCTCTAAGCACTAAAGCTAGGTCCCAAGAGGGTACAGGGTGCAAATTGCGAGGTGGATTTAGCCTCCTAGCACCCTTGAGGAATCTGATGACCAGGTCGTGCTTCCCCACGGACTTACCTTCAACTACATCGTGATGTGCGGCTATTGCGGCAACATACACTTTGAGGGTGGAGGGAGACAGCCTTCGCTCCAACCCGTCTTGTAGGAAGGAGAGCACGACTCTGATCGGGCAAGTTCGTGGGTTCTCCCCGTGGGAAGAACACCAGCCGACGAACAGGTTCCACTTCAGAGCATAGAGGCGCCTCGTAGAGGGGGCTCTAGCTGAAGAGATAGTATCTACCACTGCCTGTGGCAGGCCATCTAGAACCTCTGCGTCCCGTCCAGGGACCAGACATGGAGTTTCCAGAGGTCTGGGCGCGGGTGCCATAGAGTGCCCCGTCTCTGAGAAAGTAGATCGTTCCTCAGAGGAATGGGCCAAGGAGGGGCTGTCGCGAGGAGCATGAGTTCTGGGAACCAAGTCCGGGTTGGCCAATACGGGGCCACCAAAAGGACCTGCTCCTCGTCCTCCCTGACCTTGCACAGAGTCTGTGCAAGAAGGCTCACTGGGGGAAACGCATATTTGCGTAAGTCCCGGGGCCAGCTGTGTGCCAGAGCATCCTTACCGAGAGTTCCCTCGGTCAGGGAGTAATACCACTGGCAATGGGTCGTGTCCGGAGAGGCAAACAGGTCTACCTGTGCGGCTCCGAAGACTCGCCAAATCAGCTGGACCACCTGGGGATGGAGTCGCCATTCTCCCGGAAGGGGAGGCTGACGTGAAAGCTCGTCGGCCACATGATTGAACTCCCCAGGGACATGAACGGCACGAAGCGACCTCAGATGCTTCTGACTCCATAGGAGGAGGTGGGAGGCGAGTCGCGACATACGACGGGAGCGCAGACCACCTTGTCGGTTGATGTACGCAACGGTCGCAGTGCTGTCCGTACGGACCAGTACGTGCTTGTGTTTGAGAAGGCCCTTGAGGCGACACAAGGCTAAGCGTACTGCTTGCAACTCTAGGCAGTTGATGTGCCAATGCAGCTGGGGCCCCGTCCACAGACCCGAGACTGCATGCCCTTTGTACGTGGCCCCCCAGCCCTTGGCAGAAGCATCTGTGAAAACCACAGCATGCCTGGAAACCTGGACTAGGGGCACTCCGGCCCGTAGAAACCCAGGATCCGACCAAGGGTTGAAGGTTTGGCGACAGTTCGGGGTGACTTTGACCCGGAACGTGCCGCTCTGCCACGCCCACCTCGGGACTCGATCGTGAAGCCAGTGCTGGAGCGGTCTCATATGCAACAGGCCGAGCGGCGTTACTGCGGCTGCGGCTGCCATATGCCCCAGGAGCCTCTGAAACTGTTTCAGTGGGACCGCTGTCCTGCCTCGAAAGGACTTGAGACAGGTGAGCACTGACTGGACGCGCTCCTCTGTGAGGCGCGCAGTCTGAGCGACCGAGTCCAGCTCCATACCGAGATAAGAGATCCTCTGCACGGGGCAGAGTTTGCTCTTCTCCCAGTTGACCTGAAGCCCCAACTGACTGAGGTGACGGAGCACCATGTCCCTGTGATCGCACAACACATCTCGCGAGTGAGCTAGAATGAGCCAGTCGTCGAGATAGTTGAGAATGCGAACGCCTTGCTCTCTCATGGGAACAATGGCCGCCTCCGCGACTTTCGTGAAGACACGGGGCGACAGGGCCAGCCCGAAGGGTAGGACCTTGTACTGATATGCTCGACCCTCGAAAGCAAACCGAAGAAATGGCCTGTGTCGGGGAAGAATCGAGACATGAAAGTACGCGTCCTTCAGGTCGATCGCTGCAAACCAATCCTGGGGACGGATGCATTCGAAAATGCGTTTCTGCGTGAGCATCTTGAACGGGAGCTTGTGCAGGGCCCGATTCAATACTCGCAGATCCAGGATTGGCCGTAACCCACCGCCTTTCTTGGGTACAATGAAGTAAGGGCTGTAAAACCCTGACCTCATATCGGCTGGAGGGACCGGCTCGATCGCGTCCTTCGCCAGCAGGACATCGATCTCTTTCCGCAAGACTGGAGCATCCACTGGACGCACATGGGTGAAGTGGATGCCCCTGAACTTGGGGGGCCGGCGTGCAAATTGAATTGCATAGCCGAGCCGGATGGTGCGGATGAGCCAGCGCGACGGACTCGGGAGCTCTAACCAGGCTCCGAGAAACCGGCGCAACGAGCCCACCCGCACGACCGGCGTACCCGCGGAGGGGCAGCGAGGTGGAGGGCAGGGACTCGACTCCGGAGGCCCTGAGGCGGCCGGAAGTGGAGTCTGGGCGTGGCATACGACACCAACCTGCTTCCACGAGGGGGCAATCGACAGGGAAGGCCCGGAGGCGTTCAGCTGTTCGTTGCCCGGAGGCGAAGGAGGGAGGGGAGACGAGGAACGACGCCCGTGGGGATCGAGTCCAAGTATCCGCACCTCCCTGGCCAGTGGGAGATGAGAGCGATGAGGCCGAGGCGGCATCACTGTCATCTGAGCACTGTGCCGGTCCAGCGACAGACAGGAGCGGCGTGACCGAGGTGGCGCCACTGCTATCTGAGAGCTGGGGAGAGGGGAACGAGAGCGGCGCAGCTCGGGGGCGGCGCACACTGCCATTCTGACCCTCTCAGACGGAGGAGACTGGTCTTATTTTACTGCCAGTCTCGACCGTGAGGGGAAACGAGGAGCGAGGCCCGGGGGCATCGAGTCCTGGTTTCCGCCTCACCCAGCGAGAGACGAGAGTGACGAGGCCGAAGCCCTCACTGCCATCTGAGCGCTGGGGCCCGTGAGCGACTTAGAGGAAGTGGACTGCTCAAACTTTGGGTACCACTGACTGGATGACCAGCGGCGGAACAGAAACAAAATTCTCCACCCGGCCCTCTCCCGGGGGAAGGAGTGGTGATGACACGCACTCCCGAAGAGCAGAATGTCACATACTCTGGTCGCTTCTCTCAGAGTTATTTCCCTTCCTTTTGCTAGGGGGAAACAACTCTGAGCGGGCTGGTTTTGAGGCGCTCCTGGACCACAAGTGTGGACATCGTCTGACCGAGGGCCAGCGTTGTGACTAATCACGGTCAGTCACTAAGCGCAGCTCCACCCCGAGTCAGAACTACCCACGTGCAGTGAAAGTGCAGGGGTAGTGAGAGAGGAAAAACTTCTGCAGATTTAGGCATGTTTGGCTTGCCATATTGGCACCAAAAAGCTTCCATACTGCCAAAATTTTTCACACACATCCAGGCACTTTAGAATAGCCCAGGAAAGTGTGGCTGTCAAGTCTGAATCTTCAGCATGAGAACACACCATTATAGAAGGAACTCAGCATTATTTTCAGAGTATAACAGCCCTCTCTCCGATGTAGCAATCGACATCTGCCCTCCCCTGGGGCCCCGAATGAAATGCTTGGTCCCTCATGAGAAAGACCAGAATCCCATCCGAAAGCCTTGACGGCACACGGCATGCTGAGCGGCTCAAGCCTTTACGAGAAAGGGGAGACGAACAACGTGCCGACGTGGTTATGCACTCATGAGAGAACATAACCACCCACAAACACAGTCTCAACACACTGATTAGGCATGTGAAACAGTGATCATGGCCGTCAACCAGGCATGCAAGACAGTGAACGTGGCCATCGCCTTGATGACACACGGCACGCTGAGCGCTCAAGCCTGCAGGCAAGGCGAACAACGTGCCGACGTGGTCATGCTCTCATAAGAAAGCATAAACCACCCACGAACACAGTCTCAGCATGTTTGCGATGCGCTAGAGGAGTAGGAAGCTCGTGAGGATCTTTCACCTGGCGAGACATTCCGTACTGTAACCCTCAGACCACCAAATGCTCATTAACCAAAGTAGTCCTCTTTTTAGAAAAGGAACTAAATTGGGGAACAAGCAAATGGGACTCAACCTCGTAGAGGCACACGAGTCTCGGCCGCACATCTAGAGCGCCGAATGACGCGCGCTGAGTTGCCGTGACAACCCGCGCTGTCAGCCGGCGCTCGACGGCACACGGCACATTGAACGGCTCGATCCTTTAAAAAGGGGAGACGAACAACGTGCCGACGTGGTCATGCACTCATGAGAGAGCATGAACCACCCACGAACGCAGCTTCAACACACCGATTAGGCATGTAAAACAGCGGTCGTGGCCGTCAATGAGGACAGGAAACGATCGCATCCAGAAACACACGAGTGAAACGTCATCCTGAAAAGGACGCGATCTTCACTCGTGTTGCTCTTTCAGGAAGAAAGTACTCTCTTTATTGTGCTGAAGCACACAGGGATCCAACGCGGCGACACAGCGGGGAAACTGCAAGCCCGCTGTGCGCACTCAACCGTTTACCAGCTGTGAAAACAGCTTTTGAATTAACAGTGTAGACGCAGCCGGCAGACAGGAATCGCGTGGTCGCTGAAGCGCCGTCTCACCAACACAGAAAGATCCCCTCCTGAAACAGCAGACTCGTAGAGCGTAAGAAAGATACAATCTTAAGCTCATTCACTCAAAGAGGACACAAACGGTCGGCTCCGAAGCAATAAGCGATGATGCAATGTTTGCTTCCGGGCTTTATACCCGCGCTGGTAGGCGGGCTGCGGAATGCAAATGTTGCATGCCAATGTTCATTGGCTCGTTTTAATTCACTCGAAGGCAATTGGTCTCCCTAGCGTGATCCCAATTCGTCAGGGGAACTCCCCCGACGAGGCGTCGGAGTTCCCTGCTGACGAAAGGGAACTAATGTTAACTAATGAACCTTATGGTAAAGTGTTACCAACATTGTGTAGAAATAAAAGAAACATTAAAAATGAAATAAAATATTAAAAAACCTTGAACTTATTTATTTCACCTAGTTGCCAAGACGACATTTCTCACTTTCATTTGGTTTCATTTGATGTACTAAAATAACTAAAACTAAAGTAAAAAATTAATAAAAAACTATTTAGACATAGAAAAAAAAAAGACAAAAACTAATAAAAAATGAGAAAAACGCACAACAAAATGACTAAAACTTTATCAAAAATTAAAAAGTAAATAGAATAAAAATAAAATAAATTTAAATTATGAAGAAAAACTATAATAGTATCTCAGTGAAACTAACACTCTTCTGTGTAAATATGTTTCTGCATATAACAATCATAAATATTTGTGCTAAAATATTTATAGTAGAAACTGCCTTTCAATTCTGATTATTTTTGTCTTAAAGTCAGCATGAAACGGAAGTAGCGATTAACAAGTTATATCACAAGTTTCTGTGCTCCTGAATGTTTGTGTGTGTGTGTGCGCTGTGCGATCTCCGAGTGACGTGTGTGTGTGTGTGTGTGTGCTTCAATGAAAACAGCGCATAAATATAGACCGGTGATTAAACTGACTGGAACGATCTGTGCATTAAACGGTTTTATTGCACACCATCCAGCCAATCAGAGTCAAGGATTCAGACAGACCTTGGTACTATAAATACACATAAGTCATCAAAACGCCCGTCTTTACAAGTATCCTCATAAACCCTGTCAATAGTGAACGTAAACATTTCACAGTAAACAGAAAAAAGTATATTAGACCCGTTGATTGGGTTTTAAAGTGACAGCAGCCTAATACGTGTCATTAATGTCAATCAAACAACAAAAGAGAGAAAATCTCTCACTGCTCTTGACTGAATCACTTTTGTAACTTTAACAAGAATAAATGTCGGTTTAATTTACATAGTGAGGACTATGCAGTGTTTTTTTATATACATTTGATTACTTTATACAATTTATGTATTTCTTATTTCTAGTGCTTGAAGTTTTTCAGGTAGGTCTATTTCATTTGTGTATGTTCTATTGTTGTTTGCCTATGTGCTTCCTATATTCGTTTCTTTATCACTGTTTACTTGTCTTCAGTAAGCTTGAGTTGTTTTTTTCTTAAGCTAATAGTTTTTTGTGATATTGAAAATGTTGACAAGAATTAGGAAATTTCAATGCTATCAAATTTTTTATATCATAAAAACCTTATTTAAAGCAAAAATAATTATATTGTGATAGGTATATTGTTGTCGTGAAATAAATCGTGATGTAAGATTTTGATCATATACCGCCCACTCTTGGGCGGGGCTTGATTTTGTCCATGAGGAATTGATTGGATGGTTGCGGTTTGCTATTGGTGGATCTCATGTGAGTGACAGGTTGCCCCGCCCACATCATCAGAGAAGAGATGTCGCTGCAATAGGGAGGGGAGGATAATTTGATTTAAGATTACGAGACCTACATTTAAAAACAAAAAAATTATGTGCATGGATAAATAATATAAATTAAATACTAAAATAATTAAAGAAAAAATGCAATTCTGCTCTTCAGTATCTAGTATATTTTGATGCTAAGGTTTTTAACCGCAAACAAAAGTCTAATTAACTTTAATTACAGTGACTTCCAAATCCAGTGACTAGTCCTTCCTCATTTTTAAAGGATGGTATTTTGGTATTTATTAATAACTGTATTTATTTTGAAGCATGTTGTGATACGTATTATCCTTTACTCCTGTCCTATATGTTATTATTTATTTATACGGTTTATGTGTTTTAATGTGTTTGTATATGTCTGAGTTAAGTCTGTTATCTGTGTTTTAAGCCCTATTGTAATCATTTCCCCTTGTGCGATTAATAAAGTAGTAAACCGTACTAAACTAGATTAACCGATTCCAATCCTCCTGCTGTCTGTGGCTGAGACTAGTTTCTAGTTAACTAATATATTGAGCAAATCCACATCATTTTTCTCAAGTGATCAAATGTAACGATGCATTATTTTAATGCTCCACACAGAGAAGACGGATGAGAAGACAAATGAGATCGTGGACTTACAGCTGGAGGAGGAAGAGGAGAAGACCGATGAGGAAGAGGAAGAGCAGGGCGGACCACCGGGCACTCTCGTAAAAGTGTTCAAGTTCATCATGAAGCAGAGCTACATCTGCGCTCTCATTGCTATGATGGTGAGAAGGTCAAAGGTTAATGGAATAGTTCTTTTTTTTGAACTGTTCCTTTGGAGTTCTAAATTAGAATTTCAGTTGGAAATGGTTCATTTGGAACATGGAATCTTATGAATGTTTTTGTGTCTCTCAGGCGTGGAGCATAACGTACGTGAGCTGGCCGACGTTTGTGTTCCTGCTCTGGTCCTGTACTCTCTGGATGGTGCGAGACAGGAGGAAGTACGCCATGCTGACCTCGCCGTTCATGGTGGCTTATGGGAACCTTCTGTTAGTCCTTCAGTATATCTGGTGTTTTGAGCGCTTGCATCCAGTGCCTGGTTTCTTTCTGAAGATGGAGGTGCCCTTCACTGAACTGAGCTCCAAGGTAACAATTAGCCAATGAATTGCCAGATTTTGTGAAAGATTGTATATTATTTTCACTTTAATCAGGCATTAACAATAAGTGCAGTTTATGCATATAAAAAAAATTGCACGTTTTATTTTTTTGCAGCTTTTATACAATATGTCAGAAAATATATGTATTATTTAATAAAAATACAATGTGGTAACTATAATATAAATTATATATTCTACGATAAAATAAAAATAAAAATAAATATAAATAAATATATGCATTACAGGTCAAAGTTTTGAAATAATTAAGATGTTTTCGAAAAAAAAAAGTCTCTTATGTTCACCGAGGCTGCATTTATTTGTTCATTTGATTAGTAAATTAAAAAGATAAAAATTCTCCTCAAACTTATGAACATAGTAGTGTATATTTTATTATGTATAAAAATGTAATATGTCAAATATATGGGAGCTTTTTTCTGCCACAGAATAAAAAATAAAAAAGGGTAATTGCGACTTTTTATTTCACATTTCTGACTTTTTTTCTTAGAATTACGTGATATAAAGTCGCAATTTCGAGAAACAAAGTCAGAATTGCAAGTTATAAAGTCGATCTTTTAAAGATAAAAGGTCGCATTTATCTTTTAAATTATTTTATTCCGTGGAGGAAACAAACTCCCATAAATTATGTATCAAACAATGTAGTTACAAACAAGTACAAACAATTTATTTGCAGTAATAGCTGTATAATAACTATAATTGTATATAACTGCCATAAGTTATAAACACACTTTGAATGTAAAACGTTACTCTACTGTTATTTATTTATAAATTTCTGCCCATTACCAAAACTGTGTTGAGTATTTTACTGGTGTGTTTTTGCCGTTGTGTGTGTTTGTAGATTCTGTGTCAGCTGAGCTTCTGGCTTCTGCTCAGACAAACGCTGATGGAGCGAAAGGCGAGGATGGAAGAAGAAGCAGCGCTGTGTGATGTCAAAGTAGACGAGCAGAAAAAAGGTGGTTTATTAGAATCTCTAACAAGTTGTTTCCCATGTATAACTTACAGATTAAAGGGGTGGTATGATGCCCTTTTCACAAGATGTAAAATAAGTCTCTGATGTCCCCAGAGTGTGTGTGAAGTTTTAGCTCAAAATACCCCACAGATATTTTTATAGCATGTTAAAGTTGTCACTTTTTGAGGGTGATCAAAAACACACCATTTTTGTGTCTGTTCCTTTAAATGCAAATGAGCTGCTGCTCCCGGCACAGGGGGCGGAGCTTCAAGAGCTTACACTCACACAGACATGCACTGAAAATTTAAAAAACGTTTAGCCTTTTATGTTCAAACTGAAGTCAGAAAGATGGAGAGACTCAAGAAGAAGTGACAACATGTAGACAACATTTCTGAATGGTTAGTTGGTGAGTTTATGTAGCTTATGTGTAGTTATCTTCTAGTCATTGATTAGCATATTCTGTCTTGATAATCTATAAATCGTGTTCAGGGGGCGGGGTTTATGTAAGCAAACCAGCCGTTTGTAGTCCTTAAAAAGCGATTTCTTTAAAAGCAAATATCTCCCTTTGCTTTGAACTTTGAGCGTTGTAACTTTGCAAATGTTGTTTATGCTCAAACAGCAACATTACACACTAACTAAAGTTAGAAAAGTTAAATCATACTCAACCACCCCTTTAAATCCTGTAACAGTCACAGCAGAAAATCTCTTAGTTATTTAATATCCATAAAGAAATAACTTTCCATGTGGGTTTCAGAGGAAGACGAAGAGGAAGAGGATGAGAACGACCTGATGCATGTGATGGGGAAACTAGTGAAGGCTCTGCTGGTGAAATACTGGATCTATATCTGCGGAGGAATGTTCTTCTTCGTCAGCTTTGAAGGAGAGATGGTCATGTACAAGATCGTCTACATGATGATGTTTCTGTTCTGCGTGGCTCTTTACCAGGTGCAGCACTGCTGTCTAACACTATAAAGCCTTAAAGGTTGTTGGGATTTTGACTGGACACATCTGTGAAAACATGTCCATGTCATGTATATATTTATTCAGTTGTTTCTGGGTGATCTTTTCCTTTAAAATTATTTTTACTAATAGTTAGTAATATATACACACATCATAGTAGAGTATATATACTGTAATAGGGCTGTCAAAATGAACACAACGTGATCAACGCGTTAAAAATATTAACGTAGCATCCTGTTTTTTTTTCCTGGAATCCTTTGGATAGTGTTACAGTGTGTAATCAAGCTCTCATTCATTCAAGTGCTTTGAACCACAGTGCAGTTTGATTCATTTATTCAATTTCAGATATTACTCTCAGACCTAATCTTGAAGCGCTGTTTACAAGGTTGCATAGGTCACAAACACAAAATGTGGGCCAATAGAAATATTAGCACCTAAAATCTAATTTTTTCAATATATTTTAAACATTTGTTTAATGGCATCTTTTTATGAAAGAATGCCAGTTTTACCGATTCCAATACAAATAAATAGATTTATTTCTATTTTCAATAGCTCAATTGTGTTAGCCCAAGTCAGGCCGGTTCATATTTTTACCCGCCCTGTCAAAATGCACAAAAAGTTATTGTTTTTGACCCATGTAACCTTGTAAACCAGGGGTGCCCAATCCTGCTCCTGCCGATCGACTGTCCTGCACAGTTCATCTCCAACCCTAGTCAAACACACCTGAAGCAACCAATTGAGGTCTTCAGGATCACTTGAAAATTAAAAGGTGTGTTTGATTAGGGTTAGAGATGAACTGTGCAGGACAGTCGATCGGCAGGAGCAGGATTGGTAAGTTTAACTGGTAAATATACTGTACAGAAATGTAATAATCAAACACTGCACTGCTTCACTGCATAAATTATACATTAAATATAGATGAATAATTATTAAAGCTATAAAGTTAGTCATTCAAGTTCA
The DNA here is from genome assembly GCF_964197995.2 of Scardinius erythrophthalmus. Taxonomy (NCBI): domain Eukaryota; kingdom Metazoa; phylum Chordata; class Actinopteri; order Cypriniformes; family Leuciscidae; genus Scardinius; species Scardinius erythrophthalmus. Next base: position 3,840,674 of record NC_138229.1, read on the forward strand.
GTGAGTGGTTTTCTCTTTCTCATCTCTTTTTTATTAACATTAATGACAGACAGCAGCAGGTTTATTTGGCTGCTGTCACTTTAAGAGGCGGATCGCAGATCTGACACTCGTCCCATTTTCTCACAACTCTTTACGTTTATTTAAAGCTGCAGTCCGTAGATTCTTTGGGTTAAAAATTATCCAAAAGTTCAAGGTCTTTGACGGAGCGGTTCTGTTCTTCTCAGGTACACTATGAATGGTGGCGCAGGATCTTGAAGTACTTCTGGATGTCTGTGGTGGTTTACACAATGCTAGTGCTCATCCTAATCTACACCTGTCAGTTTGAGAACGCCATCGCTACCTGGACCAGGATGACAGGCATGACAGAGGAAGTGTGAGTATTGAATGCCCTAGATACGTTTGATCTGTTGGTCATCCACAAGCTATACAGTTCAAGTCTAAGTGAGTGGCTTCATTGTGAATACTGTTGTGGTTTCTCACTTTTGCGAAATCACTTCTCATAGATCCTTGATGCCAGAAATATTAGACTTTATATAGCAACAAAGCCGAGCATCTTCTGCAGAAGTTAGCTCCAGATTTTTGCTCGGCTTACACATATATACATAGATCCTTTTCCAAAGATATAATAACACACCATATAGATATTTTGGGAAAGGTCTTGTTCCATGTGACTTCTCAGAAGAGAATGGCAACATTCCATGCCTTTCTTCAGGCTTCCAAAAGTCAAACCAAAGTCACACACAGTGTACAAATATATAGCTAAATTACTTGTTTTCTAAATAATACAATCTTCAACAATACTAGCAGCTCATCTAAGCGTCCTAACTGAAATGAAACCTCTTTTTTTTTAAACAGATTTTAATTGCAAAGTATGCATGCAGTGCTCCCTTAGATTTGGGCCAAAAAGAGTGTTTTAAAGAGGCCATATTATACCCTTTTACAAAGTCTCGATTTTATTTTTGGGCTTTACTAGAACAGGTGTTCATGCTTGAATGTTCAAAAACACATTATTCACATTGTTGCAGATCCTTTCCTCCCAGTCTGTCAGTAATGCTCTGTTTAGTTCCTGTAGCCCCTCCTTCTGAAAAGCACAATGTGCTCTGATTGGTCAGCTGGAGCAGTTTGTTGTGATTGGTCAAGCGCTTCAAGTGTGTTTGTGAAATGTCCCGCCCCTTAATATAACCGTGAGATTCAACACACTGCTAACTAACTCAACCAGGCCCCGCCCCTTCATTCTGAAAAGCACACTGTGCTCTGATTGGTCGGCTGGAGCAGTGTGTTGTGATTGGTCAATCGGAAATGACACGCCTCTTACCATAACCGTGAGTTTCAACACACACTAATAACTAACTCATCCAGGCCCCGCCCCTTTATTCTGCGTATAAATTATTTAAATGAGGAATATTGCATAAACAGCAACATTTACAGACTGAAGAAAGATGAACATGTAAAATACAGCATAATAGGACCTCTTTAGGCAGCATTATTTCCCACTCTCTTCTGTCTCTTTGCAGACTGAAGGATATCGGTCTGGTGAAGTACGTCCTCTCTGATTTGTTCACCCGTATCTTCATCCCCACGTCCTTCTTGCTGGTGTGTATCCTGCACCTGCATTACTTCCACGACCATTTTCTGCAGCTCACGGATCTCAAAGCAGTGATCAGCAAAGAGGAGAGCACCATTTACAGGTGAGAGCGCTTTCTCTGCTCAGGCTGAGGTCTTCGCTAGTTCCAGCTGATGATAACAGGGAGTGTGGATGTGTGATGTCATTTAGGTGAGGTCATGGATCATAATATCTCAAGTCTGATTAGACGAGCCACACTTGAAGTCATAACACAAATGTGACCCTGGACCACAAAACCAGTCACATGGGTCATTTCCTTTTTATTGAGATTTATACATCAGTTTAAAGCTGAATAAATAAGGTTTCTATTGATATATGGATTGTTAGATACAATGAGATACAACTTTTTGAAAATCTGGAATCTGAGGGTGCAAAAAAATCGAAACATTGAGAAAATCTCCTTTAAAGTTGTCCATTTATGTTCGCAATTGTGCTGCATTCACTCACAAAAATAAATGTTTTATATATTTACGGTAGGAAATTTTCAAAATATCTTCATGGATCATGATCTTCACTTAATATCCTAATGATTTTTGCCATAAAAGAAAAATCGATTATTTTGACCCATGCAATGTATTGTTGGTTATTGCCACAAATGTATACCTGTCCACATATTTGATTGAACATTCTCTTGTGGTGCATTGCTTTAATAATTAATTGTAAACAGAAAATTAGTAGCTGTGTTTAACTTCTAAAGGTTTGCAGAGTGTTTGTCTTGTTGAACTTCATTTTGGGCCCTGTTTACACCTGGTATTAAGATGCGTATTGGTCGATCGGATCACAAGTAGACGAGGGAGAGACATTCCCGTTTCCACCTGGTGTTTTAATCCGTCTCTTTTGTCCACTTTCAACCACTTCTGTCCTGAATTCTTCAAGGGAAGGGTCTATGGGCGAATAAATTTAAGTTTTTTCAGATCTTTTGATCTAATGGCCAAAATAAGCTCATGCAATTTACATGAACGCACTGAAGACGACGGAAAAACACACGGAGAGCTTCAGCTTTAGTTTCTGCTCTGACAGCTGCAAGACCAGCCGAACGCTGTGAGTGTGTGTTAGAAATCAGGAATAATGAGAGAACATTGTGCTTGGTTCGTTTTTCATCTTCAAACTAATCTTGGTAATCTCGTCTGGCTAGAGCTCTTCCTATAATGTTACGCATTAGTTCAGTAGACGGAGAGTAGATGGTCTTTTGTGGCTGTTCGATCACATGAACGTTTACACTTCGAAATCAATCTGTTTTCAACTACCTCTGGAAGTGGTCGAAAGTGGTGGACAAGCTCAAAATGTTTTAGACCCCAAAAGCTCAAATGTTTTAGACCTCAAAATGTTTTGGAGTCGTCCACTTGTGATCTAATCGACCAAAACGCATTTTAATACCAGGTGTAAACAGAGCCTTAGTTTCATCCTCATGCTTCATTTCCTTATTTCTCACTAGCTGCTTCATGATGGTTTGTCCTCTGTTGAATCTGCTGCAGTATAAATCTTGTTTTATCTCTGTCAATCATCTTACTTTATGCAAATTTACTTCTTTTTTTAACCAATCATCTGCTCACATCTTTCCCCTGCCATCCCTCACATCACAGCTATACTAAAGTCAGTGGTCGTATCTATCTGATCGTGGATAGGTGGGTGACTGATTTTCTTTCTCTGGCATTTATGGAAACCACAACGAATGTTCACCTTTACCCCAATTTCCCACAATCCCTCATTTCACTACTCTGTCAGTACACCATTTTCTCACTTAATGATCTCACTTTTTAACATCCCGCTAGATTCCTAGATAGAAAAAAAATGTATGATGGCGCTCTGAGTCTTTGTCACTGACTTGATTTCCTGTTTAGAACTTTAAAGTTTGCTGTAAATGTTACATAATGTCAAAGTCAATGTGAAACTGCATTCATTTCTGTAGTCAGATGTATTTTCAATTAGGGGTGGGAATCTTTAGGCACCTCACGATCTGATTCCGATTCTGGGAGTCACGATCCTATTCACTTCAACCCTTTCCAGTTTATGGAGAAATATTTTATTGATGGTTCGTTTTCGTGTATGTGTGTGGAATTCAAGCGGCAACCCTCCAGTCTCTGTCTTGAAACCAACACAGATTTGACTTAAACTGCAATTCATCGACTGGCCACTAGAGGCCGGCTCCAAAAGAGAGTCAATCCCATAGACCCCCCATGTTAAAATGCCCAACTTTACAGCAGGAAAAAACATGTTTACAGCCTGGTACAAAAAGTGGTTTTGGTCTATATAGTTAATTTTGCCCTTCATGATGACTGTGAGGGGGGTGAATTTTTTTATAACTCATCGGTTTAAATTATATTAAGCCTTAAAATTCTGCATAATTAAGGGCGTGGCCACTTGAGTGACAGGTGGATTGCCGCTGATATCACTACTAGCCGTTTGTCTCCTGTCTGTCAGCGCCCCGTCTTCTCAGCTAATCCGCCTCTTTGACCTTTTTCGTTTATCCGGGAGTGACGTGCTGCCAAGATGGCGACGGCAAGCTCCGCCCACTTTGGCCTTCAAAAATGTTTCAAAAAGATACCACGGACACTATGTCCATATTTTTTTACAGTCTATGGTGGCATTGCAAGTAAGCAGACTACGGCTATTTCTAAACTAAAGCACAAATAGTGCCATCACACATTCTACAATTTTCAAAAATGCGATGCATTCGATTCGACATTCGACAATCGACATTCGTTTTTTTTCTCCCACCCCTAATCCCTAGTGGCTAATAAGGAAAGTCGCTTCAGAGGTGTGGGAAGATATTATAGGTTTTTTATTTATTTAATTTTTTTAATTTTGTTCATTTATGAACAGGAACACGTATTAAAAAGCTAAATAGGGACTTTTTTGGTTTCATGTTGACTTTAAACCTCTGCCTGCTCAAATGCATCCCAGAAAGTGTTACTGAAGTCGGCTTTATATCCTGACTTTATATCCCATGACAGTCTCCGACTCTAACATCTCCTCAGCATGTCTCTGAAATGCACGGTCCTCTCCTCTTCGAAGCATCTCAAAATCTGTCTGTCCCTCTTTCTCCATCTCATCTTATCTAGCTTAATGTTGAGTGTTGACTGTTCTACATGTGAAACTTTTCTTGCTTTGATTTCGTATATTTCCATTCTGTAAATTACTTCAACAGCATCAAGCAAAAAATATCTTCTTCTGAGAGCAAGTAAGTGTGGTATAAACAAGGTAAAACTTTGACATGAAACCTCATCATGCAAGCGTTTAATCCCTTCAGAGCAGCGAGACCGTTCGGAAGAGGTCATTGCCACTTAAGTCTGAATGCTAAATATTTCTTTGTTTTTGGTTTGGTTTTACGGTCACATGATTCACGTTTGGCAGACACATGCATTGCTTCTTTAAACAAAGGCCCTGACACTGTAATGCAATCCGGCTTGTTCCTTACGGATCTAATGCACACGGCATCCATGATTCCACCCAAACCCTGCCTGTGGAGTCCAAGGTTTATGCCACTTAAGGCACTAACATTTAATTAACTGGGATCGTTTTATAACCCAAACTAAGCTAACTTGATCAGCATGTGATCTAAGTTTGGAGAAAGTATGAGTGATTCATCAATTAGAGGAACTTTTCTGTCGGCTAGGATGAATTTAAAGACAAAATGATTTAAAAAATGATGATTAATTCTAGTTTTACTGTGGTTTATTTATTTATTTATTTTATTTGTGTTAAAATGTTTGTTCTGCCAGAATTTCTTTATTTTGTTCCTGTTTCACAACCAGACATTACCATGGAAAATCAGGACAAAAATTTACGCATTTTCTAATGATGAATGAATTTGTTTTCATGACAAATATATATATATATTTAACATTTCGATTATTTATCATATAATCGCTAATAAATAGTAGCATTTAAAAAAAAACTATTACATTTAAAAAGTTTATGTTTGGTTATGATGTAAATGAGAATCAGATCTTTGAAAAGCAGAAATGTTTCTTTTTATTAATCTTTATTTGTTATTTTGGCCAAACAAGTTAGAACCATGCATTTATTTGTATAAATTAAAAATAAATGTACAGCAAATGTGTTGTGTTGTGTAAGCATGCAATTCCAACGATTTTGTCATAAAGTGACAAATGTAAATCCAGATTTATTTACAGGACATTTTATTTACTGGACATGATAAATGTTTTAACTTAGTTTAGATGATGCATAATTTAAAGAAAGTTTAATTTTTCAAGCTTTCAGGAAGTCAAAAGTGCCTGTAATTGAAGAATCACTCATATGTCACACATATAAATAGGTGATATAGCGTGTCTTTCTCTCCTAATGAAATATTCCTGATCTCCAGACTTGTTCATCCAGACGGGAGTCTGGCGGATCTGACGATGATGAGCACGTCTCCAGAGCCGCTGCTGAAAGAGGAGAAGGAGAAAGAGAAAGAGAAAGAGAAAGAGAAAGAGTCCATGAATGAGGTGCTGGTCGTGGACTGTGTGGAGGAGGAGAAGAAGAAAGAGTCTTTATCCATCCATTCGGCTCATCTGTCCAGTCAGGAGGATCTTCATCAGTTCAGTGCCGCCACAGATCCTGAACCGTCGTCAGGACAGAGCTCAGGTGCTGCACTCTACTCTGTTATTGGCTAGTCTGGTCTAGTCATTTCATTACAGCATATTTTCTTTTCTATACACTTCTGTACACTTCTTAGATGGGGCTATATGGATTTTATCCTGCTGTAGACACATTTATGTACATCTTATTGTTTTTTCTATATTTCCATGTTCCATATAGTCATTTTATTTCATCACGTCCCCAAAAGGACAAGGATTTCAGATGTTGTGGGGGCATTTTGTCCCCATAACGTAGACACAGGGTTTACCTGAAACACACACACACACACACACACACACACACACACACACACACACACACAAGCACACAAACACACACACACACCCAAACAAAAAATGAAGCATAGCGTTGTTAAAGCAGTTAAAGGGTGCATTATAGTAAATTGGATTAAAACCCTCTAAAGCATGAAACTACCGGCTGGTTCTGCTCCTCTGTTGTTATTCCTTAGATGATAAAAGATGAGTAGAGTTGAAAAGAGGCTTTGTATCTTTTTAAGTGCATTTATACGTGCCTGATGCATTTGCATTTATACGTGCCGTGCATTTGAAGGCAGCATTACATTTACCCTCATTTTACCAGCATTCTTTCTCAGTGTTTAGTTCAAGTATTTTCTTTTACTTTACTCCGTTCTTCAGGTAATGAACTCTAATCTGGTTTAAACTCTCCATTCATGACATGTAAATGGAAGAAAACTAGTCCGATTTCTCCCTCACTTCTGTTTCAGACCTCAGGAATAAATGGCACTTGGTGGTGGACCGGCTCACAGTCCTGTTCCTCAGGTTCCTGGAGTATTTCCACAAGCTGAAGCTCTTCATCTGGTGGCTCCTCGAGATGCACATCATCAAGATCGTCTCCACCTACATCATCCTGCTGTCTGTCAAAGAGGTGGAAGCTCCGCCCACTTCTCAAAACGCAAACATGAATATCGTACAGTAATCTGAAGCTGTTTCTGTTTGTGGTGTGTCTGTTGCAGGTCTCGCTGCTGAACTATGTGTTTTTGATCTCGTGGGCGTTTGCGCTGCCATATAAACAGTTTCGAGTTCTCGCGTCAAGCGTGTGCACCGTATGGACGTGTGTTATCATCATCTGCAAGATGTTTTACCAGCTAAAGACCATCGACCCCAAAAACTACTCAAGCAATTGTACTATGGTGGGTTTCTTTAACCCAGAGTGAACCCATCAAATGTGTTTATCACTATGCGGATGGGATTTGGTTTCACATATAGGGCCCTATCTTACACCTGGTGCAATGCAGTGTGTTTTGCTAGTTTCAGCCCGACGCAGTTATCATTTTTACGTCCTGCGCCATGTTGTTTGAATTTTTAATTTGAGGCAACAGAAAAGACTGCGCCATTGACCAACTGAAATTGTTGTGGTTTCAATATTTTTGGGAAATCACTTCTCAGAGATCTTTGATGC
>NC_138229.1:3858321-3865750 GCF_964197995.2 Scardinius erythrophthalmus
TTGTTTTAAGGCATCATACTTGCGATAGTAGGATGCTTCATTGTGTGCCTTCGAAGACAGCATGAACTAACAATGAAAAATACTTTGTAAGCATTTATTAATCTTAGTCAGTGTTAATTTAAACATTTACTAATACATATATTAAATTGCATCTGTTAATATTATTAATATTATTTAATGAACCTGAGCTAACATGAACTAAAAATTGTATTTTAACAGTTGTATTTAAGTTAGTCAATGCATTAACTAATGGGACCGTAAGACAGCATATATCCTTCACTCCCAGAATGCATTGCACTAACGAGAGAATGTGGTGTCCACTAACTGTTGATTACAAATATTTTTCGATATAAAAAGTAATGATATTAAGTTAACTTATTTGCAAATGCAATGTTTTATCCCGTATTTGTGTGTGCAGCATATTTCTATGCTTGTTTGCTCAGCAACATGCATATTTTTGAACTCTTCCTAATCAAAAACACCTGATTTAACTCGTCAGTTCATTATTAGAGACTCCAAAGCTGTGCTCGAAACCGCCCCCTATACCCTTATTCACTATTCCCTACATTACTCTAATAATATAGTCCACTTGAAGGAGTGAATGAAAACGAGTGAGTGAATTCGGACACTGAGTGTGCCAGAATGGCGGCCTCTTTTGCATATTTTGTGCTTGCTTTTTAATAATTATTTGAAACTTAGCAAACTGGCATCTTCTGTAGTAATGAAAAGATTTATCTTGAGCTCTGTCATGGAGACTAGCATGTATAAACCTTAATACATTTTTTTTTTTAAATCAATCAGAAATTAATTTATTGGCCACATTGGACCAGCAGTTTGTAAAACGGATCGATGGATGATTAAGCAGCGCCATCTTCTGGTCAGACGTGAGAATTAATTCGACTTGCGACTCTCACAGTGCATTATGGGTATTACCTAGGTGTTGAGTATACATTGGTTGTACATTCGTTGTTGCAGTGCATTATGAGATTAAATTAGTGCACTCGATAACGTCCACTACTTTCGTGCACCTACTATGACTGTCCCCTTAAATAATGCCCTATTTAAAGGGATGGTTCGGAGTAAAATCAACCTAGGGTCCTTTGCACCATGACCTCGAGCCAAACACCCCCCCAGAAGCCTTTTTTCCCTTGGTTGAACATTATTAAAGTTAGAGCTTATTTAGAGATATCAGACGAATGTCTTAGTGCAGGCGCTAATGGATCCAAGGCTGTATCTGGTAAATTACCCCACTAATAATGCCCAGAATGGTACCAAACTTTTACAGCAGTACAAATAGGTTCTGTACTCATAAAACGAGGCATTGGAAAGTTTGTAAGTACATCAGGAGTTTATTTAAATAACACTTGCCTGATGGCTAATGCTACCGCTAACCTGGACGTCGAGGTTACTTCCGTGATTTATATGTGTGTTGTGTGTCTTCAGGCCCGACTTCAGACACAACTTCAGGCCCGACTTCAGGCTCGTCTTCAACTCCATGTTTGCTCCCGAAGGATGAGGCCGGGATCATCTGGGACAGTATCTGCTTTTCATTCCTCCTGCTGCAGAGACGTGTCTTCATGAGCTACTACTTCCTCCATGTGGTCGCAGACATCCGCGCTGGACAGATCCTCGCATCTCGGTATGACATGTAAACTGATTTGTTTGCATTTTTACTTGAGGTTTATTTTTGTATCTGCAGTTGTTGCATAAATGTAACCGTTGTAGTATGTAATAAGCAAGGTTGGGAATCTAATATTCAAGGTCAGGAATAAGATACTTGTTATAAAAATGATCGATTCCTTTGTGTGCATTTTAAATATTTAAAACCAGTCAAGCACAAGAAGACCCGCGCACTGTTTTCTCTGCTGCACACACATCCTAAGGGCCCTATCTTACACCCGGCGCAATGCAGCGCCAAGCGCGACGCAAGTGTTTTTTGCTAGTTTAGCCCGACGCAGTTATCATTTTCACGTCCTGCCCCACATTGTTTAAATAGCAAATGCATTTGCGCACCCATGGGCGTGCTGGTCTGAAAACGAGGTGTGTTCTGGCGCATTGTTGGCGCGTTGCTATTTTGAGGCAACAGAAATAGACTGAGCCATTGACCAACTGAACCCTGGCCTAAAGTCAGTGGTGCAATATTTATTATTTTTTGTTATTTAAAGAGCGCGTTAGTAATGTGCGCCTATAGGCGGGTCCACAACGCGCGTACACTCTGCTTATTAAACACACAGGGACGCACAGCAGCACACAAACATGCCAAATATTTAAAATGAAAGGATTACAATGTATTACTGTGTACATAAAGATATGGTGGAATCCGGCTTGTCCTGTAGATGTTCTGTTTGCGCACTTTTACCTCGCGCACGAGCAGATCCGTTTGCGCTCTGGAAACGCGTTCGGTCTTTCCACGATCAAATTCCGTGATGTAAATAGCGAATCCGCCATGGCATGAGCACAACTGGCATTTAAAGGGAATGGGAGATGAGATTCTGATTGGTTTAATGCACGTAAATCCCAAAACACACCCATTACTCATTAAGAGAAGAGAGACAACCCTTTTAGACCATGCGTCTGGCATGCCGACCATTTTTCCCATCGTTAAACTAGCAAAAGTGGATTCGGACTCGCCTTAAGTGAACTTGGCCCCTGCGCTTCAGACCACGCGCTTAGATCATTAAAATAGGGCCCTAAGTGTCTTTTTGCACTTGAATAGACACATACGCACAAAAATATGTCAGTATATTCTCGCAAAAACAGTCAGTTATGTCTTAAGTGAACGTAAACAGTTGACAAAGAAAACGCATGTGTAACAGTATATTGGATCCGTGCAGCTCTTAAAGTGACAGCAGCCTAATATTCCTGCTGCCGTCTCTATAATAACGATAGTCAAACAACAAAAGACAGAGAATTCACTCGCTGTTCTTGACTAAATGTAACTTTGTAACTATATTTGTAGTGTATATTTCATTTTTAAAGTGCAGTGTTATTTTACAGTTTCTGTCGAGAAAAACACATTAAAACACAATGTTCAGTTGTATTTATTTGTGCGATTGCTAATTTGTTTATTTGTTCTTTTTTAATTACTGAGTGACTGTTTACTTGTCTTTAATAATGCTTGAAATTTTTTATTAGTTAGGCTAGTTGTTTTTTAAACCATAGGCTAAAGTTGCTTGTGTAAGTGTTTTTAGCCTGTAAATTTTTGTTCATGCTATGCAGCTACAATTATGTAATTGTATTTACAATTACTAAATGTAAATGATATCTACGTTTTTTTTGTTTTTTTTTGCCTTATTGGAATCGAAATCGAAATTCTTAATCGATAAGAATCGGAATCGATAAGCAGAATCGTTAACATTAAAATTGATAAAAAATGATACCCAACCCTAGTAATGAGTGTAAATTATGAAAAGAACACCACAGACACAGTGTAATCACCATGGGAAAAGAGTAAACCTGGGAGTTGTGAAAAATATGATACACCGGTGTTTTGCCAGATGAGAAGTTTATCTATGCATCATCTTTTTACTCTTTTAATTCATCTTATAACTGTATCATATATCTCTTTTAATATTGTAACGCAGTTCAGATGTTATGGAAAGAAGGAGGCGGGAACCGGCGAACATTCAAACATTTTAATGATAAAAAAATAAAACAAATACAAAACGAAAGTAAAAGACAGTAGCCCCTCACGGACGACTACTGTCACAAGAAAACAAAACACAACATAAGTTCAGGCCTGTCCTCTCTCGTTCTTCACTGTCGTCGCTCCTCCTTTATGCTTCCGCTCCGTGAGAGATACGAGACCGGTGCGTCGCACAGGTGTCGCTCATCAGTATTCACGCCACTGGCCTCGTGCCGCTCTCTCACGGCCCTCGTCCTCGTCCTGCTCGCCACAAATATATTTTAGAACTGTTTTGATTTTCCTTGCTTTTATTTTGTGATTATTTTAAAGGGGTGGTATGATGCTCTTTTCACAAGATGTAAAATAAGTCTCTGATGTCCCCAGAGTGTGTATGTGAAGTTTTAGCTCAAAATACCCCACAGATATTTTTATATAGCATGTTAAAATTGTCTTTTTCTAAGGGTGAACAAAAACACACCGTTTTAGTGTCTGTCCCTTTAAATGCAAATGAGCTGCTGCTCCCGGCACAGGGGGTGGAGCTTCAAGAGCTCATGTCCTGAAAATTTTAAAAACTTTTTTGTTTATGTTTACATTTATGCAGCTGATGTGGAGTTAACTATCTTCTAATCATTGATTAGCATATTCTGTCATGATAATCCATAAATCATGTTCCGGGGGCGGGGTTTATGTAAATTTTAGGGTTAGTGATGTCACTAACCCAGGAGGAATGTCGTGTAGTTCCTACCAGCCGTTTGTTGTAGTCCTTAAAAAGCAGTTTCTTTAATTGCAAATATCTCCCTTTGCTTTGAACTTTGAGCGTTGTAACTTTGCAGATGTTGTTTATGCTCCAACAGCAACATTGCACACTAACTAAAGTTAGAAATGTGAAATCATAATCAACCACCCCTTTAATTCTTTTCTGTAAAGCACTTTGAATTGCCATAGTGCATGAAATGTGCTATATATAAACTTGCCTTGCTTTGCCTTGCCTAAATGTAAGTACAGTAAAGTTGAGTGTTGTCCGTCTGTCTGTCTGTCTGTCAGAGGAGCCGAGTTGTTCCAGGCCAGCATCGTGAAGGCCGTGAGAGCTCGTCTGGAGGAGGAGAAGAGATCCATGGAGCAACTTAAGAGACAGTGAGAAACATCTTTTCATTTCTGTTCCACGATCTTTGTGTTTTTATTGTTCCACATGACTTAACTGTTACACATGACTCAACCATTTTTCCGCTTTGTTTTCTTCATGAGCAATTTGGAATATTCTTCACTAAGAGCTCTTAGACCAAACCAACCAATTGTGTCAATTTAGGGTGTATTCACACTTGGCATGTTTGGTTTGATTAAAACGAACCCTGGTGCGATTGCTCTGTTAATGCGCTTCATTTGAATAAGTGTGAACACCATCTGGTGACACCAAACAAGTTGAAGAGACGACTCTCGATCCGCTTCAAACTAACTCTGGTGCGGCTCGACTGAAATATGAACGCAACACGGACCAAAGACATGGAAACGAACCAAAAACAGGAAGATGCGACCCTAGGACAGAATGCATATAGCTTTTTTCTCATCATAGTCGAGATGTTGCTCATCACAGTTCAGTTCAGGCATCTGAAGCGCGTCTCCTCACTGCAGATCTTGGTGTGTGTGACGGAGGGATTCCTGACGCTGTTTTGACTCCTTTACACATTTATAAGCTCTTCACGAGTTCTCAGCTGGTCAGAATACCATCATATGCAGCGACACACACATAACGAGTGCATTTATCCCAGAAAAACAGCATCGTTTTAGATGTTCAGGAAGGTCTGTCATGGAATATACGTAATAAAAGCCGACCAATCAGATGTGAACGAATCCTTATGCCTTTAGGTTCAGTATCTTTAGGTTCAGTGTTAAAATGTCAATGTGAACGCTAAGTGAACCAGGACTAAATGTTTTTTTGTTTTGTTTTTTGTTGTTTTTTGGTCCGGATCAAAGAACCAAGCGAACCGAACTACAAGTGTGAACACACCCTTAGTGTTATTTTCTAATCAGAAAACACCACTATTAAGAAATTAATACTTTTATTCAGTAAAGGTGCATTTAATTGATCAAAAGTGTCACTTTTCAGAAAAGATTTCTGTTTCAACTAAATTAAGTTTTTTTTTAACTTTCTATTCATCAAAGAATCCTGACAAAATGTATCAGGGTTTCCACTAAAATATGAACTGTTTGCAAAGTTGTTTTTGATTTGTTTCTTGAGCATCAAATCATCATATTAGAATGATTTCTGAAGGATCATGTGACACTGAAGACTGGAGTTATGATGCTGAAAATTCAGCTTTGATCACAGGAATAAATTACATTTTACTATATATTCACATAGAAAACAGTTAATTGAAACAGTAATAATATTTCACAATAGTACTGTTTTTACTGTATTTTTGATCAAATAAATGCAGCATTGGTGAGCACGAGACTTTTCAAAAACATTTTAGCGATCCCAAAAGTTTTGAACAGTAGTGTATTTTACAACAATGTACATGTGTTATTTGATTTTATAATAATGTGTCAGTAAGAGTGTCACTGCTATGAATGCATTAATTTAGGATGGATCGTATTAAGACGCGTCAGCAGAAGTTCAAGAGAGGGAAGGAGAAGATGCTCAGCCTTGCTCAGGCGTCCGTAGACGAGCCGAAACTCATCCCACCCGATGAGGATGATGATGGTATGATGTACATCATGACAGCAGGAGAGTGTAATTAGGATAAAATCGGATAAAAATGTATTTCTTAGAAACTTCAAATGTTAGAATTCTTATACAAGTGTTGTGTATGTATTTAACTGCATATTATTCACATTTTCCATAGAGCAACAAGGAAAAGGTTTAATTTCCAATTTCACCGTCACTTCTGACGTGCTTTCATTAACGCTCTGACATTTCATTTGCAGAGAGAAAGAAAAACAAGGTGCAAAAAAAGCAGTGGTGGAGGCCTTGGGTTGATCATGCGTCCAGTAGGTTCCTCATACCTTCCTCTGATCCTCCTTGTGTCCTTGACCAGAAGTCAGAGGATTCCCATACTGCACTGGGGCTCTGGCAGACCTCGAACACAACAAACACACCCTCCAGACCTTTGACTTTTCTACATCTATTTAAGGCTCTGAGACTGGTTTTGATTGTTACAGATTATACATCAATCAATTTTTTAAAGCGGTCGTATCAAAAGGAATGATATGATATACAGTCAAACCAAAATTTATCAAAATTTAGACACTTCTTTATTATCAAAGCGTATTCGCTATAGTTGAGAAAATGGTAATAAAATATGACAAGTTATCAAATTAGTTGATATTTCACTGGTTTTGTCCATCCTTCTGTTAGACTGTCTCACAAATTAATTATGTTGAATATCTGATTATTAAATTACCAAGCAATGCTTCATTTAGTTCAGTCTATGGTGTTAAAAGCACGCATTAGCAATTAAAGAAAAAACACTAAAGAAAACATGGTCAGGTCAAAGTGTCTGACTAATTTTTGGTCTCAAATTTTTATTACATTTTTAAGAATTTTTGGGTAAAATATGTCACGGTTTATTTTATTTTGCTCTCCTCACTTACATAAATGAACTAGTGTCCTGCACTCTCTAGTAAAAAAATCTGGTGTCTGAATAATTTTGGGTTTGAGTGTATGTTGTGCATGATATGACCACTTTAATTACTTCATGAAATGCTTACAAAATAGTGTTTAAGTATATATGAAGATGAAGTTAATTAATGACATCCATTTGATGCCTTAAATAGATCTACACAGCTGCTGAAGGAAAAGTTTAA
>NC_138229.1:3865950-3950950 GCF_964197995.2 Scardinius erythrophthalmus
ATGAAACAATATATATATATATATACTAAAAATGCCTAGCAACTAGCTTAGGACATGTTAGCAACATGCTAATTAATGCTAGTAATGTGTTAAATCCAACGACAACCTTCCAGTCTCTCTCTTGAATCCAAAACAGAAGTGACTTAAACTGCAATTCATCGACTGGCCACTAGAGACAGGATCCAAAACAGAGTTAATATGCCGAGATTTACAGGTGGCCACTTGAGTGACAGGTGGATTGCCGCTGCTGTCACTACTAGTCGTTTGTCTGCTGTCTGTTAGCCGTTACATCACCTCAGCTAATCCACCTCTTTGACCATTTTTGGTTATCCGCCCACTTTGGGCTTCAAAAATGCTCTTACGAAACTGACGGGTGACGCCACGGACACTATGTCCATTGTTTTATACAGTCTATGGTTAGAACATGCTAATTCACGGTAGCAAAATGCTAAAAATGTTAACAACATGCTAATTCATGTTAGCAACGTGTTAAAAAAAACATGCTAGCAACATGCTAATTCATGTAAATAACGTGCTAAAACATGTTAATTCATACTAACAATCTGTTAAAACAAATGCTAGTAACATGTTAATTCATGTTAGCAATGTATTGAAATCTGTTGCAAACATGCTAGAAAAATGTAAAATAATGCTAAACTTAGACATAAGCGTAGACATGCTAACAACATAAAACATGCTAGAAAGCTTATAAAACTTTCAGACAAGGCTTTGTCAAGCCAACATGAAAGTTTGTCCCAACTAACTTTACTTTCTAGTTTTAAATTCTAATAATATTTAACATATTTAATTTGTTTTTTTTTTTTACTGTATTTATGATCAAATAATTCATCATTGGTGAGCATAATTCGTAAATATAAAAAAAAAACATCTTACCAACCCCAAACTTTGGCTGAATACAAAAATACAAAGCTGAATGTCCATGGACATCTTGATCACTTTGCCTCAAACAAAGCAAAAACAAATTTAGTCAGCTAAAAAACTTTGGCAAATCATCTTTCATTCATTGTATGTAAAAGAGCTTCGCCTTTTGATTTCCATGGAGAACAAAAATCTGGTGAGCTTTTGAGCGACACAAGTGTTAGTAAGTTTTCATTTTTGGGTGAACAACTAACTTTGTAAAACCAAAAGATATGGTCCCTCTCTTTGTATCCTCTTCAACAAAGAAAGTGCTCAACAGAAAACCATCAAAAAGCAAAAGAAATACCTTCAAACTCATAGTCTTGGTGCTTCTCAGCGTGTGAAATGGGTGAGATGGTATTTACTTTGTCTTCGTTGATGTGCTGATCTCAGTTATCAGCGTGATACTGAAGCACAGGAGATGCGATTTCACTTTAAACCTGCGACAACTTCATTAATGTTAATATTTGTTTAATAGTGATTAGAATGATGATTGTTATTAAAGAAAACGCATTAAGGTGCAATTTTACTGTCATGGTATCGGACGGTAATACCATGGTACATGATTGAATATGGTTGCCATATTCACATACTATGGTATTTACATGCACTCCAATTTACTGCAAACACTACCATAGTATTACTATCATGATCCTGTCCAAAAAGCCATGGTATTACTGTTGTACCATGTTTTTTTTTAAATGAGAGACCCTCTAATCAGTAATCACTATAGAAATAATATCTTTTTTAGAGCTTTATAGGGCCAGTATTTGGTTTTGTCACTTCAATAAAGTTTTGAACTGTTTTCCCAGCATCCTCCCCTGCCCTCCCTCTCCATTGTGGCTCTTCTGTTCAAGGACACAAGGCAGTTTCTCTCTTCCAATTACTGTTTTTCAATGCATCTGTGAAACTGCAGACACAGCTGTGTTTCCGAGGTGTTAGATGACTGACTAAACCCAACTAGAGATATATAACTGTGTAGTCTTTCTTTTCTTTTCTTTTTTTCTCCATTTAATGGCTTAATTTGATTGGTAATTGCTGTTTTATTAAAATGTATAAAATGGGATATGCAAGATTTAATCTTCTACAGTTTTAGTGTTTTTGTTTTGGCGCTGATGTTCTGTTATGCCTGATAAAATAAGTTTGACTGTACGGTTTTCAGATTTAGAGATTCAGGTAAGTTTAATCAAGAGATTTAATGGTATTTGGTATTTAGTGGTATTTAATGGTATCTCAGGTGGTCTGATGAGCAAAACCTGAAAATTGTTTATTGAACAAGTACTTTATTACTGTATACTCCTTATACAGTGTTACCATATATATATATATATATATATATATATATATATATATATATATATATATATATATATATATACATGTGTATATGAATCATCAAAAGCATGTTATTTTCCTGTTTGCTGATTTTATGATTGTTTTGGCTAAACGCTCTCCTCCGTTCCTCTCTCAGTGGTTAGAAGTGGTGATTATTACCTGTTTGAAACTGACAGTGAAGAGGAAGAGGAAGACGACGAGAAAAAAGATGAAGAAGCACCCAAGAGATCAGCCTTTCAGGTGACTGAACCGAATTTACACAACTTTTTGTGTTTCCGAGGTGTTAGATGACTGACTAATCCAACTAGAGATATATAACTTTTTTTTCTTTCTTTTTTTCCCCTCCATTTTATGGATTCATTTGATTGGCAATTGCTGTTTTATTAAAATGCATTATTAAAATGTATTTTTATTAAAATGAAACTTTAATTTCAACCCGGTAAAGTCTGATTTTTGACGTAATAGTCCGAAAAAAATCTAGATTTTTTTGTGACAGTTTATTGAACCGTTAGATAAAATCTAAAAAAAAATCATATGCATTTTCTGAGTATCATATCAGGCTTGTTATGGCTCATATATGATATAGTGAGAACATGGATCTCATACTTGAGGAGAAAAAACACCTCGGTTTTATGAACTGGGCAAAAATATGCAATTTGGTGCAGATGCTGGTATGCTTCTAATGTAAATCAGTGAGATCTTTATAGCAGTATATCATACTACTGATATAAAATGCATATAAATATCAGTCGTCACTCTAGATCTGCTAATAATATGTCTTATTAAGCTGATATTTAAATGCTTAGTTTTATGATCAAAGCTCTGTAGTTTAAAAACATATAATGCAATGCAATACAATGATGATTGAGAGATCAGTAAGTGTTCATTTTGAAATATTATATTACTAACAATATACAATTTATTCTTTCATTTACTTGATAAAATCAGTGCAGATTTCACAGCAGAAAGACACATGAACCATGAGCTAAAGGTGGACGCTTTTACAATTATCCTAAAATATCTTTCACTTGCTAAAAAACAATCAGACGACAGACGGCATGTAGATTGTGTGCAACATGTTTATCAGCAACGTTTCAATCATGTGGATCATTTACAGGCCATAAATTGTGCATATCGAATATGAGACAGTTGGCTTTATAGGGTTGATTTGTTATAGCTCAGAAGACGTAGTCAAGATTAAACAGTGTTCACAAACAACATTTTACTTCAGAGTTTTAAAGGATATTCAGTAAGAAAAAAAGGACTTGAATGAAAGTGGGCAGTCGCAGATGTTTGGCCTAAAATTCCATTTAGAAATAAAAATAAACACAAACCGAGTATATAAAATGAATGAGCTTGGTATAAAATGAATGAGTTTGGTATAAAATGAATGAGTTTAGATCATTTTGATCAGACTTTTGCGAGTTCATATTGAGCTGTCTGACTTTTGATTGCGGGCGTTGGTATCTTCATGAATCTGAGCAGTTTGAGACATTGTTGAGATCTCTTCTGAAACTCTTCAGGAGACACGTGTGAGATTACTGAGGACTTTTTCTCAGGAGAAACATCTTAGAAGCAGGAGAATTCAAAGTCTCCGGTTGATCCATATTAAGGTCCCCCTGAAGAATAATTGTATCCCTTAAATCACCAAAATGACATATTTAAACAAAAAATTCTTTATGCCTTAAAATATCTTGAATGTAACTCGACACCCTTGCCTCATTTAGTATTCACGGTTCTATGAATATGCAAATGAGCCCCGCCTCCACTCACTCACTCACTCAGCTCAGAGATCCACGGTTGACGATCACACGTTGATCTGATTGGTTACAAGGTAGTTTGTGACGTCAGAAACACCAGCGATTTCAAAGCGTGTTTTTGAGACTGTCTTTGGTTCACTGCAGTTTTAAGGAGAAAATACTCAGCAATGTCGTCGACTTATGAATTTACACATGGTTTGTCTTAAAGCACATTAAAAACACCACACAGACATATATACAACATTAAAAGCTGGATTTTTCACCACAGGGGGACTTTAAATTGCAGTTTTAATGATATTTCTGTGATTTTTTTTTTTCTTTCAATCCCCAATCAAATAGCCCAACATCCATCATCTGTACATTATCTCCGCTTAATCAAAATGTTGCGTCGGTTCCTCCATCTTTTTAGTTACAAACCCATGTATTAATTGTTCATCTGTTGTTTTAGTGTTGTAACTGTTTGAAGGGTTTCAGGACACTGATGCTGTGACTTTCTCCTGGTTCTTTCTCCTCTCAGCGAGCGATCAGAAAGTTTGCTTCGGCCCTCCTGGCTTTACCCCGATCAGTCATTAAACTGCCCAAAACTGTTCTGCAGTATTTAATCAGAGCGGCCAAGGTACCACCGCAGGGAACGGCTCATCTGTGTTTATCTGTGTTTGCTGATGGTGTTTTATTGGAAGATTTCCATTCCATGTTGCTCCAACTATGATAGATATATATATTTGTAAATATAATGAGATTGTAAATAATGTGAAATATCCTTCAAAGATGCATGGAATGGAAATGATTTAGAGGTGGTGTTCAATGTGAATGTTGTGTCTTTGGTGTGTTTTTTTGGGGGTTTATTTTTAATAATTTCATTGGTAACACTTTACAATGAGGTCCCATTAGTTCATTTAAATTAGTTGATGAGCAATGCATTTGGTACAGTATTTATGAATAAAATATAATAAATACAACAGTTCATGTGTTAGTTCATGTCAGCTCAGGTCCATTAAATAATATTAACAGATAGAACTTTGATTTGAATAATGTATTAGTAAATGCTGAAATTAACATGCTTAATGTAATAAATGCTTAATTGTTACAAATGGAACCTTATTTTAAAATGTTATCATTTAATGTTGTTGCTAGTAAATTGTGTGATTTGCTCCATTGCATATAAGAAATAGCATTCACACTGAATGTGAAACATTCTGATATTAATGGAGCAAAAAACAGTTTCTGTCTTTGAATTTTCCATTTTCTTGTGCAACCTGGATTCAAACAACTCCATTTAATCTGATAATTAAATGCATACTCATCAATATCAATATCAATATCCATGCAATTCAAAAATTGGAAGTGGCTTTTCAAAGATTTGGAATATTCGGATGGAAAACAGTTGTTTGTATGCAGTGTGTGGATGCGCTTGTCAAATTCAGCCTTTTCAGGGGATAAAATACACATTCATGATCAAAATGAAAAATGCATTGCATTAAAACTTGAATCATGGGTTAAATTTCAACTGGTTTCCTGAAATGGCTGGATATGTTTGTGTGTTTAAGTCCTTGTATTCAAACACGTCATTAATGGATGAATTTCTATTGCTGTTGCTCCGTAGTTTGTGTATCATACCTGGATCACTGACTCTAAAGCAGTCTTGAAGGAAAGAGGCAAAGGGAGGCGTTATTTCTGGAAGCGCAGACACAGAAAAGACAAGAAAGAAGGTACAGCTACTCTTTAACATTTGAAAATTTGTGTCCGTAATTGTAAAGTTGGTCTCAATGGACAAGCAACTTCTTGTGTGTAGTTCATGTGGCGATAGAGGTCGGTGAAGAAGAACGTCAGAGTTCAGAGGAAGAGAAAACTGACGGACCAGGTGTGTTCATGGCACACGTTCGCTTTACAAGTTCATATAAACTTCTGAACAACTTAAACGTAACTTTCCACTTCCTGTAGACAACATCATCAAGAGGGTCTTCAACATCATCAAGTTCACGTGGGTCTTGTTTCTGACCACCGTCGAGAGCATCACCAGGTGGCTGAACTCCGTCTGCAGGGAGTACATCGACATCTCCACCGTCCTGCGCATCGAGCGCTGCATGCTGACCAGAGAAGTCAAAAAGGTTCTCTACTGATGCTTATACATACAGCTAGCTGTGCATTAAACCATTTTTATGCATGACATCGAGGCAAAGAATCGCCCAGTGCAAAGCGAAGCATTCAAATGATTTAATGCACAGCTAGCCATGGATTGTCCCGCTTATACCACGGTCATTTGCCAGCATTAACAAGTTAAAGCTGTTATTGATGTTTGCAGTGCAATATTTGACTGGAAGGGTAAAAATTATGTTTATTTTCATCAGTTACGGCTCGTTAGATCTAGCATTCTGCCCGCTTTAAATCAAACACAGAGATAAAGACCATGGTGTGTATATATATATATATATATATATATATATATATATATATATATATATATATATATACAGTGCTATGCATAAGTTTAGACACCCATACTAAAGTTGACTAAAAAGAGGAATAAAAAATCATCTTTTGGAAATTGAACTTAATGCCTTAATTAAAAAAAAAACAGGAAAAATCCAACCTTTAAGGACACCAATTTTCTTTGTGAATGAAGATTGGCATGGTTTTATTTCAGTTAGCCTAATAGCTAGTTTGATTTGCATTGAGAGATGATCTTATGGAAAGTACCCCATGCCAATCTCTAGGTATGGTGAAGGCTATGTGATGATGTGGGGCTATTTTAATTCCAAAGGCCAAGGGAACTTTATCAGGATGCATAGTATCCTGGATCCATGAAGCAACTGGCCTTTAAAAAATAAAAATCTTCCTGCCTCTATGGGAATTTAACATAGAGGTGTCCAAACTTATGCACCCTGTATTTCAAGGAAGAACATTTATTTATTTATGATACATTATTCATTCACAAAGAAAATTGGTGTCCTTAAAGGTTGGATTTTTCCTATTTTTTTTAATTATGGCATTAAGTTCAATTTCCAAAAGATGATTTTTTATTCCTCTTTTTAGTCAACTTTAGCATGGGTGTCTAAACTTATGCATAGCACTGTATATATATATATGTGTGTGTGTGTGTGTGTGTGTGTGTGTGTGTGTGTGTGTGTGTGTGTGTGTGTACACAACTATATTTGTGAGGACCAGTTTGAGTTTTAGACCATTGGAGTGAGGAAAAAGAGAGTAAAATGAGGACATTTTGACCGGTCCTCACTTTCTGAGAGCCCTTTAAAGGCCTGTTTGAGGGTCAAGACTTGGTTTTAGGGATAAGGTTATAATGAGGTTAAGGGTCGGTTTAGGGTCAGGGTTCGGGTTAGGCACTTAGTTGTGATGGGTAAGGTTAGGGTAAGCGGCTAGAGATTGCATTGTGTCAATGAATGTCCTCATAAAGATAGATGTACAAGAAAGTGTGTGTGTGTGTGTGTGTGTGTGTGTGTGTGTGTGTGTGTGTGTGTGTGTGTGTGTGTGTGTGTGTGTGTGTGTGTGTGTGTGTGTGTGTGTGTGTGTGTGTGTGCTTGTTTATATGATTTATGAGGACACAAATTTGTATAATGACATGGGCATTACACTCGTATTACAACATATACGCTGTTTATGAGGACATTTCCTTGTGGGTATATTTTTTTGCTACCATGAGGAAAACAGTTTAGGGTTAAAAAAAAATGTATACTGTTGGAAAAAAAAATCAGTATGTCTATGGAATATCCCCATAAAACATGAAAGCCCAACATATGTGTATATAAAATTTTTATTTTTTACTTGAAAAATATATTTTTTTATCAGTATACTAAAGTAGCCTGGAAATCCAGACCTAAATCTGAAAGATTAATGGTCTGGCATCGACTAATGAAACTCGTCCAGCTCGAGGGGCGGCACCAAGCATGCGTTTGAAAATCTCACTGCACGCAATTGGATAACACTACGACCAATCACAACAAGCCCCATACGCTTAGCTTCCAGCGGCGCTAACTGGTAGATTAGACTCTTGCCGTATCCGGTCGGCAAAACAGCAAAAACGCCCTTCTTGCAAAGGAACGATTCAAGCCCCGTCTTCTGTTCCTCTTTTAGATAAAAAGCCAAGTCTAACTCGTTCATTGTAGCGGCCAAAGCCGTTTCAAACAACTGGTGTTCATCCAAAGCCATCTTGCAATGTTTACTAATGACTTCGACGTCACAGCGCTGTCGTCTTCTGTTTAGCTCGCCTCTGGCCCGCCTATATCAGATAACCCGATGTGATTGGTGCAGCTCGGATACAAGGGCATATTTAATGAGCATCATTACTCGACGCCAGAGAAAACTCCCTGAGCAAATTCAACTTGTGCTCTCGTGAGAACTCTGGATTTCCAGGGTATTACTAAAGAGGAAAGTGAGGCCAATGGCTGATATTTGGAATTTACTTATAGCAAGATGCACACAATGTGTTAGTACATGTTTGATAGTTAATGCATGAATTAATATTTAAGGGGAAACTAAACCAAACAGGCTCTATAAGAATAAATGAGAAAAATTCTGTCTTTGAATTACACGTGAATAATTTAATATCAATGTACTGTAAAATTTTGTCATCTGTAGTGTCGTCTCAAACATCATCAGATGGCACATTTGCCATTATTTACAGGGATCCTTGTTATTAAATGTAGAAAAATCTCAAAATTGTCAGCCAATATATCGGTCTATCACTATATACTTTATTTTAATATAATTTAATGATGGAAATTGATTGCAGAAAAAGTATATTTAATATAATATTTGTCATTAAAATGCATTGGTAGCTTTTGGAATCTGCACAAGGTGCAACATGTTTTTGAGAATAATCCAAAAACGTAATGAATCAGCCAAGCTGCTATGGGTCTAGAACTGATCCCCTGTGTTCTCTGTCCTGTAGGGAAACGTGCCGTCCCGTGAGAGCATCCATGTGTACTACCAGAAGCAGATGAAACTCAGTGGATCTTGTGAATCTGGACTGGACCGGATCAGTGAGGAGGATTCGGGCTCAATCAGAGCCCGCCGCAGACGGGTCGGACACAGTCTGTATTCCTCCCAGTCTGGATTCGCCTCCAGAGACAGCATCTCCAGGTGCTCATCCTCCACCTTATTATTTTAGGTTGAATCTGCAAGACCCGCCCAATCAGATCAACGACAGTTTCCGATTAGTGGGTGAAGGTTTCTTGTGCTTTTCAGTGTTGCAAAGTCATTTTCCATCCTCTTCATTTCATGAAAGAGAAATTTTATTTTTGGAAAGACTCCAAAAATGAAAAAGGTTTAATTGATGCTTGTTAATCTTTTAAGTCCCCCTGTAGTCAAGCATTTTATCCCTTAATTAAAACACACCTTTGATCACCAAAATGACATATTTGAAAGTTTTTTCCTTGAAAAAATATTCGTCATGCCTTTAAATATCTTGAATGTAACTCGAAACCCTTGCCTCATTTAGTATTCGCGGTTCTATGAATATGCAAATGAGCCCCGCCTCCACTCACTCACTCAGCTCAGAGATCCACTGGTTGACGATCACACGTTGATCTGATTGGTTACAAGGTAGTTTATGACGTCAGAAACACCAGCGATTTCAAAGCGTGTTTTTGAGACTCTTTGGTTCACTGCAGTTTAAAGGAGAAAATACTCAGCAATGGTGTCGACTTATGAATTTGCACATGGTTTGTCTTAAAGCACATTAAAAACACCACATAGACACAAAAACAACATTAAAAGCTGGATTCTCACCACAGGGGGACTTTAAATGTAGGTGAATGTTTGATTATTTTATTTAACTCTTTTCTTTACATTTTACACTCGATCACCCAACAATTTGAGTCCCGCACCGGCCGGGTATATGATCTAATAATCTCAAACTCCTCAGTCTCGTTCGTTAGACAGAGGTGATTGACTAATATCCTAGACGGCTGTACTCTACTTGTTCATTCTAGAATATATTATTTAGTCCCCATAGATATGAACACACTTAATTAAGGTAAGACTATATCTAACCAACTTCACTCTGAGGGTTTGGAGACAAATGGCAGTATGTGTTTGTGTTGTCCATATCTCAGGAGATCAAAGTATTTTAAGTTCTGTTTGTCTTACAAATCACATAACTTAAAAAATGTATAGGATCTATCTCCCCCCAGAGTTTTTGCATTGCGACATTTTCATGACAAGCACAATTTAAGTGTTTTTTTTTTCTCTCAGGAGCAACATCTGAGAACCAGGAGACTTTTTCCCTCATGATTTCTTGTCATCTTTTTCATTGCATTATATTTCCACTCATCTGTCCATCTGTCCATCTATCAGCGCATACACCGAAGCCACCATGCTGTTTTCCCGCCAGTCCACCTTGGACGACTTGGACGACTTGCCTCAGAATATTCCCAAAACCAGTGAACGCGCTCGTCCCAAACTGCGCAAAATGTACGGCTTGGACATGTCCAACTCCTCGGCGGACAGCGGAAGCAGCGCCATGTCCAGGTGCTCATAATGAACAACTCATAATCCTCTTCATCACATTCATCCTCACCCTCCACACTCCTTTTATTTATTTTTATTTTATTTTATTTATTTATTTATTTATTTACAATGTAAACAGGTTTGCCATGCCAATGGAAAACCTGAAAAATAAAGCAAAATAAATGAAAATATTAACTGATATTTTCACATTTCTGTTTTATCTGACTATATATACAAATATTAGGACTGTCAGTGTTAATACATTAATGCATGCGATTGATTAAAAAACTTTAATGCGTTAAAATTGTTAAAAATAATCACTCTTCAATCTGATGGTTAACTTTGCTGGATATGGCAATTGATGACAAAATGAACGTGTTATGAAGATAAATGGTGTATGCTTTATTTCACGTTAAGTGTGCGATTAAAACATTTAATCTATTGACAGTTCTAATATATATATTATATATAATATTATATTATATATTACTAATAAAATTAGTATTATATTAATATATTAATTAGTATAGTATTAATATTGTAAATGTCATCTATTACATTTTTATTCATTTTATTAATACATTTTATTATTTTAAACTAATAGTAATATAAGGATAATTACAAAAATGTTGTTTGTGTATATATATATATATATATATATATATATATCAAAATAATAATTGTATGTACATAATACATTTAAAATTTACATACACATTTTTATTATTGTAGAATAACATTATTTAGGTATTATTTTGTCAAAAATACAGTCAAATAATTGGTTCTACTTATCAGACGTTTTGGAAGTATTGGACATCAAGTAACTTCTAAAAGTTAATGAAATCCTAAAAAAAAAAGCAAGGATATTTCAGTGGTAAATATACATTTTGGGAAGACAAAGTAAATGTTTAAGTTAATCTATTTGTGTATTTTTTCATTAATACAGCACTACAGGAAATGTTGTTACTCAAACCCTATACGTCAAAACGTCTTCTGAAAATGTTCCACAATTCATACGTTGATATGTTTATAGTGATTGTAATATAAAGCTGTTTCCTGTTTGTGTTGTGTTTTCCAGTGAAGCCACTCAGTGCGTTACACTGTTCTCTCGACAAGGCACCAACGACACGATAGACGAGGCTGAGGACGAGCGAGACCAGCTGGAGGACAGGAAGAAAACAGCAGAGCCGGAGCGCCAAGCCAGTGAGGACGAACCTGAGGGAGACGATCAGGAGGAAGTGATGCGGGAAGAGGAAGAGGAAGTCCAATGGGATTTGGTGGATCCAGAGGAAGCAGTGAAAGATGTTCAGGATCCTCAGCTGGAGTGTGATGATCACCGAGAGGAAGAGCAGTGTGTCACTGATGATGAGGAGTGTGAAGACTCAATCCATCAGGATGAAGGTGAATCCTCAGGACCGGAGAACGTGCAAACGGATCTGGTCAGCGGGCAGATTTTCACTCCAGACACAGACGCGCCAAACACCTCAGACGCTGACGTGCCGCCCAGCTACAGCAAAGCCGTGAGCTTCGACCGTCTCTCTGTGAGCGACGAAAGCGACAGCGATAAACGTCTGATGGTGATGACACCGGACAGCAAATCCGATCTGGACGACCCTCTGCTGCCCTCCACGACCACCGATCTGACCGCCAGCGAACTGCTGCTCAACAAGTCAGTCGTTTTGCATGACGGCTTATTTAAATGGGTCTTGTATCAAGAAGTGGCATAAATGTGGTAGAAAATCCCAATACTGATATATCTCACTACATACCAGTGTTATTTTAGTGTATAGTATTTGTAACGTGGGTTGGTTCAGAAACGAGGGAGAGTAGAATCCAAATGCAGTTAAAAGACATTCAACAAAACATAACAAAAGTAAATCCAGACAAGTGGCAAGGCAGGCAAAACTGAACCATGAAGGTCCACACCAGACCAAGAACAGAGGAAAACTGGGGCTTAAATACACAAGATAACAAGGAACAGGTGTGGGTAATGAGTGGCTATAGAGACTAACCAGGGGTGCGTTTCCCAAAAGCATCGTTAGCCAACTATGTTCGCAAGTTCCGTCATTATCGGCAGTTCAACGAGTCGGTGTTTCCCGAAACCATCGTTCTAACGAACATTCGCAAACAGCATCGCAAAGTTGTGTGGTTGGATCTAACCTGTGGTTAGAAGCAGTTTCTAGTTTGCAAGACATGTATGCGGACTTAGTAAATCCTTATCTTGAGCAAAATAAGCAAGATGACATTCAGTGCAACCGGTGTCTTTTATTTAGAATACATACAAATGTAATTTACGACTTTTAGTTTGTCAAGAGATTTAAAGCACCGTTTTTGAAGAGTGCGCATGAGCTCTACTATGTAAGAATGAGCCTATGATTGAATCTGTAAATAAAGCAAAATAACTGAGAAAAATGAGAAATAGTCCTCAGATGCCATGTCAACTAGCTAGTTGATTTCTTCAACGATGCATTGTACTGTCGTAGTTAAGCACGAGTTACGGCATTGTTCGGGAAACGCACCCCAGGGTAACTGTGGAAACAAACAAACAAACAAGGCAGCAATGGAAACGGAGAAAACAGGAAGTAATCACCGGAAGTCAAACAGCAGGAACAATAGGAACAAAAATACACTTCCAAAATAAGATTCCGAAAATTCCATAAGATTCCAAAATGTCCTTAAACACAAGACAGGAGAAAAGAGACAGGAATTGTAACATTATTATAGTTGTATTGATATTTTGAACAAGCTTTTCAGTTTTCATTTTATTTGTAGTTTAATTTTTAGTAAGTTTGCTATGTACTTTTTGTCATATTTATCATTTTTTATTTATTTATATATATTTCCAGAAAGGTGTGTGATTTTATTTTTCTTTGACCTTTTTTTTTCAGCTAGTATATTTAGAACTTAAACTAAATACAATTTTTTGATATGTTGCCTTTGCAACTTACTGAAATTAGTATATGTTTTTATACTATATTTCTTATTATATAGTATAAGAAATATAGTATAAACATAATTATTTTAGTAAGTTGCAAAGGCAACAAGTTGTATGTGTATATAAACATGTACTGTATACTCACACACACATATATATATATATATATATATTTGAGAGAGAGAGAGAGAGAGAGAGAGAGAGTGAAAGAGAGAGAGAGAGATAGTATAGGTAAAGTATATATAAAGTTTAACATAAAAAACATAAAGTTTGTTTTTCTATATATTAGTTAATCTAATATATATATCTTTGATATCCGTAAACTTTATTCTAACACTCAGTATGTCATTTACATATTTATATTTTATTATTCGCTTATTTCAATTAACAATTTTTTTTAAATAGTTTTAGTTTATATGCAACACTGCTGCAGTACATACTCAAGTATGCACTTTCCCCTTTACCAGCACAACTAATACACAGTAGGTATTGTAGGTATAATCGTTGATATGTGATTTAATGTGATCTGTTTTCCCACTGTTATCCAGAATGTTCTACGACGAGGAGCTGGAGAACTCCGAGAGTTTCTATAGATCGCAGCCGCTGGGCCTGCAGCTGTGCTACTCTCTCTATAACCTGCTGGTGGCGCACTCTGAGATGGTCTGTTACCTGGTCATCATCCTCAACCACATGATCTCGGCTTCCATGGCGACACTGGTGCTGCCCATCCTCATCTTCCTGTGGGCGATGCTCTCTGTTCCTCGGCCCAGCAAGCGTTTCTGGATGACGGCCATCGTTTACACAGAGGTCAGGGTTTGTTTTGGGTGAAATGACTTGTGTATTGAATTTTGTGGGCACAGATTCTGTGCAGGCCCACAGAATTTTTTTAATTTGTTTTTTTTTAAATTGATATTCATACACCATATGAAAGCTGAATAAATAAACTTTCCATTGATGTATGGTTTGTTAATTTGAAAATCTGGAATCTGAGGGTGCAAAACAATCGAAACATTGAGAAAATCTCCTTTAAAGTTGTTAATTTATGTTGGCGATTGTGCAGCATTCACTCACAAAAATAAATGTTTTATATATTTACGGTAGGAAATTTACAAAATATCTTCATGGAACATGATCTTTACTTAATATCCTAATGATTTTTGCCATAAAAGAAAAATCTATAATTTTGACCCATACAATGTATTGTTGGCCATTGCCACAAATATACCCGTGCAACATGTGACTAGACGGCACCATAGCATCTGTTGTCGACATATATACATATATGCTGTATAATATCCAACATACACAAGGCAGGGTTCTTATATAATGACCGACTTAAAGTATTATTAACAAACTGTACAATTTTCTCCCGGAGTTCCTCCACCTTGTCACATTCATATAACATATGAACCATAGTTCCTATGTCTTTGTTACACCGCCAGCATAGCGCAGTATCTTTTAGTTTAAGTCTAGCCAATCTGCTTGGAGTCCAGTAGCATCTGTTAAAATGTTTATATCATTTGTAAATATGTTTTTATGTCCTCCAGGTCACCATCGTCATCAAGTACTTCTTCCAGTTCAGCTTTTTCCCATTCAACCAGAACGTGGAAGTCAACGAGAAGAAGCCGTACCATCCTCCCAACATCCTCGGCATAGAGAAGAAAGAAGGATACGTGCACTATGACCTGGTGCAGCTGCTGATGCTGTTCTTCCACAGATCCATACTAAAGGTTCTTACTCTTATTTAATTTGCCACATAATGTCCATCTAATCGTAGTGATGCTAAACTTGATAAAGTCAGTAGAACTAATAAACCTTGTCATTAAAGCACATTTCATGCATTTTCATGCTTTATTAAATAAACTATTCTTGTGTACTGGGCGGAATAAGTATGGTTAGCATATGCAAATATAAATGCAGAATGCATGCAAATAAAAACCTAAATAAGTATATTTGGGAACACTTTATTTTAGGGTTCAGTTCTCACTATAAACTAGTTGTTTATTAGCATGCATATTACTAAGATATTGGCTGTTTATTAGTACTTATAAAGTTCATATTAATGCCTTATTTTGCATGACCATATTCTACACCCCTTAATCCTCCCCAATACTTAAACTTAACAACTACCTTAGTAACTATTAATAAGCGATAAATTAGGAGTATATTGAGGCAAAAGTCATAGTTAAACGTGAATGTGTTCGACATACTAGTAGTAGTAGCTTTACTAAAGTGTTACCGTATATTTTATTAGTACCGTATATTAATATTTGTCAGAGATAAAGAGCATTCAAATTATTTAATGCACAGCTAGCGGTGGATTATCCCGCTTATACCACGGTCATTTGCCAGAATTGTCAAGTTAAAGCTGTTATTGATGATTGCAGTGCAATATTTGACCGAAAGGATAAAAATTCTGTTTTTTTTTATAGTTAGATCTAGCATTCTGCCCACTTTAAACACAGAGATAAAGTAGTGCATACGATTACATTTAAATGAATGAATCATAGAATGTATTTGAATTGATTATCGAGATAAAGAGACAGAGAGATGCGTGTGTGAATTACCTGCGTCTGTGCGGCGTCTCTCTCTCTATTTACAACGAAGCAGCAAGTTTCAAAAACTGGGATGTAACTCCCTCATTGAGAAATATAATGTAGCTATTCAGTAGCTATTCAGTTTATTTATTAATAAAAGTCTCATGTAACAAGTTTCTGTGCTCTTGAATGCTTCTGTGATCTTCTGCGAAAACTGTGCATTAATATAGATCAGTGATTAAACTGACTAGAACTACCTGTGCATTGAACGTTTTCATTGCACAC
Organism: Scardinius erythrophthalmus; assembly: GCF_964197995.2. NCBI lineage: Eukaryota > Metazoa > Chordata > Actinopteri > Cypriniformes > Leuciscidae > Scardinius > Scardinius erythrophthalmus. Next base: position 3,882,183 of record NC_138229.1, read on the forward strand.
CGTCCAGCTAATCAGAATCGAGTATTTAGACAGATCACGGTACAAGTTTGCATATTTATTTAATCTTTAAGATCTGCACACTGCTTGATTTCCATAGTCCAAAGTCTTGTTGGGAATAAATAACGCTTGCCTCGCCTGTTTTCTGCTTTAGCTTTGAGATATTTAGCAGCTTGGTGCCAAGGTACAGCTGGAAACATAATTCATCAGACATTATGAGATCAAAACGAAACCACTAGACTGTTGAGAGCTTTGAACCATAAAATGGATTTTAAAATCAATTCTTAATGTTTGAGGTTCCTCTCCTCTCCAGGTTTCAGATTATTTCATAAAATCGAAGCTTCAGCATGACATTGCACTTTTCACCAGGGTAAACTAATATCACAAAAAAACTGTGCCTGTAAAAAATACCTCAAAATCTGAAACCTGGAGTTAAACATTTTATAATTATAACATTTTAATTATTATTTTTTTAGTAAACTGTGCACTGATACATTTTCTCAATAAGTGATATTTATTAAATGTAGAAGTAAATCAAGTCTTAAAAGCAAAGGTTTAGGAATGCTAGGTTTGTAGGAAAATAATAGAATTTACTTGCGTTTGATTTTATGAAATAAAAAAGGCTGCTTGTAATCCTATGCATGATTTTTAAAATGCAACCCAAAAAGAGAAGCTGCTTAGCCTTCAGAAAATTGTTTGTACACCTCTCGGCTGGTCAAACTAAATGTTATAAGCCTTTTAGATAACATTTTTTAGATGAGGTTTGCAATTATTTTTGCAAACCTGTAGAATACAGCTTAAAGCCTTGATTTTGTTGTAAAGCATTTAAGACGAAGACGGTTCACAAAGTTTAAGATCATGAGAAAAACAAATTCAGTCAAGTATGTCCAAGCTTTCAACTAGTAGATAGTTTAATCTAACAAATTTCTAGAAGGGATTTTAGATGGAAAATGTGGGATTTATACTTTTATTGCTTAAAGAAATGGTACATGAATTTTTATCTCATTTGTGGAAAGTGCCTTTTATGTACTTTACAACTTTGATTATACAGGCAATAAATGGGTCTCGGATGAAGCACTATTTTCAATTTCCAGTTTGTTTTCCTAACCAAAGACCATCACAATGGCTTCAATGCGTCCAGTTAATCTCATTTAGTGTACCTGCTCTCTCTCTCTCTCTCTTTGTCTCAGTGTCATGGTCTCTGGGATGAAGACGACCCTAAAACGTCCCAAAAAGATGCGTGTCTTCATCAGGACGAGTCTGTGGACGAGGGGAAGATGGCGGTCGTGATTCCAGCTGAGGAAGAGAAGAGGAGTTCTCCAGCGTACTCGCTGAAGACCGTGAACCTCGGCATGTCCGTGGACTCGTCCCAGGTGCTCATGCATATGCGTTATCCTGAGCATCGGCCTCATCTGCGGCGGCAGAGCACCAGCGGCGGACCTCAGCTCTCCCGACGCTCCTCTGTGCGCTCCAAACGCGGTGAGACTTACAGAAATCACTTCACTTTTTCAAGAGACTTATGGAATAATCTGCCCAACTCAACCCGAGCTGCTGAGCCTGTAGCCATTTTCAAGAAATGTGGCCTTTTTCCGCAACACCTGATCCATTAATACTAACACTTTGTTTTCTCTTCTATTCTATATCTATTTCTTTTTAAATTGCGTTAGACTAAACTGGGAAGGGTCATACAGTAGCACTTATTGTCATAGTCCTATTGTTAGTTGAACTGCTTCTATTGCTCTCCTCATTTGTAAATCGCTTTGAATAAAAGCGTCTGCTAAATGATTAAATGTAAATGTCAAAACAATTTCATTGTTCTGAACCAACTAAAGTTTATAGAGTAATAGTAGTCCATAACTGTAGTAACCAGTGCATGAATAAGAATTGCAGTGCTATTCATTGTGTGAGAGAGACAGACTAGGACGATTATTATTACGTTGATGAAAGTATGCAGCATACGTGATGTTATTAAAATGAGCTTTGACGGATACAGTGCTATTGAGGACGACACCCAGATTCTTAACCTGTGGGCAAGGAAAAATTGTAGAGATTTCAATAGCCTCAGAAAAGCAATCAGATGTTTCTGTCAGAATAGTTTTTGTACCTACATAAATAATGAATAGAAGAGGGCCCAAGACAGAACCCTGAGGAACACCAGTGGTGACTTAAAAATATTTGACATTTTTATGACTTAAATCTAAAAAATGCTATCAATATGGTACAAAACAGTCCTGTTCAAATGTATGTGATAGTTAAAAGTAATCAAAAAGTCAAATAATTTGTAATCAGTAATGGACTTGTAAGTAATCTACACATCATGAATCTGGTTGGTCAAGGTCATGTATTTGAACAGACCAGTGAAAATTACATGCTATTATGTTTGCTAATGTGCTCTTTCTGTTCATTCTGGGGTTAAGCATTGCTGTGGGTTTAATTGTGGTGACGTTTGGTACTGGTTTGATTCACAGGCAGCACAAGCACACGGAACAGCGTTCCTAGAGAAAGCAGTGAGCCAGAAGTACCGCCGAAGAGCCGGAAAGAAATGATTATGGAGAAGATCCGAGAGCAACTCATCAAAGCAAAGGTTTACCTGCTCAAAAAGTGAGTGTGTGTGGGAAAATAATTCAGATGGACCTGATTTTCTCCACCAGACTGTTCCTTTCTTCCTATTGATCAAATTTAATTTGATTTACATTCTAAAAGATTAATTACATTGTTAAAGTTTTGATTTTGATTGATTACCAAACCGAAAACACCAAATTTCTAAAAAAAAAAAAAATAATAATAATGTATTTCATAGGGCACTATTGTAGTTAAAATTTGAATAAATTATTAAATTGTTGAAGTGTTATGAATTAATTTGATGACAATGGTCATCAAAAACAGAATCCACAAAAATGAAAACAGAATCCAGAAAAATGAAAATGGGGAAAAAACTAAATGGAATTTAGAAAAACTTCATAGGATCCTACACTTCCAATCAATTCCCAATGGATAAAAATGAATTGCCACTCTACATTTTTCAGATTATGGAAGTAAAATGGGTTATGAAAGCCATTTCATGCTGATAGTTTTGGCTGATTGATGTGCACTCTTTCATCCTAATATTTTTAATATACTTCATTAGTCTATATTTTCAGTCTCTGTTTCTCTTCTTTCTTCAGATTGGTTAGGATCTATCAGCCCATCCGTCAGTTCTTCTATAATCTGATCCATCCCGAGTACAACGCCGTGACGGATGTTTACGTCTTCATGTTTCTAGCAGACACCGTAGATTTCATCATTATTGTCTTTGGCTTCACGGCATTTGGGGTAAATTTTAAATTATGTTATTAAATAGAAATTGAAAAAATAGTATTTGAGGGCAAACATATTTTGAAAAAATTTAATTATGGATGCAGTTTGCCTATGCAGGAATTAGATAAGATTTTCAGATAAAATTCATACTTAAAAGAACCAATCCTCGGTTCTTCTTCTTGACCTGCTGTTGCGTGGCTCTGTGTTGATGTTTGTTTTCTCTGGCTTACAGAAACATCAGGCAGGAGCTGATATCACGTCCTCGCTGTCAGAAGACCAAGTTCCCGGGCCATTCCTCGTCATGGTTCTCATCCAGTTCAGCACGATGGTGGTGGATCGCGCTCTGTACCTCCGCAAGACTGTGATGGGAAAAGTGATTTTCCAGGTCCTCCTGGTGTTCGGCATCCATTTCTGGATGTTTTTTATCCTGCCAGCAATCACAGACAGGTAAAGGGATCCTAGGAATTCCAGTTTAATTTGAATTCAAATTAAATAAATTAGTAAAACTGTGTTTTTTTAACAGGAAAAGCATAGCATGTCAACAAAGATAGATAGATAGATGGATGGATGGATGGATGGATGGATGGATGGATGGATGGATGGATGGATGGATGGATGGATGGATGGATGGATAGATAGATGGAAAGATAGATAGATGGATGGATGGATGGATGGATGGATGGATGGATGGATGGATGGATGGATAGATAGATAGATAGATAGATAGATAGATAGATAGATAGATAGATAGATAGATAGATAGATAGATAGATAGATAGATAGATAGATAGATAGATAGATAGATAGATAGATAGATAGATAGATAGATAGATAGATAGATAGATAGATAGATAGTGGTGGCTATTCGTAAGGCTGATCAGGTTAGTCTGATTGTTGACTCTAGCAGGGTAACCCCCTCTCCACAGGTGCGGAATCTCGGTGTAATTTTTGACCCACAATTGAGTTTTGAAGCACATATAAAACAGGTCTCTAAAACTGCTTTTTACCATCTGAGAAATATTGCTCGACTTAGACCATTTCTCTCCTTTGTTGACACAGAAAGACTCATACATGCCTTCATCACAACTAGGCTAGACTATTGTAATGCCCTGTTCTCTGGCCTTCCAGCAAAATCATTAAACAGGCTACAGTATATACAGAACTCTGCTGCTCGTGTGCTCACTCGCGTCTCTCCTCGTGAGCACATCACACCGGTCCTTTCACAGCTGCACTGGCTTCCCGTAAAGGCGAGAATTGATTTTAAAATTCTCATTTTAACATATAAGGCACTACATGGTATCGCTCCAGAGTACCAATGTGATCTTATTAGCCCTTATACTCCATCGCGTTCTCTCCGTTCTGCAAATTCCCTCTTATTACATCAGCCTTTGTGTAAGCTCAAGACCATGGGGGAAAGAGCTTTTTCCTTTAAAGCCCCCAAGCTATGGAATCTACTTCCTTCTACAATCAAAAGTGCGCCAACGTTGGGACAATTCAAAGGGTTGATTAAGACACATTTGTTCAAGGCTGCTTTTTCTTAATTGTTTTTTATTGCTCTTGCTGTATTTGTTTATTTTACTGTATGCGCTTTGGGTCTGAGAAAAGCGCACTATAAATAAAATGTATTATTATTATAGATAGATAGGTAGGTAGATAGATAGATAGATAGATAGATAGATAGATAGATAGATAGATAGATAGATAGATAGATAGATAGATAGATAGATAGATAGATAGATAGATAGATAGATAGATAGATAGATAGATAGATAGATAGATAGATAGATAGATAGATAGATAGAAAGATGGAAAGATGGAAAGATAGAAGGAAAGATAGATAGATAGGTAGGTAGATAGATAGGTAGGTAGAAGGAAAGATAGATAGATAGGTAGGTAGATAGATAGGTAGGTAGGTAGGTAGATAGATAGGTAGAAAGATAGATAGATGGAAAGATAGATAGATAGATAGATACATAGATAGAGAGATAGATAGATAGATAGATAGATAGATAGATAGATAGATAGATAGATAGATAGATAGATAGATTGATAGATTGATAGATTGATAGATAGATTGATAGATTGATTGATTTTAACTTCCTGGCCAATTCAAATTCACACTTTACTTTGAATTGAAAGTTTGCGAGTTCTGCAAGAGCTTTTATCTTCTCTGCAGGCGCTTCAGTGATAACACTATCGCTCAGTTGTGGTACTTTGTGAAGTGCATTTACTTCGGCCTGTCAGCGTATCAGATCCGATGTGGATATCCGACTCGCATACTGGGAAACTTCCTCACCAAGAGCTACAACTACCTCAACCTCTTCCTCTTCCAGGGGTGAGAAACGTGTATGGGTGATGTCGTATGTAATTTACGTTTATATTTATGTGGAATGAGACAGAATCGGAAAAAAAAAGTAGTGTTCAAACATAGAAACATTTTGTTTCCTTTTACTTACAATAAATTGCCAAGGTTGATATATCGGCAGATATTTGGCATCTTTTAAATGATCGGCGTGTTTTAAAGAAAACCAGTCGGTCTCTATACATAATGGATACTCCTGCTTAGTGAGTGTTGTACGTCCAAGGTTTCGCCTGATCCCGTTCTTGACGGAGTTGCGAGCCGTGATGGACTGGGTGTGGACGGACACAACGCTCAGTTTGTCCAGCTGGATCTGTGTGGAGGACATCTACGCACACATCTTCATCCTCAAATGCTGGAGGGAATCAGAGAAGGTAAGACCGGTTATATATCATTTACTTATTCTTTCAACAAACCTGCTCAGACCAGAATCCATTCATTTTCATTACTTCTGTATAGAAATATACATCAAGTTACTCAAACAACATTTAAACATATGGTACTCTTACGTGAAAGGGTCGTTTCACAAACATTTTCAATAAAACTTACTATGACTTAAAGGGATGGTTCGGAGTAAAATCAACCTAGGGTCCTTTGCACCATGACCTCGAGCCAAACACCCACCAGAAGCCTTTTTTTTCCCTTGGTCGAACATTATTAAAGTTAGAGCTTATTTAGAGATATCAGCCGAATATAGTGCAGGCGCTAATGGATCCAAGGTTGTATCTCGTAAATTACCGCACTAATAATGCCCAGAATGGCACCAAACTTCTACAGTAGTACAAATAGGTTCTGTACTCATAAAACAAGGGATTGGAAAGTTTGTAAGTACATCAGGAGTTTATTTAAATAACACTTGCCTGACAGCTAATGCTAACTCGGACATCGACGTCACTTCAGTGATTTGGGAAAAGCCTGTAAAAGTCCTGGCAGAAAGCGATGCATAAGGATGTAGTGTAACGACGCCCAGTTCCAGGAATGCACTAATATTTTGTTGGTAGTACCAGTTTGCAAAAATTATTAGTTAACACTAAGTTGTCAACACTTTGGAAAAAATTAAATAAATTCACTAGTTTTTCCCTAATCACTGAAGTGACCTCGACGTCCAGGTTAGCGGTAGCATTAGCTGTCAGGCAAGTGCTATTTAAATAAACTCCTGATGTACTTACAAACTTTCCAATGCCTCGTTTTATAAATACAGAACCTATTTGTGCTACTGTAGAAGTTTGGTGCCATTCTGGGCATTATTAGTGGGGTAATTTACGAGATACAGCCTTGGATCCATTAGCGCCTGCACTAAGACATCTGGCTGATATCTCTAAATAAGCTCTAACTTTAATAATGTTCGACCAAGGGAAAAAAAGGCTTCTGGGGGGTGTTTGGCTCGAGGTCATGGTGCAAAGGACACTAGGTTGATTTTTCTCTGAACCATGCTTTTAATAAATAAACGTACTGCCTCCCATGTCTTTTCTTTTGCGTTTAAATCTTCATTCTGTGGGTCATGCAGAACTTTGTTTTTCTGCCTCCACGATGAGACGAGTTTTATCCATTATGTTGCTTTGTTTTTCCAAATGTGAAGTAGGGTGTATATTTATTTCCTTTACCCAGTCATATGCTGACTGTGAATCACTAGACTTCAATTGACCCTTCGCAGGGAGTTTGATTGACAGGCGATCTGACCAATCATAATCCACCATCCGCCAAATCCGCCATTTTTGTCCGACAAAGCAGTCAGGAGAGTTAGTAGATTAACGTTGGAGGATTTGAACTTGAAAAGCGGAGTGTATTGATGTCTTTCCACGGTTAAAACAACATTCCTTCTGATGTTCATTCATGTTTATTTGATGCTATAAATGAACTAGAAGGAGGAGATGATCGGTTCACGAGCAGCTTTAACTGAAGCAATCTGTCACGACACATTGAAGAGCCACAAAACGGTATTTATTGTTTAAATTTCGTTAAAAAATGACCAAATTTGAAAGGTGAGACTTTGTTTCATATCAAAAGTAACCTGGTCTGCCCTGTCTGTCAGTGTGTTGTCAGTTTCATGTATGTTTCACTGCGTGAGAGAGGCGTGGCTTGTCGGACATAGCAACAGTAACTAAAGGGGGCGGGTCTTTGCGAACGGAATGTGAAATTACATTTTAATTTTGACCTTGAACAATAGTCAAAACATTCTTTTAAATGAAGCACATGCACCACAGAAAGAATAGACTACACACCTGCATCTGCAACCATTACAGCAACGCATTGCAGTGCAGTGTGTGTATGCTCTTAATATAGGACCTGAAAGAATACGTACCGCATATGCAGATCATGTGGGCGTAAAGCAACATCCTAACCAGTTGTGTGTGTGGTGTCTCAGCGAAACCCTCAGCCTCGCGGGCAGAAGAAGAAGAAGGTTGTGAAGTATGGAATGGGTGGCATGATCGTGATGCTTCTGATCTGCATCGTTTGGTTCCCGCTGCTCTTCATGTCTCTGGTCAAATCTGTGGCAGGAGTGGTCAACAGTCCACTGGACGTGTCCGTCACACTCATGCTCGGAGGACTTCAGGTGCACCTTACACTCAAGCTGTTGATTTCATGCTCATTTCACATTTCTGACAGTTTCTACATCCGGTAAAACAGACACACATTGTGTTGTTTCAGATGTTTCTCCTAAGAAATCAAATAGACATGAATGAGCCATAGTATTCATCCAGTATAAAATGAAATTAGAATGAAAATGGAAAGAATCTCAGATCATTTAATGAAAAGGGTTTGTGTTTATATTGAGGTCTCTGCAGTGTTCATTTATTATTCATATAAGATTTATTAATATTTTGAATAAGCTTAGATTTTTTTTTGTTTTCAGTTCTCATTTAAATTTTAGCTTAAGTTTTAGTAATTTTTATTTTCTATGTATAATATTCTAATTATAACTTATTGTTATAATGTATTGTTTTTTTATTTTTTATTATGTATTTTTATGTTTTTGTCATTTTTATTAAATATATTTTTTTCTGTGGTCTTTGCTTTGTTTCTATTTAGTTTATTTTTTATTATAATTCATTGCTATTATTTCTATTATAGTTTTCATTTTCATTTTAGAGTAAGATTCTGTAATTTTTATTTTGCCATGTATTTTTCTTTCTGTTTTAGTCATTTTACTACTTTTTTAAAACGTACACTTATCTCAGTTAGTCAGCAAGACAATGTTTTAATCTAATATTTTTATTTCAGCTTAATTTTAATGGCAAATAGTTTTGTTAACACTGGACTTTTAATTGCTGACTTTGGTATCTCTTGGCAATCTGAACACAGTCTGAGACATTGTTGAGATCTCCTCTGAAGCTCTAGAGGAGACACTGCGAGATTACTGGAGTGTTATTTAGGAGAAACATCTGAGAAGCAGGAGTCTCGTGTAAAAGTCTACATATGATCTTGATATATTTTGTCTTTTCTTGTTCAGATCTCAGGGTGCTTATCATTTGATAATCCGCTCTTGCGTTCTGTTTTCCAGCCGATCTTCACAATGAGCGCCCAGCAGAGCGATATAAAAGATGTCAGTCCCTCAGACTTTAAAGTGTTCATGAAGGAATACGAAAATAAAGCAGTAAGGAACTATGTTTCTGCTAACAAATCACAGTGGCTCCTTTGTATTTTTATGAGTTTTTTGTGATGCACCATATATACAAAAATTTGTGATAGTTGAGGCCCATTACAATAATTCACATTTCACTGCATAATCAACATAAAAATAAGAAATTATATTTTGCATGGATAAAATGAAGCTTATGTGACCCTGGATCACGTCACCAGTCACGAGTCGCACGGGTATATTTGTGGCAATAGCCAACAATACATTGTATGGGTCAAAGTTTTAGATTGTTCTTTTATTCCAAAAATCATTAGGATATTAAGTAAAGATCATGTTCCATGAAGATATTTAGTAAATTTCCTACCGTAAATATATAAAACATGTATTTTTGTGAGTGAATGCAGCACAATCGTGAACATAAATGCACAACTTTAAAGGAGATTTTCTCAATGTTTTGATTTTTTTGCACCCTCAGATTCCAGATTTACAAATAGTTGTATCTCTGACAAATATTATCATATCCTTACAAACCACACACCAATGGACAGCTCATTTATTCAGCTTTCAGATGATGTATAAATCTCAATTTCATAAATTTGACCCATGTGACTGGTTTGGTCACATTTTGTAGGACTATAAAGATTATTTTATTTTGCATTGTGACAAAAAGCTAATATTGCCTGCTGCTGATAAATTGTGAAAGTAGATGCGTGTGTCTCCTGCAGAATGCCATGATGTTCCTGGAGTCTTACACTCACGAGGATTTGAAAATAGCTCAACTAGAAGGAAGTTCAAACTCGCTCTGGACCATCAGCCCCCCGAGCAAGAAACACCTCATTGAAATGCTCAAAAGAGACAATTTCCCTCTCACCATGACCTGGTCCATACAGAGGTAGAGTTCACAGCTCTTAAAATAGTGCTAGTGCCTGATGGGTAAATCTCAAAGCAACATGTGCAGGTTAAATCTAAAATTATATTATATTTCAATCAATATTATGTATATGAATGTAAAGTTATTTTATATTTTATTAAAATGTAGTGCTGAAAAGGTGGCGGGGCTACATAAGCTCTACATACAATGCCTAGTGTAGAAAATGTACCAAGTGAAAATGTTTAGTTCTCATTCTTCACAATTATCATAAGATTCTCATTACTGTAATGAAGTATTGTTTATTACTGTATTGATTTAAAAAAAATCATTTATACCATCAATCAGCATAAATTAAAGGCAGTAAAACAGATAAAATCATTATACTGTATATATATATATGTGTGTGTGTGTGTGTGTGTGTGTGTGTGTGTGTATATACATATAAACTCTTATTTCAGTCAACATTTATTTTTATTATATTTTTCATCTAATGCTGGGTACTCACTAAAAGATTTTTAAAATCTTATAAGATTTTCAAAATATGAGAGACCACAAACATGAGGACAATAAATCCTAGACTGAACCATTTTGCTCCTATAGTGTGTGTGGTGTGCCATGATGTGACAAAGACAGCACACCACACACAAACAGATTTTCAACCAGTCATCTTTTCATAAAAAAAAAAAATATATATATATATATATATATATATATATATATATATATATGTATATATATATATGTATATATGTATGTATATGTATATGTATGTAACTATAGTATTTCTTTGGTTATACAAATGTTCAACACACCTATAATTAAACCATGGTTAATTTTCGGTATATCTCTGTCTGTCACACACACACACACACACACAGACACACACACACATCATGTGTACTGGTACATCTATCCTTATGTGGACGTCCCATATTAGGTGTAATGGTTTTTATACTGAGCTAATTACATTTTCTAGCCCCTTTCACTAACCTACCCAACACAGAAAACCTTATGCATTTTTACATTTGAATAAATATGGGTCCTCATAATGTAGGTCAAACCAGTACACATACACACACACACACAGATCTATTCTGTTGCTATTTGGTTAGCTACCTGATTGACATACTGAGGTTTTCAGTTAATTAATTTCAGTTGTGTATTGCTGTATTTGTCCATTAGGAACCTCAGTTTAGGTGCCAAAGCTGAAACGGCAACAGGAAAACACCACATTTATCTGGATAAAGACACCACACGAAAACTAGAGAGTCTACTGATTAATAATAACGAAACTGCGGACAAGGAAGTGTGAGTTTAAGCATCTCAATACTAATATGGAACAATCGCAGTCTGCATATTTTTCTGTTCTTTTTTCTCTTGGCTGAATGGTAAATTGTAATATTTTTTTCAAGGCTCATCAAAAAGATTTTTCCAAGATACATCAGAGCACCAAGCGACTCCAATGCCAAGCCTATTGAACAGCTTTACTTCAATAATGATGAAGGTCTCCGCCATTATCTACGCCTTTGCTACATTGATATACTTTTCTACAGCCATCATCATGTCAATTTCTATGTGATCCCTAAGGTGAACAATACATGGACATCACGCTATCTTTAAACAAGACCGACCAAAACAGCTCGGGGAGCGTTCAGGAGTGGTGGATCGTGAATCAGATAGATCGAGGCCCGTTAAAACAAATTCCACTCCAGAATGAAAATGGATCTGTTCTGGAGATCTACATCTTCAGTGACCAAGTCAGTCCGCCCAGTCTGGGCTTTCTGGCTGGTTATGGGTAAGTGACAATCGGGACGTGACACATTACCAGTCACAAGTTATCTTTCTGTCCCCCCTAATGGGAAAAAACTGTGCGGCACTGGTTCTAGAAGTCTTTTTTCCAATCATTTTTCAAATAGGAATTAAAAAAACCCTCTTAGACTGTGTAAGGGAAAGAACTACAATCCCATGAAGCTTTGAGAACAGCATAATCGAATTAAAAACTATGGAGAAATATAAAACTACTACTTATACTACTTATAAATGTATATATGTATATTTGATTACATCATTCGCAGTGTTTCATGGGAGTGGGCGGAGCTAAAGAGCTCTTTTGGAGCGTGTTGCTTTTTCCGACTCTCTGATTGGTGTAATTGTCTGTACAGCATCATGGGTAATGTAGTTTTTCACCAGGAATTCCACTGTTAAACACGATTATTTTAAAAATAAGTTGAAATAGTTTGGGCTGACGGCTTCAACAGAAGCAAATACCATCCCTTAACAACCTCGTAGATCACAGTATGTCCGTCTTAATGATTTATAAGTTATCGTTCAAAATCAATTTCCCTTTGGAGAAAATGAATGGAGGTTTTACTTTCAGAACCTGACTCTTGCACTCTATAGACAATTATACTTTTATGCTTGTCATGGTCGGTTACAAATAAAACTCACAAAACTAACATTAAAGAGATTTATAGTGTGTTGCGCCTGTTTAAGAATACTTTCTTAGCTGAGCGAGTTCAATTGAATACAAGGATGCAAATAAATAAATATCTCCAATAATATAACACATATGCTGTGAATCCCTAATTATATCCATCTGAACCAAATTGAACACGATTTTATCAATCTGACTTGATGAAACTGTATGTAATTGGTGTGGTTTGTTGAGTTAAACGTAACCTGCGTGTGCACAGGATCATGGGTCTGTACATGTCGGTGGTTCTGGTTATCGGAAAGTTTGTGCGAGAGTTCTTCAGCGGGATCTCGCACACCATCATGTTCGAAGAGCTTCCCAACGTGGACCGAATCCTCAAGCTCTGCACCGACATCTTCCTGGTCCGAGAGACGGGAGAACTGGACCTGGAGGAAGACCTGTACGCCAAGCTCATCTTCCTCTACCGCTCTCCAGAAACCATGATCAAGTGGACCAGAGAGAAGAGCGAGTGAGGATGAGCTTCCGAGTAACTGACCGTGAGAAGCAGGAATTACACTTCGGATGGATTAAACCGGAAAACAGTTGTTCTTCATGCTAACTGAGGAAACATTAGCACTCATGATGTGCGGGTTTCACCCACTCGCTAGTGTTTTAAAGGGCTTGACAAGTGATGAACTTCAGGGCTTCCAGGCATGTGCCACTTTGAATACGACTTTGACCTTTGGGAGTGCATGCGACATAGACGGGAAACACTGAACCTGCTTTAGACTCCGGTCTAGGACAAACCCGGTTTTGCAGGAAGCAGAACCGAAGCCCTATAGGCGGCGCTGTGAATTATGTGACAATCTCTATTTGCCTTATTTCATTTGTACAATCAACTAAACACATCATTATTCACTACCTTTCTCAGGAATACATACGGATCATTTCACGACGACGGGAAAGCGACCATTTTTTTTCTCATGTACAACAAAGTAATGAAGAGGAACGTACACAACAGTGTAATAGATTTTCTCCTTCGGGACCTTAAGGAGATCATCCATAATTTATACAGATTTGGGACGTTTAGTGTTTAAGATTTGAGGTATAATGATTTTTTTCATAACTAAAGGGAGATTATTACATTACATTACAATGAATCAGTTTCAGCAACTCTCTGTTTATTGTTTGATTATTGCAACGAATTTTGAATGTTTCTCCATGCATTTCTTTGTAAGTCAAAGTGATTTTATGATTTTTTTACACAGAAATTTGTTCAGAACGAATTTTGAATGTAACTCTGTGTACATTGCTTCATAAATCAAGGTGATTTATGTATTATTTACACAGAAATTTGTTCTGGATGAATTTTGAATGTGTTTTGACTACATTTCTTCATAAATCCAAGTGATTTTATGAATTATTTACACAAATTTGTTCAGAACTAAGTTTCAATGCAATTCTGTGTACATTTCTTTATAAATCCAAGTGATTTTATAAATTATTTACACAGAAATTTGTTCTGAACTAATTTTGAATGTGTTTGTGTACATTTCTTCATAAATCCAAGTGATTTTATGAATTATTTACACATAAAATGTATATACGGATTGTGAATGTATTATATAGTATATACATCCAATTTTTTTTTATAATTTACACAGATATTTGTTCAGAAGTTGGTATAAATACATGGAATATGAGCAAAAAGTAATTTCTGTGCAAATTGTTTGCTAAACCATTGTTTAGAAATGTGTTCTGGTCATTGGGTTTCAGTCAGGAAACATGAGCGTTTTACGTTAGTTCTGCTTTTAGTTCAAACATTTGACTTGTGGTGAAAGGGAATCATGAATATTAGTTATTAACAGGTACACTGAATCCTCGAAGGCATGAGAGATTTGCAGATCGCTCCAGTAGACATTACGCTTCGCCAGGCCTGGGAGTTGTGCTCATCAGAAAGTTGTTTGTACATGGGGAATAACTTGACTCACATTTGTACTACGTACTTTGAGCAATACGACAGGCGGGGTGACCGTAAAGGACATGAAATCCATTTTTATTGTACACCTTTGGCAGCCATACTCAGGAAAGAGCTTTCTATGGATCAGGGTCTCATGGATACAACGGTGGAGTCTCCGCTAGGCTGTAGATTTACAATCGGATCACGTTCAATATGACTATCGACGTGAGCTCCACGCTATGGATCGTGTTGTGGTGATGCTTGAGGAGAATATTGTTTCGAGTCCATCTCTGAACTATGCATTAAAGACAATGTAGCATGAATGAAAAAAATAATGTTTGACATGAAACGCTTTCATTACCTTGTGTGTGCAGAACTTTTACAGCAACATCAAAAAAGGGGGGGGGGAAGAAAACTGTAACTGGATGAAACAGGAAATGGGAGTTTATTGACTTCAAATAAAGCACACGATTAAACACACGGCTTTTGTTGCCTGTATTTCTCTTCTTCTTTTTTTAATGTACACTACCATTCAAAAGATTGGGGTTTGTAAGATTTTTAAACAAAATATGAAGCAGCACAACTGTTTTCAACATTGATAATAATAATAATAATAAAAGTTGATCTCATCATATTAGAATGATTTGTGAAGGATCATGTGACACTGAAGACTGGAGTAATGATGCTGAAAATTCAGCTTTGATCACAGGAATAAATTACATTTTACATTATATTCAAATACAAAACAGTTTATCAATATTTCACTCTTTTTACAGATTTTTTTTTTCCTTGGTTAGTATAAGACTTCTTTCAAGAATATTTAAAAATCTGACTGACCCCAAACGTTTGATATTACTTATATTATACAACTAAACAAATACAATCATTTAAATGCAATGTTAAACGGATTTTGTCAGAGTACTGAAGTCCTTCAACCTTACACCTCAATTAATGAATCAATATACCATTGGATTTATATATAAAAGTTTACCGTCCTACTGCACATGATGATATTGTGCACCATGAGAGCTGTTTATTGCTGTGTACAATAAATAAAACATGTTCAGAGACAAAGAATATTTTATAAAAATGTTTTTTTTGTGGTTTTAGTTTTGGTCAACAATAACAACCATGGCTTGGAATTATTCTCTTTCCTAATTTCTCCATAAAGCATGGGTTGTAGATTCACAAGAATACACCTTTAGCAGTACACAGCCAAACTTTAGCGTATTTTTATTATGTATTTTTTGCATCATTATGTCTGCCAGGTTGTTTATTTTAAAACGCAGCATGACACCTCACTCGACAGCGACAATTTCAACAACACTTAAAATAAGTTACTGTACATAGTGGACAATTACATCATATTTTACAAATTGTATATCACTTTGACATCACAGACTGTTCACAAATAAAAATAATTAACAGCTTCTGTACACATGACTACACATTTTTCTTACCAAATTAAAAGAAAACATTTCTAAACGTCTATTGTACAACAATATGATCACACAGATACACCAGTGCTTATTATCTAAGACTGTCTACATTTCTGCACCACTAAGCAGCATCGAAATTATATTTCAATCAGTTCAACTGAGTGGAACACCGGTTCAACCAATGGTGTGAGTTTTGGGGCGGGACTGTCTGTTTGATTGACCAATGAAAGACAAGTATTTGTAACTTGCTTGAAAACACTGCGATCAATAGAGTGCTACAAGGATGATGTATTTTTGTAAGCCAAAACACGAAAATAAGCATTTTAGGTTTTTCGGTTAAAGCGGTCATGAATTGAGAAATCAAATTTTCCTTGATCTTTTGACATATGCAAGAGGTCATTGTACTATAAAAACATCTTGTAATATTCTGAACTCAAAACTTCTTTATTAGTCCAAAAACAGAAATAAATGAATCCAACTCGTTTGGAATTTTGTCACATTATGACGTCATAGTGCGACCAAAGACCACACCTCTTTACAATCAAATCAGCGCCTACTTCTATATCATTGCACATTTGGCCACGCCCACTGACACGTTAGTGAGATGAAAAGACTAAAATAACATTACCTTTCGAAGGATCCTAATGCTAGGAAAGTGCTTATTTATTTTCAACTATGTGAATGTCTCAGCAGAGCATTATTGGTTTGTTCCGTACATTTCACTGTGGATTCTTTTACAAATCAGTCGCAATTTCGGCGCAGGCTTTGCAAACAGACCTTTATTGCAAGGTATGAACCCGACAGTAATGCCACAACATGTAAGTACCCGTGTTAATCCTAATGACTGATCTGTGATCAGTGATTTCTGATATGTGATGATTCATGTACAGTCAGACGTTCTGTGTCTCAAAATCATTTATTGCTGTTTATGAATCAGTAAATCAAACCAGTGACTAAATGATCAACTTCACATTGTTTCTCTTAGTAGCATGAAAATAATCTGTTATTTAAATTGTGCTTATATACAGAAAGTGATCAAAGAACGCTCCCTTTATAATCGCTGGAGCTGTCAATCACACAGTGCGAGTTTATCAGCAACTGAGTTCTGGACTCTTGCCAAAACTCCCATTATAATCAATGACGCTGTCTACACATGCTGTCTACATCATGTTTGAATTCTTTTATGTTATGATGAAAGCATTCGTGAGAGTGCAGAAATGATGAGATCACTGCATTCATGAGCTCAACAGATACTGTATATCTGTCACCGGCTACAATGCTCATCGCTGCCACCTTTTACATCTAAATATAATGCTATAATCAGCACTTCACGATTAGTTAATCCTGACAGCTGTAATAGTAAAAACGTAGTAAAAGAGATTTTCACAAGTAATACTTATTTCATATGCAAAGATGTTAGCCAATCACAGCAGTGGGCGTTTACACTGAAGTCTCACTGCAGACACGCCCCTTAAAACTGTTCAAATCAGAGGACTGAAATCATGGCCTTATATTTCTAAATTATTATTTGTGATGTAAAAATCATAGTAACATAAGTGCACCTTAGGAAACATAAAATAATAAAAAAATGCCGTTCATGACCCCTTTAGATGCCTGAAATAAGGTCTGTGGTGAACAAGATATTTTCACATTTTATTCTAAGACATAAAACACATCAGTAATACCCTCTTGTGATCTTGCTAACAAGTGCCATAGTGAGACTAGTGAGGTTGTCGGGGACATTAAACGTCATCACCGGCGTACACTCATCTACTATTAGTCACTTTCACAGCCTCATTGTGTTTATAATCGCACTCTTGCACAGTATTCAAACTCATACTTTCAGGACAAATGTTTTTAAATAAAAACCAAAGCTTGTCAGAAGCTTAGTGATGGTGACGCTGAAGTCATGTGACTGTGGTGTAGTTCATTTAGCTTTTTACTTCTGGTGATTGTATTTAGGCTTCAAAATTCATAAAAGTTTATCATTTATAAAAATTAGCATGAAAAATACTTTAAGGTCTTTGTCGAGCTCCAATGTCGAGTTAGTTGATGAGCTAACTCCAAAAATTCATCATCACTGCATCACTCTATTCAGCATTAAATATGTTGAACCGATGTCCACACTCACAGCCTGTGCTTGTAAGCTTTTCTGCGTGTCTAATGTGTAAACGCACAGAAAACCGGACCCTCCCACAGGAAGAGAATTCCTAAGGAATGACTCCACTTTACACAAAGGGAGGAAACACTAAGATACTCGTTAACTCTCTCTCTCACACACACACACACACACAGAGATAGTCGGGCTGTTCCCTCAGTTAACACAAACCTCCCTCGTAATCGTCGTCTTGCTCCGTTGGTCCAGCACTGCCCCCTTGAGGAGCAGCAGGAGCTTTCTTTTTCTTCCCGCTGACTCCACCCGGCACCTTCAGAGAGATGGCCAGCTTGGCATACTGCAGGAACACAGCCCATTTATTAGCACTGGACTCATGTGTCAGACGGGCTGATTATTTCATTTTTGAGATTTTTTTGGAACAACAGTAAATCCCATCTGAAAGTTTTGGTTCCCAGAAAGTTTTGGTTCACCAACAACTGTTCAAATGTTTGGGGTCAGTAAAATCATTTTTTTAAAGAAATTAATACTTTATTGAGCAAGGATGCATTAAATTGATCAAAAATGCATTCAATTGATTAAAAAAATTACAAAGACAACAACTGTTCAAATGTTTTGGGTCAGTAAAATAATTATTTTAAAGAAATTAATACTTTTATTGAGCAAGGATGCATTAAATTGATCAAAAATGCATTACATTGATAAAAATTACAAAGACATTTATAATGTTACAAAATATTCAATTCAAATAAATTAAATGTAATGTGGCTGCTGAAAATTCAGATTTGCATCAGAGGAATAAATTACATTGTAAAATGAATATAATACAATATAAATTCTATATTTTTTCCTATAATTCAATTTTAATAATATTTCACAATATTACTGATTTTACTGTATTTTTGATCAAATAAATCCAGAAAGCATAAGAGATGACTTCTAAACTTAAAAAAGTTCATGTGAATTATATATATTAATATATTATTTTTATTAATTTATATTTGAATTGTAATATTGTTTAAGTAGAATATATTTCATGTTATTTTAACAATGGTTTTCACAAATACCGAGTGTGGTGTTTTGGTTTGTGTTTAGACTCACATCATTGTCCATGTACTTGAGTAAAGGTGAGTTGCACACGCGTGACACCTCGTCCTCGTCCTGCTCGTCATACGCCGCCAGTAACGTCTCCATAGACACGCAGTCCTCGCTCACACTGAACCCTGGGAGACTGAAGCGAGGGAACAACTCAATATTTCACACTGATCATAGATAATGCAGTGGATTTGCGGGACGGTGTCACTCGTTTGTACCTGTAACTTTCTCTGACACACTTGTCTGCAGCAACAAAGTCAACTCGGTGAAGATGGACCAGCACTTGAGCGATGGTTTTCTGCAGATAAGAACAACTATATCAAACATCTATTCAAACCACTGCAACATTAGGACACAAATGCAAACGTTCATGATAAAAGTTGAATTTCTCAATGGGAAGAAGCTTATCAAATTAGACAGATGCCAACATGGACTGGTGTGTGACATGACCTCGTCCTGAAGAACTATGACTAAAACACAAGATCAATTTCGGGTGAATGTGAGTATTTGCACCTTAAAGCAGGTGGGGTAGTTCTCAATTTCCTTGTACATGTTCTTCTCTTTTTGGAGGGACACGGCGGCCTCGTCCAACCTGAGGACAATAAAACACAAACTGTCACTAAAGAACACGGCACACATTGGGTCTTTCGTGTACCATGAACAGCTAGAATTGAACATACAGAATACCAATATGGCAGTGCGGTGGCTTCTCTTTTATGACATCATGAGCAATCCAGTTCTATATATAGATCAGTGCTAATGATAATTCAACGGGCCGTCGTCAATTATTCCTCACATAAAAACTTTACTTTAAGTCCTAGGGCCCTATCTTACAACCGGCGCAATGCAGCACCAAGCACGACGCAAGTGTTTTGCTAGTTTCAGCCCGACGCAGTTATCATTTTTACGTCCTGCACCACTTTGTTTAAATAGCAAATGCATTTGTGCGCCCATGGGCGTGCTGGTCTGACAACGAGGTGTGTTCTGGCACATTGTTGGAGCGTTGCTATTTTGAGGCAACAGAAATAGACTGAGCCATTGACCAACTGAACCCTGGCCTAAAGTCAATGGCCCAATATATATATGTTTTGTTATTTAAAGAGTGCGTTAGTAATGTGCGCCTATAGGCTCTGGAGACGCGTTCGGTCTTTCCACTATCAAATTCCGTCATGTAAATAGCGAATCTGCCATGGCGCGAGCGCAATTGGCATTTAAAGGGAATGGGAGATGAGACTCTGATTGGTTTAACGCACGTAAATCCAAAAACACACCCATTACTCATTAAGAGAATAGAGACAACCCTTTTAGACCATGCGCCTGGCGCAACGACCATTTTTCCTGTCGTTAAACTAGCAAAAGTGGATTCGGACTCGCCCTAAGTGAACTTGGCCCCTGCACTTTAGATCATGTGCTTAGATCATTAAATAGGGCCTTATGTCACACACAAAGTTTTCACATGACTTCAGAAGACTTGTAATATAGCACTTAATTCATCCAGACTGAGAACAAAAACTATTTTTTGTTCTTTTCACAGATGCACAGCTCACTATAGTCTATCATTAAATGCACAATTTAAAAAAAAATCCTTTTGAATGCATCACAGTGATTTTACCACGGTAATTGGTGTTATTATACATGACTTGGACTATTAATGCCTAAAGGGATACTTCACCGATTAGCATTAAGCTTTGTATCAGTAGAAACCCGGTAGTATTTTCGAGTGCGTGCTTCCCTCCCTCATGTCCCCCTGAGACGAGAGATTTCTGTATTGTGTGTCTGGAAAAAAACCTCAGATGACACAAAAATCGCCATTTATCGTCATCAGAGGCTCTTTTGTCCAGAGGCGAGAGACTCCAGCCAGTAGGAGGAGCTCGTTCCTCATGTGTTCAACCCGCCCATAGGGGGATCTCACGATAAAACGCCATCTTTTCAGTTTCCAGTCGACTAGTAGCCTAGCTGTATCATTTCTCCCGACACTGCCCTCTGTAACCGGTAGGCGTGGCTTGGGAGTGTCCTCGTAGGGCAGTGAAGCAAGTGCATTCTGGGAGTTGTAGTCTTTCATCCACATGAGCCAAAAATACATTTTCTGGCTTTTCTCAGTCTAGAAGGCACCAACTTCTAAAATAATTTCACATTTCTACTACATAAATGACCCAATTTAAATACACATTCATCTTTCCAGCGGTGAAATATCCCTTTAAAGGGCATTTAACCTTTCCTTTAGTGTGTAATATGTACAGTATGAGAAAAACACGAACTTTAAAGCATGTAAATATATCCTAGCAGACACTAAAACTTGTAAAATGAGAATAATATGCTTTAGGACACACCTGCGCAGTCTCACCAGAAGTCTGGAGGATTTACCCAGAAGCTCTGCGGCCTGTCTGAGGCGATCTTCATTCTGAACACATCACGGGTTATGCATGAATATACACAAATAATAGATTTCTGATAGGATTCACTTATGTCAGAGTGCTAAACATATCAATCATGTTGGTGTTTCCTCACCTCAAACACAGATGCGGCCTTCTGGTACAAGTCCACGGCTTTCTCCAGATCAATGGGTTCAATGAGTCTGAAGAAGAGGACGCGCTAGTTAACACTGGTAATGATGAGAGAACTCACACATGCATACAGTTGTTCACACTTCAGAGAATGCAAAGAAAATACACAACCTCTCGGGTCAGAAATGAACTTTCCCAGCTAACAGGAAGGTTCTCTCAAAGTTATGAGCTAAGGTTATTCCAGTAACGTTAATAGAATGTTTGTTCAACGTTATCTGGTCTTTAATAATGTTTTCAGCAGAAAAACATTATTTCTATATCGGTCATGAAATGTATTTTTTTTTTCTGAAACGTTGGATGTTCATATTTTCATATTTTAAATATTACTACTACATAACTTAATGGGAACATATTTTTAGAACATATTTTTGTTAGCTGGTAAGAGGCAACATTTGCCCACTGGAAGTTTTCACCTTTGCAAAGGACATTTTTATAATTATCTTAGTTAAATATAGATACACTAAATATATCTGTTGTTGTTTTAAGTCAGATATTTAAATGTAATCAATTAATTCAAACAATCAGAATACTATAGTCTGTTACCACTAAGATTTGATCAACATCAGAAGCTGATCTTGTAGTAATGTTGATTAACGGAATAAATTACAAACGTTTTTGTGTGTGAAGAAACGGCATATTCTTTTAGGGAAAACAAGCAGAGAACAGTTTATTAGTTTTGTTTACACATTAGAAAATCAAGACTTTACATTTCGCTATTTTATAAGCATCCACAGGATGGATTCTGATTCGCTGTCATTGTCGTTTTATCGTTCATCAGCTGTAAAAAAAGTGATTCAAATGATATTGTTTCTCTGTGCTGTTATCGTTACAGTTATAGTGTGGAATACTCTTTTATATTTTTAGAAATACATCTTTATCCAGGGTTCCCACACCTTGGTTAACTTCAAATTCAAGGACTTTCCAGGTCCAATACCCTCAAATTCAAGGACTTAATGTGGGGACAGACTTCAAGTGAGAGCAAGGTTACATTGTGTTACATTGTAAGATACATTGTTACAGTTTTCATGTGTCAAACACAACTATGCAAAAAAAACGATGCTTTTTTTCCCGTTTGTCATGGCAACGTATAAATGCGCGTAACTAGTGTAAATCAAGCAAGTTAGTATACATAAGCCATGAAGTGTTGGCGAAATTACAGATTAGTGGACCTGAGGGAATAATATGGATTTTTTTCCAGAAAACTTCTCGCACAAAATAAATTCAATCACTTTCAAGGACCTGTATCTATGTGTGTTTATTTTCAAAACTTTCCAGGGCCTTGAATATTTTTTCTGAGATTCACAAACCCGTGGGAACCCTGTTTATCATTATAGTTATCATACTTGGTGTGAACAGGCCTGTACTTTTAAAATAAGGAGGAAATACAATAAAAATAAAAATATATTTAATCATTTCCGTGGTTCTAGTCTTTGCACCTGTTTAAATCAGGTCTCCTCTGATGGATTAGAATTGGCTAGACAGCACTGTCACAAAAAACTAAGCTCCTAGAATAATTGCAAGATTATATTATAGGTTAATTTCCATTTCCACCTGTGGTTTTGATCAGTCATCGGTGTGTATACTCACTTCCCAGCCCTGTCCAAGGCCATCCCAGCAGTGCCAGAGGTCCCGTTCTCCATGTACATGATGCTGGCCTTCTCTATCAGCTGGATGGCTTCAGGCATCTTCTTCATCTCCTGCAGGAGTGCAAGAGTCATTCAGGCTCGTCTCAAACCTACAGGCCATCCACAACACTCACTGACACTGTACGGGCCGACTCACCTTGAACATCATGCCGGCTTGTTCATACGCTCTGAGGAGAAGAGAAGCTTGTTTGATCATCGACGGCAATAAGGTGAGTATTGCACAGACAGTTAATCATGCATACTGTAAGTAGTCAGTTATAGATAGGTAATATGTTGTTAACTATGACATTAGTAAACTAAATTAGTTTTGCATAGATAGGTAAACTCTAGATTTAGATTATTTGAATTATAAGCATTTACTTACTTTGCTGCATGGAAGAGTCTGTGAGTTTTCGTTAAGTAAACATAAGTACCGAATGAGAGAATATGAAAATGACTACATACACAACTGTTCAACACATTTACGGTCGGGAAGATTTATTAATGTTTTAGAAAAAGTCTCTTCTGCTCATTAAGGCTGCATTTATTTGATCAAAAATACAGTAAAAACAGTAATATTGTGAAATATTATTACAATTTAAAATAACTGTTTTCTATGTGAATATATAGTAAAGTGTAATTTATTCCTGTGACTTTTCAGCATCATTACTCTAGTCTTCAGTGTCACATGATCCTTCAGAAATCATTCTAATATGATGATTTGATGCTCAAGAAACATTTATGATGATTATCAATGTTGAAAACAGTTGTGCTGCTTCATATTTTTGAGGAAACCCTGATACATTTTATTTATCAGGATTCTTTGATGAATAGAAAGCTCAAAAGAACAGCATTCATTTGAAATTTCTTTTGAACGGTAGCGTACATACAGTCCCTGCATATGTATATATATATATATATATATGTATATATATATATATATATATATATATGTATGTACTGTATATGTATATGTGAAGAGTTCAGATACAAAAACCTCTAAGTGCCATCTGAAATTTTCTTCTAGAATGATCATTTTTATAAAGCTTGTATATTTAAGTTCAATAATTTCACTTAAATGACAATTAATAGGTAATTTTCATTGCTATTTTAGTAAAATTACTGAACTTAAATATACGAGCTTGATAAAAATGATCATTCTAGAAGAAAATTTAAGATGGCACTTAAAGGCTTTTGCATCTGAACTCTTCATATAAATATGCATAAATTTATAATATTTGATATATAATATTATATATTATATTAATATTATATAATATAACATTAGACCTAATATTTGAACAGAATTGACATTAGGGTGATTAAATGATATAGTGCAGCATCGTCGTCTCAGCAGAAACATCTGACTTTAGAGATACAGTAAAATCCTGCTTTACTGAACAATATTTAGTCTTTTTTAGTGGATTATCTTTGCAGTTGTGATTTCTTTTTCTTCTTCTTCACAGTGTTCTGATGTGCAGAAGGATACGTTTTGTTCTCTGTGTGGTACTCGGCCTCTTTCAGGTACGCGTCCTTCGCTTGCTCAAACTGTTTCGCATTTTTGAAAGCCACAGCTAATATAACACAAACAGACATTGGTAAAAGTTATAATCATGATGGCCATTATATGTCAGATCAATAATATCAGTGCAAGACGTTCACTTATTTAAGGTTTACGTCACCTGCTTTTGCCATCTCTGAAGCTGCTTCATCATAATCAGGTTTCCACTTGGTCATGCTGGTCTTTAAGCTGCACAAACACCATCACATCATGAAGGAAGTGTGCTTGAATGCACTGAATGTGCACTTGTAGTGGATTTCTAATCTTAAAAGTATATTTATAAAAACTGTACTTGCAGACAACACAATAATAATTAAATTAAATGCCACTTCTAGTGTACTTAAAGAGAGCACACTTTCAAGTGCACTTTTTAAAAACGCACTTTGTAATAATGTCAAATTAAAAGTTTGGTCAAACTTTATATTAGGGTCCAATTCTCACTATTAACTATGACATTTGCCTCAATAAACTCCTAATTACTGCTTATTAATAGTTAATAAGGTAGTTGTTAAGTTTAGGTATTGGGTAGGAGGATTAAGGGATGTAGAGTATGGTCATGCTGAATAAGGCATTAATATGTGCTTTATAAGTACTAATAAACAGCCAATATCCTAGTAATATGCATGCTAATAAGCAACTTTAGTTTGGACCCTGAACTAAAGTGCTACCAAAAGTTTTACTTTAAAGTACATTTTAAATCATTCATTATGTTTGCTGAATTGTACTTTCACACGGTAACAGATATTACAAAAAATGTGCCATAATATAATATAATGCACATGACTGAACACTAGATCTTGAACTGGGTGTAATGGATTTTTACAAAAAAATATGCCATAATATATTATAATGCACATTATTTAACACTAGTTTTTGAACTGGTTTTAACACATATTACAAAAATGTCCCATAATATAATATAATGCACATAATTTAACTAGTTTTTTAACTAGATGTGTAACAGATATTACAAAAATGTCCCATAATATAATATAATGCACATAATTTAACTAGTTTTTTAACTAGGTGTGTAACAGATATTACAAAGATGTGCCATAATATTATAAAATGCATATAATTTAACATTTAGTTTATGAAAACAGCCTGTTTGTTCACACATTTGTGTAATGGTAATTTGACTCGAAATCTACTGCGATGAAGAGCATGTGACAACTTGCCCCCGTGTCTCCTGCATGATGTGCACGTAAACATCACCAGTAGTGTTTCGGACCCCTCATAAATAATAATGAGGAAGATTTGGACCAATGCAGGCATCTGTCGTCAAGGTAACCTCCAGCACTGATTACGCAATCAGCCTCGCGGTGTAACAACACTCATCCTTCAGCATCTCATGGAGCGATCTGGACCTGATTTCACCGTTGCATTAGTTCAACCCGAACGCATGCCGTTATCTAACAGTATTATAATATATTCGGTTCCCCTGTCCGCGACAGCAGGCCGAGACTCTGACCTGTCCTGTCCTGTCCGCTCAGGCTGTGTCTACATGACAATAATCTCACAAATCTCACCATTTCTCGGCTTTGGCGATGTGCTCGTGCGCCTCGTTGATCTTCTGTGCGGCCATGGCTCAGTGTTTCGCGGAAGAGGAGCAAACACACACACACAGACACACACACTGACCCGCTGCCCAGGAGGAGGAGGATGACGATGATGATGATGGACCGTTACGTAGATTATCCAGATTTTCCTCCGAGCTCATCCGCGTCACGGTGTTTTTCTACGGGAGCCCGAGTGGGATGCTGCAATCCACCCTTCAACACCTGCGATTTACAATGGCCATATTTTTATTATGAGTATATTACTTTATATATAAATAGAATCTAGTTATTTATTCATGTGTTTACGAATTGAATATATTTGTTGTTTTTATAATTATATAAAATAATAAGCCTATGTGCCTTATTTTCTATTGTTCATAAAAAAAGTTGTGTAAGTAAAATATATTTATTATTATTTATTTATGAATGTGTTTACGAATAAAATATATTTGTTATTTTTTTAATTATATAGAATAATATATTGTTTGCCTTTATTATTATTCATGTACTAATTTATGTATAAGTAGAATTCATTTATTTGTTTGTTTACGGATAGAATATATTTGTTATTTTTATAATTATACAGAATAAGATATTGTTTGCCTTATTTTTATTATTCATATATTTATGTATATGTATAATTTATTTTTTATTATTATTATTATTATTTATGTGATTACAGATATAATAAATTAGTTTTTTAATAATTATATACTGTAGAATAATACATTATTTTACCTTATTTTTTAATACTTACATCTCAATTTATGTGTAATTGTTATTTATTTATTTATTTACTCGTAGAATATATAATTTGTATGGTTATATAGAATATAGAAAATATATTTGTAAATGTATTTATAGTTACATTTATATATTTGCAATTTATTTAAGAATCTTATTTGCAACATTCACAATTTTTTTTATTTAAAATCATACTCTTAGTTTTCTATATTACATGTGCGATATTTAGATTGTATTAGTTAAAACTATTTTTTTTTTTTTACTGTCAAAGAATAAAGTTTGTTTTTGACTCTTAAAAGAGTTTTGGTTCCTTGCCACTGGTTTGCTTAGTTGATGACATTTAATATTCAACAATATTATTGATCTGCCTGCATTGACTCCATTATAGAACTGAACTGAACTGAGCTGGTGATGGCATCGTTTTCTCCAGAACAGCTATATATATACAGTAGTCAAAAGTTTGGAAACATTACTATTTTTAATGTTTTTGAAAGAAGTCTCTTATGCTCATCAAGCCTGCAGTTAAAAAACAAAAAACAAAAAAAACCCGTAATATTATGAAATATTATATTACAATTTAAAATAATGGTTCTCTTTTTTAATATACTTTAAAATGTAATTTATTTTGTGATGCAAAGCTGAATTTTCATCAGCAAGTACTCCAGTCTTTGGTGTCTTATGATCCTTCAGAAATCATTCTAATATGATGATTTATGATCAATGTTGGAAACAGTTGTGCTGCTTAATATTTTTTTTATAACCTGAGAAAATTTTTTTCAGGATTATTTGATAAATAAAAAGTTAAAAAGAACTGTATTTATTTAGAATAGAAATCTTTTGTAACAATATACACTACCGTTCAAAAGTTTGGGAACAATAACTATTTTTTTTAAAGAAATTAGTACTTTAATTCAACAAGAATGTGTTAAATTGATAAAAGGTGATGGTTACGATTTATATCGTTAGAAATGTTTTTATTTTGAATAAATGCTGTTTTTATGAATAAATGCTGTTAACGTTTTACTCATCAATGAATCCTGAAAAAAGTATTCCAAAAGAATATATTAAACAGCATAACTCATAACCATCATTGATAATAACTGAGTATCAAATCATCATATTAGAATGATTTCTGAAGGATCATAAGACACCAAAGACTGGAGTACTTGCTGATGAAAATTCAGCTTTGCATCACAAAAATAAATTACATTTTAAAATATATTAAAAAAGAGAACCATTATTTTAAATTGTAATAATATTTCATAATATTACTGTTTTTTTTTTTTTTTTTTACTGCAGCATAAGAGCATGAGCATAAGAGACTTCTTTCAAAAACATTAAGAATAGTAATGTTTCCAAACTTTTGACTGGTACTGTATCTATATATATATATATATATATATATATATATATATATATATATATATATATTAATTAATAATTATATAATTAACTAAATTAATATCTCTGAACTATGCTGGACTACGACACTATTTTCTTCTATATCTGCTGTACAGCAGAAACAAACTTTGTTGCATTATTTTCCTATTATCACTGTAAAGTTGCTTTGAAACAGTCTGTATTGTAAAAATTTCTATATAAATAAAGGTGACTTGACTTGACATAATAAAAAAAATGAAGACTATAGACTAATAAAATAATATATAGTTAATAGTGGCTGAAATATCAGGTAGAATGATGGTGCTTTTCTAGTAAATAACTATTGAAAAAGCAACATATGTCTGCTATGGATATGAAATATTATTTCTAAGTGATGAATCGTCCCAAGTGTGTTTATTCTAAAAGGGAACTTTGCTCCGCTCTTCCTTTGGAATGCGTCGGAACCGGAAGTGGTGGTGACGTCACGGCCGCTCTCGAATTCCCAGTGCTGGACAACAACTGACTGACTGACTGAAAACTTTGACAAACTCTTCCGAAAAGCCGCTTTAAAGTGTTTTAAAGTTCCCCTCCGTGATGCGCGGGTGTGTTTGAAGCGGGCTGGCCGTGTGGCAGATGTGGACTGGCCGTTAGTGGTGGATGGAGTCGGGCTTCGGGGTCCAGCGGAGGGCCGGTGGAGGCTCACCCGCTGTGGGAGCGTCGCAGCGCCGCAGGAAGATGCCGCCCAGAGCCGCTGATTATAAACTACAGGTGATCATCATCGGCTCCCGCGGTGTGGGAAAGACCAGCCTTATGGAGAGATTCACGGATGACACCTTCTGCGAGGCGTGCAAGTCCACTGTGGGTAAGACAAACTATTGAGAAATACTGACAGAAATAGATGGAGCAGCTGTCAGTCAGTCTGGATGGTAAACAACAATGACTGTCAGTTTATTTGTGTACTAGTGCCTATTATCTTTATACCTCGTTATTATAACAATACATACCACGTTATTGTGTTTACCTGCTCACAAAACAAATAAATTCCAGTTCAACTGTCCAAGTTATGGATCGTTCACTAGATAGATAGATAATGAGGGGACAATACATACAGTTTAGTATAGTATAAATAGTGAACTATTAGTAAACTAGATGGCTAACTATTGGTAATTAATAAACTCATTGGTTTAGTATGGCTAGTTAATTATATCCCGTATAGCTATTAATATACTATGGACAGTATGGAGTAATAGCCTATTTGTATCTGAATAATTTGTAAGCTGCAGATTGTTATCATAGTGTACTTAGTAAACCATAGATGGTTATTATAATGATTATACATAGCTAACTTGACATACTAGTTTAGTATAGATTGATAACTATAGCTAGTTTGGATAGCTTTGGTAGTTAACAGTGATTAGATGGTTTCATGGGTATTAGTTTATTGTGGAGATGTGTGTAAATTTTATATATATATATATAGAGAGAGAGAGAGAGAGAGAGAGAGTATACATATATACATACAAAGAAAACCATTATATGAAAATCACTTCTTGGCTTGTGACATTTCATTTGATATAATAATAATAATAGTTTGTTAAAATATAATAATAACACAAATGAATAAAAGCAATTCAGATGATTTAAAAGGGTTTTAATGTCAGTTTAGTTTGTGTCTAAACTATTTTCATCCCTCATTCTCGTGCCCAGTTCTTCTGTAATGTCATTACACGAGAGATCTGCCAAGCGCTGAATCAATCTGCATCAGTCATGTGAACAGCAGCACATTAAGAGAACACACAAAAATGTATTTAAAGGGATATTTCACTGCTGGAAAGATGAATGTGTATTTAAATTGGGTCATTTATGTAGCAGAAATGTGAAATTATTTTAGAAGTTGGTGCCTTCTAGACTGAGAAACGCCAGAAAATGTATGTTTGGCTCATGTGGATGAAAGACTACAACTCCCAGAATGCACTTGCTTCGCTGCCCTATGAGGACACTCCCAAGCCACGCCTACCGGTTACAGAGGGCAGTGTCGGGAGAAATGATACAGCTAGGCTACTAGTCGACTGGAAACTGAAAAGATGGCGTTTTATCGTGAGATCCCCCTATGGGCGGGTTGAACACATGCGGAACGAGCTCCTCCTACTGGCTGTAGTCTCTCGCCTCTGGACAAAAGAGACTCTGATGACGATAAATGATGATTTTTGCGTCATCTGAGTTTTTTTTCCAGACACACAATACAGAAATCTCTCGTCTCAGGGGGACACGAGGGAGGGAAGCACGCACTCGAAAATACTACCGGGTTTCTACTGATACAAAGCTTAATGCTAATCGGTGAAGTATCCCTTTAAATTATAAAACCCTTTGATACAAAATCAGTGATTTTTAGCCTTTAACTACATGAAACTGTTACGGCAAGGTTATCACTCACTCATGACAGGCTCAGATTATTTGCATGCTGCTATCTAACCCAGTATCCCAGAATAGCCAGACACAGGTTCACACAGCTGCTGCGACATGCCGGACACAAATATGTACATTAAATATGAATGATTTCAATTATGAGTTTGATTAGCATGAATTTTGAAGAGTTTGACTGATCTTATTTCTTTTTGTTTTGTCTGTGGTTTTGAAGGTGTGGATTTTAAAATCAAAACAGTGGAGCTGAGGGGAAAGAAGATCAGGTTACAGATCTGGTGAGTGGAGAGGAAGTGCTGTGTCCTTATCATTGACTCAGCCCGCCATGTCACTTCCTGTGTCTCAGAAGCACATGAGATCAAGTCGCTCGGCACAAAGTCATTCATTCCAGAGCGGAGTCTCTGAGACCCAGCCAAACATCTTTCATGTGTAGCTTTTGAGATTGATGTGTTTGCTTACGGTTAACCAGCCGTTAACTAACACTGAGGCCTTGAGTGTACTAAACTCACAGCTAGATTTAAAATTATGTTAGAAAGCATATCTGGGGTTATTAAAGCATTACCATAAACTCATCAAATCTGTGATTACACACTCGCAGCATCCCAGAATTCAACAGTGAATGTAATTATGTGCATTTAAAGTGTGATATCACTAATATCATCTCACTAACTGAAATGTATGTCCATGTATGTCCATGTACGTCCCTGCTTACCTTCTCCTTATCAATCCCGCCGACCGCTGGCTGTTAATTCTATTCTATTCAGTTTGATACTTTCAGATTCTATTCTATTCAGTTTGATTCTTTCAGATTCTATTCCATTCAATTTGATTCTTTCAGATTCTATTCTATGTAGTTTGATTCTTTCAGATTCTATTCCATTCAATTTGATTCTTTCAGATTCTATTCTATGTAGTTTGATTCTTTCAGATTCTATTCTATGTAGTTTGATTCTTTCAGATTCTATTCTATTCAGTTTGATTCTTTCAGGTCCTATTCTATACAGTTTGATTCTTTCAGATTCTATTCTATTCATTTGATTCTTTCAGATTCTATTCTATTCAGTTTGATTTTTTCAGATTCTATTCTATTCAGTATCTGATTCTATTCTATATAGTTTGATTCTTTCAGATTCTATTCTATTCAGTTTGATTCTTTCAGATTTTATTCTATACAGTTTGATTCTTTCAGATTCTATTCTATTCAGTTTGATTCTTTCAGATTCTATTCTATGTAGTTTGATTCTTTCAGATTCTATTCTATGTAGTTTGATTCTTTCAGATTCTATTCTATTCAGTTTTATTCTTTCAGATTCTATTCTATTCAGTTTGATTCTTTCAGATTCTATTCTATTCAGTTTGATTCTTTCAGATTCTATTCTATGTAGTGTGATTCTTTCAGATTCTATTCTATTAATTTGATTCTTTCAGATTCTATTCTTTCTATGTAGTTTGATTCTTTCAGATTCTATTCTATTCAGTTTGATTCTTTCAGATTCTATTCTATTAATTTGATTCTTTCAGATTCTATTCTATGTAGTTTGATTCTTTCAGATTCTATTCTATTCAGTGTGATTCTTTCAGATTCTATTCTATTCAGTTTGATTCTTTCAAATTCTATTCTATTCAGTTTGATTCTTTCAGATTCTATTCTATTAATTTGATTCTTTCAGATTCTATTCTATTCAGTTTGATTCTTTCAGATTCTATTCAGTTTGATTCTTTCAGATTCTATTCTATTCAGTTTGATTCTTTCAAATTCTATTCTATTCAGTTTGATTCTTTCAGATTCTATTCAGTTTGATTCTTTCAGATTCTATTCTATGTACTTTGATTCTTTCAGATTCTATTCTATTCAGTTTGATTCTTTCCGGTTTGATTATTGTGTCCAGTTCTCTTGTGGTTTGGTTCTAATGTATAATCCTCTGTTTCTTCTATTTGACTGCTCTGATCTGTCCAGTTCTGTTCTATTCTCTTTTATTTGGTTTGTCTCTGTCAAATTCTATTAGATTCTACTTGTTTCGGTTTTGTTTGATTTCATTTGGGTCTATTCTGTACATTTCTATTCAGATAGAGTTGGGATGCCAATTTTCAGGAATTTTGAATTGCCGTGGTTGATTGTGATTTAAAATTAATTCAGAAAATCACATGTGGAGGACTCCAAATAATTAAAAATGATCTGCATTTTCCCTTTTAATACAGTCAGGCTGTTTAACATAAGTTTTAATTTGTTTAAATCACAGTTCATTTATAACTGATAATGTGGCACTTATAGAAAATGCAGATACAAGACTTTCTGATTGTGAATTTTGAGTCTGCTTAATTTTTTTATTATTTTTTCAAAATAGATTAAAAAAAACAATGGATTAGAATAATCAATTAAATTAACAACAACAATGAATCAATCATAGATTAATCATGAGCATCCCTAGTTCTGTTCTACGTAATTTAAATGGTTCTATACTATTTTAGAAGTTCTATTCTGTTCTGTATTGTTATTCCATAACTTGTTTGTTCCAGTGGAGTCTGGGTCAGTCATCTACTAACCAATCGCAAACTAATACTAACCCACCCACCCACTTTAGGATTATTTCATTTCCCTTTGACCCTGAAACACACCGGCTTCTCTCACAACACACTCCTTCAGATGTCTGCTTGTGAACCGTGTCTGTAACACATGTCCGCTCACGTCCAGCTTCCCAGCATCCTCGGCTCCTTCACTGTCCGTCTTAACTGCTCATTGACATGTGACGCCTCACCGGTCCTCATTGTGACATCATATCCTGTTTTGGAAAAATGCAACCAGACTAGGGTGGATAAGGTACAGTAAAAACGAGGAGATAAACATCTGTCATGTGTTTTTTCTTTTCCCTTTGAATCACGATGTGAAAAATCCTCTCATGAAAGACTGCTGAGACATATGAATGCTCCTTGAAATAATTAAAGTAAAAGTCTTTATTTTGAACTTCCTGTTCTTATTTTGAGTGAATCATTGAGTGCATGTTTTTTGTCTTTCGAATCTGTGATAGAAATTAAACAAATTGATTTCTTTTTCAGCTGTCTCCACAAATCCCTCTTACCTTTTCATCTTCTCCCCTCCAACCACCTGTGATTATAGAGACACATTGCACTGTTAAATCAATGCTCTTTCTTCTGCAGTCTAACATATGATGTATTCCCCACTCTGAATGCTATGAGAGTCTAATTACGGTGAATAATTGCAGGGACACAGCAGGTCAGGAGAGGTTTAACAGCATCACGTCGGCGTATTATCGCGGCGCTAAAGGCATCGTGCTGGTCTACGACATCACCAAGCAGGAAACCTTTGAAGACCTGCCTAAATGGATGAAGATGATAGACAAGGTGCTCAAACATCAAAAACACTGATTCATTTTCGGTTGTGCTGCAGTTATCTAACCTTTGGGTCTGGTTCTGTGCAGTATGCGTCAGAGGATGCTGAGCTCTTATTGGTTGGGAACAAACTGGACTGCGAGTCTGATCGCGCCATCTCTCGGCAACAAGCTGAGAGGGTGAGGCCACTGTTATTTTAGTATTATTTATATTATGTGATTGGGCTGTTAAAAGTTAAGAATGTAGTTTCAGTTCATTCATCACACTATAGAAGGTCACGTTGAGTGCATTGCATTGTGGGATATGATATCTGGTTGTATTTTAGGTCATGCATGCAGAAAATGTGCATAATGCGTTTCTAAGCATCCTTCAATTGTATGCATTTCCAAACAATTCTAGCTTTTATTGTTATATTTTGTACATTTTAGAAATTTTGTCGTGCTTTTTTAATTTTTTTTAAATATTTATTTCTATTTATCGTTACTTTTAGTCATTTTAGTACATTTCAATCTAAACTTATTTCATTTAGTTATCAAGGCAACATTTCTGTTCTTTTCTGACCATCTAAAGTGGTCATATGATGCTATTATGAGTGTAACACAGAATAGCTTAACATGCTTTAAAAAATACATTGTTTTTCACATACTGTACATTATTGCAGCTCCTCTGTCCACCTTATTCCTGACAGGTTAACTGCGTTTTGAATTATGGGTGGCACTTCCGGTTTGGGGAACTTCCATTTAAAAAGACTGAAACTAATCATTTCGAATCATAAGGTTGCCCTACAAATAAAGCTGATCCATCAGTTTGACTGGATGAGCTATCAGTTTTCCTTCATGATTTATTTTCAGACATCATGAGAATAATGTAACTATGGAAGCTTGTTTCCGCCACAAAATAAAAATAAATAAAAGATAATTGCGACTTTTTATCTCACAATTGCGAGTTTACATCTCGCAATTCTGTCTTTATTTCTCAGAATTGCGAGATATAAAGTCAGAATTGTGTGAAATAAAGTTGCAATTGCGTGTTTTAAAGTCAGAATTGCGAGATATAAAGTCACAATTGCGTGTTAGAAAGTCAGAATTCTGACTTTTTTTCTCGCAATTGCGACTTTATATCACGCAATTCTGACTTTATATCTCAGAATTCTGACTTTATATCACGCAATTGGGAGATATAAAGTCAGAATTGCATGATATAAAGTCGCAATTGCGTGTTATAAAGTCAGAATTGTGACTTTTTTTATAAACTATTCTAAGGTAAAAAAAAAAAAAGTCTGTCTTTTTCTTCCCCTTAGAATTGGACTTTATATCTCACAATTCTGAGAAAAGATGTCAGAATTGTGAGATATAAACTCGCAATTATGTGTTATAAAGTCAGAATTGCGTGATATAAAGTCGCAATTGCAAAAAAAAAATCCGAATTATGACTTTATATGACGCAATTGCGACTTTATATCTCGCAATTCTGACTTTATTTCATGCAATTCTGACTTTATATCTCGCAATTCTGAGAAATAAAGTCAGAATTGCGAGATGTAAACTCGCAATTGTGAGATAAAAAGTTGCAATTATCTTTTAAAATGTTTTATTCAGTGGCGGAAACAAGCTTGATTAACACTGATGTTAAAATAACACTTCTTATGCAACACTGATGTTCACTTTCAGAAGTTGTAGGGATGTTTTCTTGTCACAAAAAGAATGTGAAACGTATGTAGGTTATATAATTTTAAAGATAATTTAAGTTTATTTTACACACTGTATTGCATATCGAATATCGCATTATTTAATGAGTTATCGCATATTGCATTTTTCTCCAAAATCGAGCAGCCCTGTTGTTATTTCTGTAGTATAACCTAAATTTGGCATTTTGAATTCAGCTCTATAATGCTGTCTCAGGTTTACCTTGACATTTAGTTTGGTGGAGGAAAATGTCTTACAGTCCACTGTCCAAAGCCCTGGACACAGGGACATTATTATCCTGAGTTCTCCACAAAGAGATTCTTTGAATGCTCTAAATAATGCCTCCGCCAACCTTTCCAAACCCACTGAGACTAAAACGTACTCTATTAGTGTGCGAGAACACACTTTAGTTCACCCAAACATTATTTACTCAATCCAGTGTCTTTCAAGAGTATCATAAAAGCAGTCCATAAATCTTCTGAAGTTATATATGATAGCTAGGTGTGGTAATATTCTAGAAGAGAACTGATTGCATTTGAAATGTAACAAATATTAAATTATTTTGAATATTTAACCCATTCAGGAGAACCGTCACACTGAAATAAAGTACTTTGTTTTTTCTTCTCTGATGGCAGTTTGCTTCACGGATATCAGGGATGCGTTTCTGTGAGGCCAGTGCCAAGGATAACTTTAACGTGGATGAGATTTTCCTTAAACTAGTTGATGATATTTTGAGTAAGGTAAGTGGAGCTGTTTTATTAAAGGAACACACTGACTTTTTGGGACTTTAGCTTATTTACCGTATCCCCCAGAGTTAGATAAGTCCATACATACCCTTCTCATCTCTGTGCGTGCCGTAACTCTGTCTGACACACCCACCGCTAGCCTAGCTTAGCACAAAGACTGGAGGTAAACGGCTCCAGCTAGCATACTGCTCCCAATAAGTGACAAAATAACGCCAACATTTTCCTATTTACATGTTGTGATTTGTATAGTCTCAGCGTGTACGAATAACAAGGTCACATGAGACACAGACTTGGGCGGAGTGATTTACTCCAACTCTGAGAGAACTCTCTGCTCCTCACCACGGGGCTTCTCAGGTGCTGTAAGTAAATCACTCCGCCCAAGTAGCAGTGCTTCGCCTTCTGAGAATATAGTTCCCAGTATGTATACGGTTAGAAGATGGCTGTGTGTCATGTGACCTTGTTATTCGTACACGCTGAGACTATACAAATCACAACATGTAAATAGGAAAATCTTGGCGTTATTTTGTCACTTATTGGGAGCAGTATGCTAGCTGGAGCCGTTTACCTCCAGTCTTTGTGCTAAGCTAGGCTAGCGGTGGGTGCGTCAGACAGAGTTACAGCACACACGGAGATGAGAAGGGTGTGTGTGGACTTATCTAACTCTGGGGGATAGGGATCGACCGATATGGATTTTTTAGTGCCGATGCCGATACCGTTTTTTTTTTTCATCAGCCTTAGCCGATGACCGATACGGGCTGCCGATTTTCTTGGGCCGATATTTGGAGCCGATACTGCTTTTGCTCACTCAATTTAAATCATAAAAATGACACAATGATGATAACAAACGTTACAAGTCTCAATTTAAAAAAGGAACATTTATTGAACTTTATTATTGAAGTAAAAAAAAGTTCAGTGCTAAAATTACTGAAAATAAATATTTAAGCATAATTCAAATTCTTTAAGTAAATTCTGAAAATAAATATTAAGCATGAATAAAATAATTACACTATTGCATACAGTAGCAACAAGCAAGCAGCATAATAAACGTCTGTCTTTGCTATGCAGCCATGAACTGCGCTCTCCATGATGACATGGAGGAAGGATTAATTTATTTCCTGCCCTTTACGACTACATATATTTATGGAGATGAGAAATAAAAACCCGCCCTGTCCAGCTATGATCAGCTGTTCGGCCGAGTTTTCGATACTGTCGTATTATTATTCCACCACAGATGCGGCATTCTGAAAAGTTGAGATGTTTTTATCTTGATGCGGCACGGACGCGCTTGGAAAAAACAAGCGCGTCGCTTCCATTATGAGCCTACATTTGAAATAACGAACTTGAGCGCGCAAAAGACGCGATATGTGAACAGGCCCTAAAAAATGTATTTGTTTTCATCTCACCACGGCATAGAAGCGCCTGGACAAACGAGCGCGCTGCATCGCATGCGTGTCGCAACTGCGTCGCTTCTTTTATGAGCACACGTCCAAACCTCAGCCAGGTGGTCGCTGAATAAAACTCCCACAAATATCACGGAACAACATCGGCATTATTTAATCCTATGACCAGTGTTCGTAACAGCTGCCGTATGCATATGGATGGCCTCAAACTTAGCTATTTGCAGCTCCTTAAATACAATGACAAGCAGTTTTATAGATGAGGCATTTGCGTTTTCCATTTGGACCCACAAACTTGCTTAGTTGCACGCACATATAGAGCAACGTGTTTCCACTTTTAAAGTGTATGGCAATATTTCAGCTAAGTCAAACAGTTAAAAGATGCTTTGAAAGTTTAAAACTTGCCGTTGTCTTGAAGAGGCTTCCAGCACTCTGCTAGTGTGGGAGGGGCAGTGCATGGGCTGCACGTGAACTGCATCGTCTCCAGCAATTCAGAGCTGCCTGCGGACGCCTGTCTGTAAATAATGCCGGGAAAAAACTATCGGCGAACGCAGCAGCCGCGTATCGGCCGATGCCGATACACGTCAAACCCGCAAATATCGGGCCGATTTGTCGGCCGACCGATATATCGGTCGATCACTACTGGGGGATACGGTGAATAAGCTAAAGTCCCAAAACGTCGGCGTGTTCCTTTAACTGTTTTGATGAATTCTTTGCCCACCACAATGTTCACTTTAAAACATTTGATAAAGTATCGTGAGTTTGACTGAGAATGTGGCATTCATCAGCTATCATGGGTGTTTCTGGCTCAAATAGTGTCACCAAGAGCTAAACAGAGTTTTTAGGATGTCAAAAGCCAGAATTTGACTATTGGCATAAAGTCAGACCCATTTTCCAGTTTATTACGGCCAAGAACAGCTCACTTAGACAGGAAGGAACAGCATGTAATCAACTGAAGTTTGTTTTGAACATGACATTTAGGAGACCAAAGCAGGCGAGATATTCCATTTATATACTGAACAAAAACTTTAAATATCTTAAGATGATCAAAGATTTGATTCCACAAACTTTTGCAAATGCAGTAGTTATGTGTTATTTCTTCCTCATTCCCCATTAGGGCTGCACGATTTGGAGAAAACATTCTAATTGTGATTTGATTTTTAATTAATCAATAAAACAAACATGAAAACAGAACTAAAACACATGATTACTTCATAGTTTATTATATTTATCATATTATATTTTTTACTATGTTTGTGTATGTCCTTAATGTGTTATTTATTCCATTGCTGTTGCATTGTGGGACGGGGAACTAAGAATAAAACATTTCACTACATCACATCATATGTTTTTGTCAAATAAAGAACGGTAAATTTGCAATATGTCTTTATTTCTTCATTTTCAAATGTCAAGCTTTTATTTTTGGCTGAAAACCGCAGGGAGCCTTTAAAGCATCTCTTTTAACAACAGCTGGTTTATAAGTGCTTCTCATTACAAGTTAAGGAAGATGGTCAGTGCATTTTGCGTTAAAAAATGCACGTTTTAAAGGGGTGGTTGAATATGATTTCACTTTTCTAACTTTAGTTAGTGTGTAATGTTGCTGTTTGATCATAAACAACATCTGCAAAGTTACGATGCTCAAAATTCAAAGCAAAGGGAGATATTTTATTTTTAAGAAATCGCTTTTTAAGGACTACAACAAACAGCTGGTAGAGACTACATGACATCACTAACCCTAGAATTTACATAAACCCCGCCCCCGGAGCACGATTTATAGATTATCATGACAGAAAGTGCTAATCAATAATTAGAAGATAACTACACATAAGCTTCATAAATTTACCAAATAACCATTCAGAAATGTTGTCACTTCTTGAGTCTCTCCATCTTTGTCCGAATCCGGTTTAAACATAAAAGGCTAAAAGTTTATGACATTTTTCAGTGCATGTGTGTGTGAGGTAAAAGGACACAAACTCTTTAAGCTCCGCCCTCTGTGCCGGGAGCAGCAGCTCATTTGCATTTAAAGGGACAGACACAAAAACTGCATTTTTGCTCACCCTCAAAAATGTACAACTTTATCATGCTATATAAAAATATATGTTGGCCATTTTAAGCTAAAACTTCACAATACACACTCTGGGGACGTCAAAGACTTATTTTACATCTTTCGAAAAGCGCATTATACCACCCCTGTAACCGACCCAACATGCATTTCGGGTTTTTTTTATTTCGATTATTTTGCAGCCCTGTTTGGCTTCTCTTTTGAGCAAGATCTTGCCATTTTTGTGTGCAGTGTGCATCAGACAAGTCAGTGAAGAGTCTTATAATCTTACAAAATGTTGTGTTTTTCCACAGATGCCACTTGAAGTCCCCAGTAGAGAGCTGTCCAACAGTGTCCTGTCCCTTCAGCCCGAACCTGAATTCCCACCAGAGCTGCCTCCACCTCGCATGCGCTGCTGTTGAGACTCGGCTCACGCTTTATTTAGAAACCCAACACCTCCTTCGCTCTTATAACCCAACACATGCTGTTACAGACTCCCGCCACCAGGGGTCCATGTCCTGATGCCCTCACATGGTTGATGAGATGATGGCCTGTCATTACCAGAGAAGATGAAAGACAAAACGCTCAATATTTAAAGCATTTAATCCTCCCTCGCTATAGATTTCGCACAAATGATAGACTGTGCAATTAATTATAGTCCATATTTTGGTACTTCTAGATGCCAATAAAGAACATCCGTATCATCACACACACAAAGATGCATTTATTTTTGACGGCCCATACATACACTACCTCATTTCTGGGAAGCACACGATTGCGTTGATCTGACACGTGCCTTTCCTATCGGATACTGCTGCACACGCGCCACAAACACGCATCATATGTGTACAAACGTGTGTCATAACCCATCAGCTCCTATTTATGTAGTATCATTTACTCTTAGCCGAAGCAAGAAACTACCGTTTATATTGGATGACGGATCCTCCACCCTTGTCTTTCGCTTCTCTTCACGTTTCAAGCACTCATTCAGTGTTTCTAATGGAAAACGTTCCCGGCCTCAAATTAAGAAGCTCTTTTCCAAATCGATTTGGCATTAAAAGCGAAGTGGATCTTCATTTCATGCCTAGTGGAATTAATTTATTTCGCCTGTGGCCCGTTATTAATCACCAGCAATGGTTTTGGGGTTGAAATTTTTGTCTTTATGCCTTACGTTCTATCATCGTTACTGTTTTTGAGGTTGGATTTTGTGTTATCCGTTGTGTTTTTTTTGCACTACAATCCATTCATCGCTAGTTTACGAACAGCTAAAATGCAGAACGTTAGTGAAGGACCTGTGTACAGAAGATTAACCTCATTATTCAGAGTTTTGTTATTTAGTAGGCCTCTTTCAGTGTCATTTCACTCCAGTAGAATAAAGGAAGGTTATTATTTGGGTGTCGTGTCGCACAGACTGAGTTCATTGTTTTATGCGCCGGATCTGGACAGCAGAACGGAAATGCTCTCACCGAAAGGGCTATTTCTCCGTGGAGAGCGGATGGAGAATAAAAAGGGACATTTAAGAGGACCGTGTTGATATTTGATACTCGGACAGCGTCACTAACTGAAGGACACTTGTTCTCTTCAATTAAAACCACTCTGCGTTCCTGAAAAAACAAACAAAAAAACACTGATTTACGTTGAATTGAGTTATTTGCCTGTGTTAGGACTAGGAATGATTTAGTTGTGTAATATAACAAAACTTTATAGCTGGTGTTTGATTGGAAACACTATTTTAACTGAACTGATTAGCTGGCACCAGATATGCAGTGCAACTGGTTTTTGGGAAATTATGCTTTTTTCATAGCAACTGTCCTTCAATACAGAGGCCTGTGCGCCTGGAACGAACAAAACTATATCACTTATTGGATGAATATCATAAATACATTTGGGTCATATCTGACCCCAAAATCAAAAGCAGAAAATAGTTTGCTTAAAAAATAATTTGCTATATTTGACATTATTTTTATGATAGTTAAGCCCCGCCCCTTCTAATTACCATAATGTTTTCATCTTTAAAGAATGGCAATGTAACAAATATTACCAAATATTGTTTCATTGTTTTTCACAAATAATTATAATGCAGAAATTTCTTTATCATTACAGTGATATGAGTGGAAATGTGCTTAATTTTCTTAAAAATAATGTCATGATTTTCATTATCTTTATGCAAAATTGTAAAAAAAAAAAGAAGAAAAAAAATCCATTTGAAGTGAAATATGACCTGTAAATGTTCTGGACAGTTTTAATGATATTCACTGTACGTCAACTTAATAGAAAGATGATGTACTTGTGTAGTGGAAGCGCGTTTGCGTTGTTTATAATGCATCAGAAACCAGTGTTGTACTAAACAACCCAAACCTGAAGTCTGTTGTCTGTCTTCGAGAGACTAATGTCTTCTGCTGAGGTGAAAAATAGCTTTTTTGTTCTGTATTATTATTATAATAACCTTTCAAATTTAACTTTTTAACTTGTGTGTCCTTTGAAAGTTTAATAACCAACCTAAACCTGTGGATTTTGTGTAGTGTTAAAGAGAGTGTAGTACTAACCTCAAAACGTTCATGTTTGCAGGCTTGTGCCATATTGTAACCTTATGAGATACTCTAATGATCCTTTTCACCAAGTGCTTTTTACTTTCTTTCTCTGCAGGATTGGCAAATTTATCATTTATTTTGGATAGTAATTGAATCTAGAGTCAGATTTGCTATAATTTTATCATTATTTACAGCAAAACCCCACTGGTATTTGCGTTCAAGGCGCTCTCTTTCGAACCTTTTTGTTT
This sequence comes from Scardinius erythrophthalmus, assembly GCF_964197995.2. Taxonomy (NCBI): domain Eukaryota; kingdom Metazoa; phylum Chordata; class Actinopteri; order Cypriniformes; family Leuciscidae; genus Scardinius; species Scardinius erythrophthalmus. The sequence continues at coordinate 3,925,157 of NC_138229.1, forward strand.
GTATTTATATTTTATTTTGCCTCCGTGTATGAAGCTTATAGTCGGTCTTCCCAGAGGAACTGACTTCATGTTCTGCAGAAAGACTGTCAATGACGCATCCGTTGTCTTGAAAAAGTTAAACCCAACACGCTCTTAAAACTTCTCAATTAGTAGCAATACTTGTTGCCTTTATGAACCTCCATTTTGTACAGAATAAGTCTTGGTTTAGTCTCTCAGCCAATCATTGTATCAGTATTTACTACATTACAAAAAAACAAAAGTTGAAACATCCTCATGACGTTGCAAAATAGAAGAGTTCTTTGTACGAATAATACATTGATATTAGTTATTTGAAACAGTTTGGCATGTTTAAGTAGTTTTGTGGTATTTATAACTTGTTGCATTTTTAAACTAATGAAGTGCAAATAAAGATATATATTTATTACATAGATGTGTGTTAGTAATTCTGATGCTTTTCCTCCTGTTTATGTAAGCATAAACTTACTTTTGCACAATGTTATTCCATCCATTCTTATAAAACAAAATGTTTGATTGTGTGTTCAGTGTTTGGGATCTCACTTTTATTTTCAGAGATGTACTGCATTTTTTTCACAATATGATGGCGCTATTGGATAAACAAGTTAATTGAAAAACTACAGCAATGTAGCTTTTTTAGATCAAGATTAAAGTTTTGGTAAATGCTCACTGGGAATTTTAGAAATATGAGTGCAAACTAAAAGGTAGGCCTATCAGTTGATTGTGTGTGTGTGTGTGTGTGTGTGTGTGTGTGTGTGTGTGTGTGTGTGTGTGTGTGTGTGTGTGTGTACAGTAGGCCCACCGTGCAAAAGTCTTCGGTCACCACCAAATTTGTTGTTTACGAATGTTTTAATGAACATCCATATTTATTTTTCCATATCAACGTCCATATTCCATATTTAAGATACCAACTGAAAATACATGAAGTAGCCTACACAAAATATAAAAATAAAAATAAATATCTGAACAGTATGGCTTCTTTAAGCAAAAATCTGTATTTAGTGTGACGTGGACTTTTTAAAGTTTCTCAAAGAGGAAACTCTGAGAAACTTCTCATCATAAAGATTTCTTGGCCTTCCAGTCCGTTTCCATTCCATTTAGGTTTGATAAGAGAGCCGGTTTCCTGCTATTGCTCAAGTGTAGGGAGCTCACTAAACACCTGCCACTTTAGCCTATAGAAGCCATTTCTTTCAGATTTGTTTTTCTGTTTTTTAATATTGCGTACAAATTTACTGTATTTTTCTGGTTAATTTCCTGTATTTCAACTCAAATCGCCCGTTAATGGCAACATCCTCTTTTTAATAAATAATTGCAAGTCTATATAAAAATATATTTTGTAAAAAAACAAAACAACAGTTTCTTTTTCAACATTTAGTGTTAAAATGGTGCTATATTTGGGATATTCTGTTTAAAGACTATCAGTTATGGTTTTCATTCAAGATATTATTGTTTTTAACAATATCATATTTTTAAATATTAAAATAGTATTAGCTTATGCTATTTTATTTACACCTGTATCTAATGATAAAAAAAGTATTTATCTCCCTGTTTCTCTGTAGTAGTGTAGTAGTGGTGTGTGTGCGCGCGCGCGCTGCTCATTGCGTCTCCATGCGTACGCACGCGTGCCTGGCCGGTACCGGAGCGCGAGGAGGGGTGTGCCCGGTGCTTGTGTGTGAAAAACAGGCGCATGCGCATGCGCTCCACGAGACCTGAGACACGGACGGGGAGCGTCAGACCGCAGCGGCTGCAGATTTTCCCGTCAGCCTGGGGGGAGAGGACAGCAGGGAGAGATGATGGGAGGACTGTAATCCCGGGGGAGGGATGGACCATGGACGGACGGATTGATTCAACGCACAGAACCACGGAGATTCTCACTTGACACAACACTATCCACCGTATTCCGTTCGGAAGCGCGAGGAACGACACGGTGATGGCAAGTGCTTTACGGTTGCGCGTCCATCTGAAGTGATGAGACAGAAGCGCGCGGCTGAATCCTTCTGTCAGGTTGTATAATGGAGAGCTCCAATGGCTCCGACACCAAACCGCAGAGCCATCATCCTCATCCTCAGGTGGAGAAGAAGAGGTTAAACCGCGCGCCGTCCCCTGCCAGACCCGTTCTGAAGGATGTCCACTCGCGAACGGCCAAACCGATCGTGCCAAAATCCCCCAAATTCAACAAGCAGCAAACGTCCTCCGCGCCGGTGACGCCTCACAGCCGCGTCCCGAGACGCACCGTCCCGGGCGCGAAGGACAAAACCGCATCAGCACCTGCAAAAAGCAACATCAAACCCTCAGCGACAAAAAAGGCGGTTAAGGTCACTCAGCATGCAGCATCCGAACCGAAACCGGCGTGCAAAGCGATTGATACCGCCGCTCCGCAGATCCCCAAGAGCAAGGGGAGGCTCGCCCCGATACGCGTTCCCACCGCACGCGGCGTCTGCCAGACGGACAGCAGCTCGGATTTGTCCGATTGTCCCTCCGAACCGTTATCCGACGAGCAGAGACTGGTTCAGGCCGCCAGTAGCGATGCGGAGTCCGGCTCCGGTTCCGGTTCTAGTGAGCAGGCGGTCGGGGTTCGGGTGCGCGCGCTCGCGCTCGGAGCGGGAGGATCTCAGGCTTCACCGGCGCCCGGTGCGCACGCGGACCAATGCAAAGCGGAGAAAGACGCACAATTCAAAACGGAGGGTAAGGAAATGGCCCAGGAGGAACTGCTGAGGGAAATCGAAGACCTTCGATCAGAAAATGACTACCTCAAGGTGAGCCGACACTCTCAAATGTAGGCTACTATGGTACCATGGTATTCTTAGAAGTGACTTTAATCATCTAATACGGTTGCATGATATTGCAATGCAAGGGATCATAAGGAGAGAGTGCTTTCAATCCTTACCCAAAAGTATTGTGGTTGTATGGGACAGGGGTGGTGCTTTGATATACAGAATGATTGAATCATTCAATGTCATGTACAGAATATTTTTAGATTAATGTCTGGTGTTCTTCAGGAGGATTATGGGTTGAGCTGCTGCTGTAAATCCACATGACAGTTTTACACCTTGATTTGTTTTTTCACGTGATGGCCCTCTTGATAATCTGGCTCATGTTTTAAATTCATCCTACTCATTTACACCTCTAGACCAACAGTACTGCAGCATCATTTGTCCCTGAAAGCATCTAGTCTCACTAGTGTTTATTCCTTTGACATACATTTGATGCCAGAGTACATAAATACTTGAAAGTAACATGGCACAACCATGTTTTTTTTTTTGGACATGTACAATGGCAATACCTTGCTTTTTATTACTGAAGTACTATACATGTCATTGGAGTGCCATAAGCATGTTACAAAATCCTATACAAGAAGAATTGTGATGGTATTAGTTGACAGTGCCACTGTACTAAAGTTCTTCAAGATACTTAAAAAAAAGTATTTATATAGCACATATAAACACAGCTAAGCTGACCAAAGTGCTGATCAAATCACAATTACATAGCATAAAACAACATAAAATAATATTCTAAAACACCAGAGAATAAAGATTTAAAGACCGTAGCCGCTGGCTTCAGTCGCTAGTGTGCCTCCTGAGGCCAGGGGAGTGAGGTTTACACACACAGCTCTTACTGGCCTACATCTGTTACACTCACTCCCTAAACATTACTCCCATCCGGGTCACGGCACCAAATGTAACCGGTCCTACTTGACTTGCTCTAGACCTGACTAGCGTCAGTCGCTAGTGTGCCTCCTGAGGCCAGGGAAGTGAGTATTTATTTTTTTCTTGCACATTGAGTCTTGCACTTGAGCACATTTTCCCATGTTAAATAATAAATACGACCTCACATTGTCAGTCACGTTTACACACTGCCTCCGAAACTTTAGTCCGTCGTAAAAAAAAAATTCAGATCGGGTTAAATTTTCTATGTTTTTCGCATCCGTAGCAAGCATTTTGAGAAGTTTTTTAACAATTCAGAGCCACCGTTCAAGCAAACGCCAAAATCCAGAACTATTCAGGATCAATTGGTTCACGGAAATTGGTGGTCTTCTTTTTAATATGTGGCTCCAGTATCGCTAGCAAAGCATCAAACTGAGCCACTGACATCCTGAAGTAAACTTTGAATCGCTCGGGATAATCCCTCAGCGAACTCTCCTTCCTCTCGATGCAAGCTCAGGATTGGATGGACCCAATATTTCCTCTTTCTTTTTGTCTTTTTAAGAAGAGAGGACAACAAAATCATCCCCACTGCTTGAAGACTTCATTTTGTATTGTTTTGCGAATTTTTTTCCGCAACGGATTAATTAATACGCATCTGACTTAGTGTGCAATGTATCTGTGCATGATGTATTTTTAGGATGACGAATACGAAAATACGCATAAGAAAATTTCGCATTCAGTGTGCAAGAACCTTTAATGCCCTACATCCATTAAACGCACCCCTCTAAACCCCACTCCCATCCGGGTCATGGCACCAAATGCAAACGGTCCTACTCGACCCGCTCCGAGTGGGATTCAAACCGGAGTCTCTGGCGTGGGAGGCGGGTGCTAAGAAAGATGCTAAAGAACGTAGCCGCTAGCGTCAGTCGCTAGTGCACCTCTTGAGGCCAGGGGAGTGAGGTTTACACACACAGCTCTTACTGGCCTTACATGAGGAGAGCGAGATCTAGATCCATAAATCTGTATTTTAGGTCACATCAGTCCACAGAGCGCAGATGCATCCAACAGGCATCAGAAAGACCCTCAGAACTCCCGCAGGAAACGCATCACAGTCTTTGCTCTCTGTGTGAAGTGTGATGGGTAGATGAAGGCAGGCCTAATTAGCATAATTCCATAAATGATTGATCTTATTTGTCAGATGCGCCAGGGCTCGACTGCGGTCACAAACAGGATTTTCATAAGTTTATCTCTGAACGCTGCATGTTAATCCGCTTTAGTAGCTGTGCGTGTAATTCTGCGTCCCCTCAGTACACATACGTTCTTAACACACACACACACACACACACGTCCCTCCTGACCCTGAGCACCCCTCTGCCTCCATCTGTGTGCTTATCTCTCTTTTCTCTGTCTATCTCTCTAAAAGTAATACTGCAGCATGTATTGTGTGCAGCTCCATGTTAGTACTATTAATCATTTAGTCCACCATAACTCATGTTTGACAGGAACATCCATACAGAACATGGCAGGTTGCTGCTGTCACATGACATGGTCCCCAACATACAGTGAAGGTCATTGTGTTTGGGCTGTTTGTCACTGTCTGTCTCTCTTTCGCTGTCTTTCTGTCTTTCTTCCTCGACTTTGTTTTTCACTGAATCCGCTGAGGCATTGTGGAGTATTTACTGGGAAATGAGGCGTCACAAATGACCGTCATTCATTACAGTTCAGGACGGGGGTTTCACCAATGACTACAGTTTCTTTACCTGCAGTCTTTTTCTTTATTCTAGTTGGGAGGTTGTTCTTGTTACCCTGGAAATCCAGAGTTCTCGCGAGAGCACAAGTTGAATTTGCTCAGCGAGTTTACTCTGGCGTCGAGTAATGATGCTCATTAACTATGCCCTTGTATCCGAGCAGCACCAATCACATCGGGTTATCTGATATAGGCGGGCTAGAGGTGAGCTAAACAAGAAGGGCGTTTTTGCTGTTTTGCCGACCGGATACGGCAAGAGTCTAATCTACCAGTTAGCTCCGCTGGTAGCTAAGCGTATGGGGCTTGTTGTGATTGGTCGTAGTGTTATCCAATTGCTTGCAGTGAGATTTTCAAATGCATGCTTGGTGCCGCCCCTCGAGCTGGCCGATTTTAATTAGTCGACGCCAGACCATTAATCTTTCAGATTTAGGTCTGGATTTCCAGGCTATGTTCTTGTCATTTCAGACTGTGATTTCTGTTCAATTACATTCCAAAATCAGACCAATTAAATTAAGTTGTGCTCACACTTGGCATGTTGGTTGGATTAAAACGAAACCTGGTGCGATTGCTCTGTTACTGAGAGTAAGTGTGAACGCTGCCATCCGAACCCTGGTGTGCACCAAACAAACGGACTGAGACATCCCATTGTTTGGGATGTTCAGTAAGTTACGACGCAATACGTAATAAAAGCCGACTAATCAGGTTGTGAACATATCCTTATGCCTTTAGGTTCTGTGTTAAAATGCCAATGTGAATGCTAAGCAGACCAGAACCATTTTTTGGTCCAAACCAATTAATCCGGACTACAAGTGTGAACACACCTTTAGAAACCTGAATGAGGATTCTGATTCTGATTCTGATTGTCTTTCTGTTTCTAATCATGATTTTCATTCTGATTCTTATTCTCATTCTGATTCTAATCCTAATCCCGATTCTCGTTTTCCGGTTCTGATTCTCATTCTTTTTCTGTCCGCCATTCTCATTCTGGCCTTAATAAAGTCAGTTTATAAAGTTAATAAATCCCGATTCTCATTCTGCTGTTCATTCTGATTCTAATCCTGATTGGGTTTTCTTCAGGATGAAGTGGACGAGTTGCGAGCAGAGATGGAGGAGATCAGGGACAGTTACCTGGAGGAGGAGGTGTACCAGCTGCAGGATATACGCAGGGAACTGGACCGCTCCAACAAGAACTGCCGGATCCTTCAGTACCGCCTGCGCAAGGCTGAACAGAAGAGTCTGCGTGTTGCACAGACCGGACACGTCGACGGAGAGCTTCTACGCGGAATGGAGCAGGACCTGAAGGTGTTTTTGTCATAGAGAATGGAAACATTTTGAATGTGATGATAAATTTGTTTTAATATCTGATTTGTGTAAGATAAGTATTGAGCTCTCGAACTTATGTTGCACAGATGAAAACACGATAATAAAACATGTGTCTCTGCCCACAGGTGGCCAAAGATGTATCTGTGCGTCTGCACAATGAACTGGAGACGGTGGAAGACAAGCGGACACGGGCGGAAGATGAAAACGAGCTGCTCAGGCAAAAGATCATCGAGGTGGAGATCTCCAAACAGGCCATGCAGAACGAGCTCGAGAGAGCCAAAGAGGTACGATACGCCAGCTCACCGGATTTGAGTCCATATTAGATTCCTGCACACTTTTATTGAATTGGATAATGGAGGACAAGAAGTATTTTATAAGAGGAGACTCTTTAAAAGCATATTTATGTACTAGTGTGGCTATTGTGCAGCTTTTTATTCATGAATGGTGTTCACTGTCAAGTACAGAGAGTGGTTATAACTGTTACAGGGATATTCTGGGTTACTTACAGCTTAATTTCTGTGTAAAGCCTTTTAGTTTTTTTGTACTACTACATAAAATAATTTCCTCAATTTGTAAAAACAAGCGGGAATTGCATTTACAGTATTACTGTTCACAACGAAAGTCTGAAGCAGCTCAGATTGTTTAAAGGGATATTTCACCGCTGGAAAGATGAATGTGTATTTAAATTGGGTCATTTATGTAGTAGAAATGTGAAATTATTTTAGAAGTTGGTGCCTTCTAGACTGAGAAAAGCCAGAAAATGTATGTTTGGCTCATGTGGATGAAAGACAACAACTCCCAGAATGCACTTGCTTCGCTGCCCTACGAGGACACTCCCAAGCCACGCCTACCGGTTACAGAGGGCAGTATCGGGAGAAATGATACAGCTAGGCTACTAGTCGACTGGAAACTGGAAAGATGCCATTTTATCATGAGAAATTACCATTTTTCCGTCATCAAAAGTTTTTTTCCAGACACACAATACAGAAAACTCTCGTCTCAGGGGGACATGAGGGAGGGAAATACAATAATAATGTATTATTAAATGTTGGAATTAACAATAACTAAGATTAACAAACACTTTAGAATTATTTGTATTGTAAAGTGTTACCTATATATTAAATGTTTATTTTCATTGCAGCCAACCTCCACTGTAAGTGCAGTACTGTAACTGTAAACACGCTTGTTTTCATCAAGTGACAAATAATTTTCTGTGGTAATCGGCAGCATTATTAGGCTTAAAGTGATACTGCACCGATTAGCGTTAAGCTTTGTATCAGCAGAAACCCGGTAGTATTTTCGAATGAGCGTGCTTCCCTCCCTCATGTCCCTCTGAGACGAGAGATTTCTGTATTGTGTGTCTGGAAAAAAACTCAGATGACGCAAAAATCGTCATTTATCGTCATCAGAGGCTCTTTTGTCCAGAGGCGAGAGACTACAGCCAGTAGGAGGAGCTCGTCCCGCATGTGTTCAACCCGCCCATAGGGGGATCTCATGATAAAACGCCGTCTTTTCATTTTCCAGTCGACTAGTAGCCTAGCTGTATCATTTCTCCCGATACTGCCCTCTGTAACCGGTAGGCGTGGCTTGGGGTAGGGCAGCGAAGCAAGTGCATTCTGGGAGTTGTAGTCTTTCATCCACATGAGCCAAAAATACATTTTCTGGCTTTTCTCAGTCTAGAAGGCACCAACTCCTAAAATAATTTCACATTTCTACTACATAAATTACCCAATTTAAATACACATTCATCTTTCCAGCGGTGAAATATCCCTTTAAGTTTTAAATAAACCTGAATATTACTTCAAGGCAGCATAGACAAACCTGGAAATGACCCACAGACTGTAAAATTGCTGTGATGGAAATCTTGCTGTATCACCTTAGTTGAATAAGGCACTGAAACCCGGATGGCCGGATGGTTAGAATTCCACCCACGGTTAGTGTACTGTGAATTGCTTTGAAGTATGGACGAATACATTTAACTTTGAAGCTTGCTGTCTGTGCATTAATGCATGAGAGGCTATAGCGGTGCACACTGCTTCTGCTTCTGTAATCAGATACTGAGGAGTTACCCTGGAGTTGCTCAGGTTAATGTTAAACTAATCTGGAAAGGGTGAATCACAGTAGGACCATCTGTATCTGTACATGTAGATGAACTGCAGTATGGAGGGGGCCTTTATGTCAGCACCAAAGTTTATGCTTTATCGGATATCACTGTTCATGTAGTGTGTACTATACTGTAGCTGTTTGTGAATGTAAATGGTATGCAAAGTTTCAGAGTTTTTGTCTCCCAAAAGAAAGAAGCAATTCTGAACCGCATGAAATGAGTCGTCAGTAATTACAGTCTCACTTCCGCCTCCAGCCTATGTAGGTTTGTAACAAATTTGCATAATGAGAAAAATCATCTGCATTGCCCCGCCCTCAAACACTGTAGTTGTAGCTGATGCCTGGGAGAGTTTGGTTCGTGTTGTTCTTGTTGAGAAGACACTGTTTTAAGCTGCCAAAGCAAATCAACTTTAATGCACTTCCAAAGGATGAGGACTGATAAGGCTTTGGGTGAGAATTGAAACGGTAAAATCGATTCCATCGTTACTGTTCGTATCAGAGTGCTGAGGAAGATTCAAAGCTGAAATTCAGATTTTTTAATGGGTGTTTGGTTTCTGACATGCACTGAAAGCGGTAGACAATCACAACAGACTGGGCTATCTGACTAATCAGAGCAGAGTAGACCAATCACAACAGACTGGGCCATCTGACCAACTAGAGCAGAGTAGACCAATCACAGCAGACTGGGCCATCTGACCAATCAGAGCAGAGTAGACCAATCACAACAGACTGGGCCATCTGACCAACTAGAGCAGAGTAGACCAATCACAACAGACTGGGCCATCTGACCAATTAGAGAAGAGTAGACCAATCATAACAGACTGGGACATCTGACCAACTAGAGCAGAGTAGACCAATCACAACAGACTGGGCCATCTGACCAATCAGAGCAGAGTAGACCAATCAAAACAGACTGGGCCATCTGACCAATCAGAGCAGAGTAAACCAATCACAACAGTCTGGGAAGTCTGACCAATCAGAGCAGAGCTGGCTCTCAGAAAGGAGGGGTTTAGAGAGACTTAATCCTTTTTCTAACCATTTCTGACACTGTGAGGAAAGAGCTGATGAGAAGATTAAACTGATTTTGACCTTGGATGCATGTAAACCTCTTGTCTGAGACTCCAAAACAAAATTAATAAGTTTAAAATAGCATAATTGGGGCACATTATAGTTCGGGTTATGGGTTGGTTTAGACCGCTTACTCAAGCATGAGCAATTTTAATATTGATGCTTGATTTTCTGCCATCATTAGTATAATTTTAGGCCGTTTGTGGTTGGTGCATTTATATACAGTAGATTTAATCTGCCTCTTCTGTATATCACCTTTTTACAGCATCTTCAAACGTGGCTAATCAAAGTCAGATTTTACTGTCGAACTTCTTATTATTTCTCTCTTGTTATTTCAGTTCAAACAGCAGAGGATCACAACAGTCAATCATTACACTGGTATCACAGAATCCCCTCTGAGATCTGCTGCATTGTAAAACATCCCCTGGGGGGAACAGTAAATCTTCTTAAAGAAATAGTTCACCTAAAAATTATTATTTACCCACCCATGTTGTTCAAAACCCATATGACTTTCTTTCGTGGAAAATTCATGCTGCATTTTCGACATGACAAAGGCGACGATGACCTTTGTCAGTGTTAATTTTTAGGGGGAACTGTATGCTGTCAGCCTTTATGGTGTAAATAAACCTGAATTTGTTTTGTTTTATTTTTGCATTAATATTTAAAACGTAATTTGGAAAGGTAAACACACTAGTACACACACACAAGGACAGATATAGTGAGGGTGAAGGAGAAAAAGAGGTAAAGCGTTGAAATGAGTGTTAGCGCTGTGTGAGCTATAGCACGTCTCTCTCTTGAGGTTTGCCCCAGAAAGTGTTGAGCTCCACTTTTTCAGCATTCATCACACGATACCCTTCATTTCCCCATCCCTTCATTCGCCCCGCACACAACAGATGTGGATGAAATGGAGAAGCATGCGGTATCTTGCACACTGCCATGTTCAGTTATGTTAACATGCTTTTAACATGCTTTTCAAGCTGATGGCATGCCTTTATTTTAAAGGAGAAGTCAAACTTGTTTCAACGTTAATGGCTTTAGACATCAGAATAGATGAAATATTAAAGTCGACATTGAATCAAAACGGACCCTATTTGCTTTAATACACATTCTGGTCTTACTGTGAACCATTATTGGTGTGTATTATTCTTAAGAAATATATGGTTACCACACGTCAATAGATTGTTCCGATGTTTTATTTTAAGACATTTGTCAGGCTTTTGTCCTTAAAAGGCTCTTGTGTGAGGGACTCATTTCTTGCAGATATAAAACGTTGTTTTAGAGCAAGTGAAGCAGGCTTGAGCCATTGATATGCATACTAATGCAGTTATAATAGAGAGAGCTGTAAGGTTAACGGTTTCAAAAACAGCGACACTACTATCCTGATACTGGGGGTAAATGTGGTGTGGTTTCTTTTAGTTGCGAAACTGTTTTATTTATAAAGTTGCATCAAGTTTCCGAGTGTGTGTGTCTGTACTGTATGTGTGTGTGTGCGTTTATATAGGAGAGAGAGCGTGCTTTCCATCGATAATTAAATGTAATTTAGTGGGAAAAACATGGAAATAGTTGTAGCCATTTTTATCTTATTGTTTGTTTTATCTGTTTGCTTTATCAGAGTCTTTATGGCTTTTGGTTCTTCTGCTGCTGTTGGCTGTACGGACCTTTGAAATAACTGAAATCATTTGGTAAAGTGATATGGATGTGTAATGTAGTCAAAACCTGCCTGGAACTGCTTTAGCTGTGCATTTAGCTGAAAGTAATTGCTCACCTTAGAACGTTTGTCAACCCGATTTAAGCAGTCAACTGCCCCCTAAAGAAAACTTAAAAACTTAAGGGGAGTCAAAAACAATTTTGAGATTTTGGGCTATTTGTCTTCAATAACATGTCTTCTTTCAGACTTGTGGTGAAAAAAAAGTCCAAAATACACATTTAGGTCTTTATTTTACTACACTTTGTCTATTTGCGTCTGTAGATTTCTCCTAAATTCAACAAAAATTGGCGTTCTCAATCCTCCCGCTGCTCCGCGATCGCTGTCTGCACCGTCATCACATACCGGTATACCGTTGGAAAGCTCTCTCTCTCTCTTGTACAATGTTGTCATATCCAAATATGGTCATTTTCTTTTTATCAGCAACCAATCGTGAAAGTACAATGAAGCATTTAACTCTAAAAGCTAAATCTCATTGCCAGAAATCTCCACTTCAGCAGCACTTACACACACCAAACTTTCCAGCTGTATTCCTATCTATATTCCTAAGGTTTTTACAGAGGGGTTAGTTCATATATCATTCAGATTCTGATTTGTACAACATTTTATATCTAAAAACAGGGTGAAAATGTATTTTTTTATGGCTTTTGACAGTTTTTTCAGTGATAAAAAGAGATATCCAAAAACCCCTCGGTAAAAACCTTTGACTCTAATATGTCAACAAAATGAAACAAGAATTTTGAATCGGGCTTTATCCAATGTTCAGATTTCTCTTCTGGAAATATATGCAAATTAGTGCATATTTAATGAGATACTACCTAATTTGCATATTTAAACATAAATATTCTAAGCAAGGGTTAATGCCCAACGAGGTGTCCAGCCTAGGCTCTGAGATCTGCACACAAAAACAAATGGTTTAGCCAAACACTCAAAACCAAACCAAATAGTGTTCCAACCAATCACCGACAGGGGGAGGGTGTTGTGAGGTTTTGTGCTCGTGCACGGCTTTTTTCCTATTCACCTGGGGTGTCTCCCCTTAAAGCCAAAAAATTAGCTACCAAGTATTTAAATAAAACATATATTTAAATTTCTTGGTAAGTTTTAAAGTTCCACAACTTTTCTTTAGAAAACCATCCGTGTTCTGGTGCTTTAGAAATTAAAACACTGATCTGAAGAACCTGTGATTGGACAGTAAGAACGTTCTAGAATATCCGAAGAAGCATCTAGTGACTCAGAAACCCCAGACAATGAAAACTGGTTCTTGATCAGTGAGTTCTTTCCAAATCACCTTTATTTTCCACCTGCACGCATGACGCAGGTTTGGATGGCGAGATCTTGTTTACATGCTAAATATGTGACTGGAATGTCGTTAAGCTGGGCAGACGGGATGCCGTTTCTGCTCTATCGCCCTATTTGGACTGGATTAACTGTACTAGGGTAGATGGAGTAATGTCATTTTACCACAGGACGTCTGTAATATTAATGGCCAATTGGCACGGGATAAGATATCTCAGTAAAACTAGAAGGAGAGTAACTCGATTTGCGCATCGCCATCACTCCTGTCATCATGTGTGTATTACGTTGCTTCCACATGCGCAAACACATATAACCTATATTTATATATAAAACAGTTATGTCCGGTCGAACAATGTATTAATTAACTTCAGATCGGATTGTGTTGGTAATAGGCACTTATTTAACGCTAAAAGATGTTTCGTGCCTCTATGTTTTCGATCTTCTCTCTGATCTGAATGGTGTGTGTAAAACACTTGAGTTTTGCCACAGACTCGTCCCAGCGTCTAGAACACAACTGAACGCTTTTTCAAGCGTCTCCATACTTGAAATATCTCAGAAAACTACTTTTAAACGGGAAATGATGAAATATTTACGTACATGTTTACAGCGGCTCTATTCGCACGGGGTTAGTATCACCTGAGGTCATTTTTCCGGACCTTTTTACTGAAGGTAAAAGTCGCCGAAATCTTTACTGACATTGTCCACGATAATTACTGAGATGCACATTCGGACGGTACTAAAATCACAGAGAAGCTCTGGTAATTATTACTTTACCCCACCTCTCCATGTTACACTAGTCCCGTCCGAATAGGGCTTAAGTATCTGTACTGATCTGCAACTAAAAATACAACATTCAGTGCCATCTGAGTTCAGTACAGTGCTACTCTAGATCCCAGGATTGTCAATCAGTCTAATGAACTTGGCCTGAAAAGCAAGTGCATGTTTTACTGCATTTACATTTTACAGAGTTTGAGGTTGGTAGATCTGTTTCCATGAGATTTAATTTAGATTTATTTATAAATGGATTTTCATTACTGCACTATTCTACATGTGCCATTTCATTAACACGGTATGCTTTGAAGTATCTTTGAGTAACATGTAGTATATAGTAGCCTAGGTTTTGGAAATATCTTGAAACATGCCATCAGTACATCTAACCTCCCTGCCACGCAGATTTACTGAGACTGAATCTGTTCCCAAATCATCCTTCCCTAACATTTTCATCTTGTACTTATTTGTTGATAAAAAGGTCGATCGATTTTCGTTATAGGTTTTGTCATCACAAACTGTTTTTTAACTAGTTATCATCTCATTTCCGTCATTGAAAAAATGTAGTTGACGAAAAATATTGGAACAAAATGTTTAAATTCAATTATTTAAATGTAAGTTAATAAAGGACACCTTTGCTGTTTTCTCTGTGCTATCGCTGGTGCCCAGGCTGTTTGCTGTCGACTCTGATTCCTGCGGTGGGATTGGCTCCCGGACCAGAATTAATCCAACTGAGCTGCCTGTTATGAAACCTCCTGGCAGATTCCTGCCTCACAGGGGAGGAGAGAAAGTGAGCGAGAGACATATACTCAGAGAGGGAGAGAGACAGATACAGAGTGGCTCTCATATGGGTTTATATCTGTCAGGCTGTGATATGGCATTGGCTTATGGAGGTTTTTGTAAACAGTTCGGTCGTTTCGTGTGGTGCGGGGTCGCTAATGACCGCATGTTTATTTGTAACTCACCATACTTCACCACACACCCAGAATATGGTTTCACGCTGTAGTCCGATGTTCTGATAGATCAATGTAAACAGTACTTTAGCAAGCATTTTAACCTGGTTTCAGAAGGAGTCTGTTAAAGAGGCCATATTATGACTTTAACAAAGTCTTGTAAATTTAGTTTTTGGGCTCTACTAGAATAGGTTTTCATACTTGAATGTTCAAAAACACATTATTTTTCACATATTCTCCATTGTTGCAGCTCATCTCTTCCCAGTCTGTCAGTAACGCTCTGTTTAGTTCCTGTCTCTATGAAGCCCCTCCTTCTGAAAAGCACACTGTGCTCTGATTGGTCGGTTGGAGCAGTGTGTTGTGATTGGTCAATCGGAAATGACACGCCTCTTACCATAACCGCAAGTTTCAACACACTACTAACTAACTCAACCAGGCCCCGCCCCTTTATTCTGCGTATGAATTATTTAAATGAGGAATATTGTGACGTGTTCGTTCCCGGAAGAAACTCAAGACTACAATGGAGGCGTTTCAGGGAGTTCAGAAACACTGACTCTGATATAGAGAAGAACTCTTTGCAGAGCTTTTTAATGCTTAAACAGCAACATTGCACACTAAAGAAAGTTGAACGTAAGTAGAAAGACACTAAAAGCATTTGAGGATTCCTTCAAGAACTTCCAGAGAATATTTTACAACAGAGTATCTATTGAATATAATAAGATTTGCGGTTAACATTATTTGAGACTTTCACATCTTAAACTTCAACATAAATTACGTACAATTAAAGCTCCAATATGTAGGAATTTTGTAATAAAATTTCCGAAAATAACTTGCACAGTGTGATATATTTCCTCCAGTTGTGTACTTACAATATCTCAAAAGTCTCCAAAGATTTTTTATTTCAGAGAAATTCCGATTTTAAATAACTGGCTGTCCCGGAAAAGAAATGTCGCGCCTCAGTGACGCAATGTCCGCTCTATCCCTTTTTTTAAATGGATTTTTTTTTTTTTTTTACAACAACTTTATTTAGGTTTTTTTTCTTATCACAATAAACAATAAAGACGTCTGGCAAAGAATAAAAAAAGAATAAAATAAAAAATATGACCCACCACACCGGAATATCGCATGGTCAAATGCGGAAGTGGTGGTTATAGCTATAGCCATAGACTGTATGGTTATAGCTGTTATGGATCACGAACTCTTTGGCGAGTATTGAAGTGAAGTGCCAACAAAACGAAAGCGTCCATATTCTGATACACGCGGAGTCGCGGACTGTGTGACAAACGGAGGAATAAAACCCGGATACATATCGGCAGGCGTTTTCGAGATGGAGAGAGCTGCGCGTCAATCTTGGACTTGACAGAGACTCTCTCGCGAGTGTATTGAGACAGGTAAGACATGCAACTGTCAATAATAGCACGTATAAACAAAGTTATATTGCTCTTTGTACTTTGGTAAGGCTTTTTATCACGTGTGGTGACCGAGATTATGGCAGTACAATTAAATACAATCGGATATGATGTTAAAAAAATATATTTAGTCATTACTTGCAAATGTTCGTTCAAATTTACTTTTAGATATTGGTTTGAACACGTTAAACAACACGGCATTAACCATAAAAACGTAAAACTGCACAACATTAACCAAACAAATCATTTGACAAATAGCTGTATGTTGTAACGGGATAATATAGCATAACATTTCACGTTCCTTGCAGTTCATTAATTATGATGACATAAAATAATACGATCAGACATACAGGTAATACAAAAACGAATAAATTACCTCATCCGTGATCATGATTCATTAATTCCATGTAGATATATCGCTAGATGGTGAAAACGCATTAAAAACGACATCTCCCATCGTCACCTCCTTCATAGCGTCATCAAGCTTCGCCTTTGTTATTGTTGGAAACTGCGCCCTCTTGTGGTGAAATACCAAAGTCGCATACTGGAGCTTTAATTGTGAATTTTAATTTTTTTTGCGTCTTTGCACAGAAATGTTCACAGAAATCACTGTGTGGGCTTTTTACATATTTAAATGTTTTGCAATCATATACTGCTATTTCTTTTTATATCGGTGCAATATGATTAAGTTTCATTCGTCCTTGTGTTAATTTAGTGGAAAACAGTGTGGAATAAATTTTTTTAACCAGATTTGTTTTAAAAGCCTTGATTATTGTTAACAGCATTTTACTTCTTGCATATATTTTGAACTTAATTTGCAACCGCTATCAATGACCATGGCAAACACTGAGATTTTAGGTTCATGTTACTTTGAATCCTCATGAATAAAAGTAAAAACAAATCACAAAAGCCACACAGTGAGAAAGTAACTTCAATTATATTTAAGTGCACAGTGAAAAGACTAATCAGTGTCAAAGGAGAAATTGCACACATAATCTTAGTTATAAAAACATTTACTGTAAAACTAATATACATATTGCTAATATAATAATATAGATATTTTCTCGCAGGGCAATGCATTCACGCTTCTTTTTTTTTTTTACTCTGAATATAATTTGCAACAGTGTTTTTTTGTTTTTTCTTCTGATTGGAAAAAAATGTGTATATATGTTAAATGTTGTAAAAATGCTGAAAAATATTGAGATATGATTTCTCGCAGCTCTAATACGTCTTCTGGTGCAGGGAGCAGATCTGAAGTAGGGGATTTCTTTGACCTAGTTAGTGAATCCTCTCTGTGTCTGAGGGTCTGATCCTACAGTGAAGTTAAATATACTGCAGTGACACACACACACACACACACACACACACACACACACACACACACACACACACACTGCCTACACAAAACACAACCAGAGCACCCACAAGACCCATAGACTTGTTTTACTTGTACTCTATTTTGGTCATCTCTTTACAATTTTGTTTTAAAGATCTATGCATTTGGCAGACGCTTTCATCTAAATCGACTTGCACTGCATTATTTTACGAGTTCATGCATTTCCTGAGAATCAAACCCACGACCTTGGCGTTTCTAGCGCTGTGCTTATTACTCTCTGAACATTAGGTTTGTGTGAAGAACAGACTGAAACTCAGTTAATCATTTACTGAATATTTGACTCATTCTCACTCAAATATGCCACATCATAAACATTCCTGTTTTGCGAGAAGCAATGGTGGCACATTTGAATATGCATGATGTTTTGTGCAGGGTTGTTGTTGGCATGTTTCATAGAGATGCAAGGCAATTCAATTCCTTTATTTTTATACCGCGTAATACAATAGACATTTTTTCAAAGCAGCTTCACGGTGTAGGAAAGTTACAGAATCAATGAAGCAAACTTCATCAAATATGAGACCGATTCAAAGCAACTCTAACAAGATAATATTGTCATTATTCAGTTCACGTGCATTAAACCATCACGAGCCATTAAGAAGAAAGTGTCAGTGTGTGTATGTGTGTTTTCATGGTGGATGAGTGTGTAATATGTGAAGTGTCGTATTCATTTTGCTCTCCTTTTTTCTGTTTATATATTTGAAGGAGATAAGCTCTTATAATCTTCACTGCTTTGCTTAGGGTAAAAAAACACAAGATGTAGGCTAAATGGATTAGAGCTCTGTGTGCATATTTAATCCAATCGACACAAATAATAGTGCGCTCAATAGCACCAATACTTCGATTTAATTCTGGCTTCAACATGTGAATTTGAGGTCATTTCTTCTGTGGAACAGAGTCTTTCCTTTGAAAACAATAGCACTACCATAGTACAGTATGGTATCAGATGATAAAACTATGGTATTTTGATATTTACTGTAAAGGGTACTAAATGATTACTGTTACTGAAATTGTACTTATTAGAATAGCATTGTATTGTAGTTAATCTCATTTTTTGTTTGTTTTTAAACACCTTAAAAAAAATGTACCTATACTATTAATATAAAAATAAATAGGGCTCCCCCCAATAGTCAACTAAACATTAGTCGACGAAAAGTCGGTTAGTTGCAGAAAAATCATGGATTACCATTTGAAACATGTACTGTAAGTAATAGCCTAACGTCAGTCACTTTACATGGCCGCTCGCTCCGTTAACGTTAACCTAGTTAATGTGCGCCGTTACATATCCAGGTGTTTGTGCGGAGTGTGGAAGTTAAATTAGTATATTCTGCATGACATGTTTAACTTAACATTCATTTCTCTCTAAAGGTGCATCTACTATAGTGCAATGACTAGTCAGCGTCGTCAACTTCATCCGTCACTGACTCAGAATCACTAGTTTATTATCAATTTGTTCAAATGTTGTCTTTGACATCTTCATAATCATTACTTTTGCCAGTGCACTGTGGTAAGCTTTATACTTGCGCTTGAGCGCTTAATTTATGTTTTAAATGCTCATTATTATAGTTGAGAAATTTCTCTGTAATGTAGAACGATGTTACATATAATATTCTTTCTCAGCCCTGAAACTGAAACCATTTTCCAAAACCACTCCCTAAGTATATATTTAAGTAATTACATTAATATCATAAATGTCTGACTAGTTGGCTCATGGCTTAAAATTAGCGTCAATAATTGTATCCCTTAAAATTCACATTTGATCACCAAAATTACATATTTAAATGTTTTTCCCTTGAAAATAAATTTGTCATGCCTTACAATATCTTGAATGTAACTCGACACCCTTGCTTCATTTAGTATGCGTGGTTCTATGAATATGCAAATTAGCCCCGCCTCCACTCACTCACTCAGCTCAGAGATCCACTGGTTGACGATCACACGTTGATCTGATTGGTTACAAGGTAGTTTGTGACGTCAGAAACACCAGCGATTTCAAAGCGTGTTTTTGAGACTGTCTTTGGTTCACTGCAGTTTTAAGGAGAAAATACTCAGCAATGGTGTCGACTTATGAATTTACACATGGTTTGTCTTAAAGCATATTAAAAACACCACATAGACACATAAACAACATTAAAAGCTGGATTTTCACCACAGGGGGCCCTTACAGTATCGTTTAAATATCATGGTATTCATTTTGTATTTTTGCTTGGCTAGAAATGTTTGCATTCACATACTTATTATAGGCAGCATAAATCAATAATGCATGTCCCAAAACCATGTTAATATGGGACTTTGTTAATGATCTGCATGCATTTGGAACAATTGTTCAGGGTTCATTTAAAATTCTCATATTTACCGTTGTAAAAGCACACAATAATTGTATTCACCATCAAGGAACGAGTGTCCCAGTTTGGCGAAGAGTGTGAAGAGGGTAAGAAACTAAAACACACGACGCTGCTAATCTTCAAAGCGCTGTGCTGCTTATCAAAGCATTGCTGTGGGCCGTTAATTAAATTCAGTCTGTGATTCAAAGACACGTCGCAGGTTCTGTTCTGATGTTAGCGTCTAGCTTTAGCACTTTCTAAAAATAAAGCGACGTGTGCACTCGTTTTCCGGCACAGTGGTTATATTGAGAGTGTGTGACGATTCTTTGGCGAGAGATACGGTGTGTGTGTGTGTGTGTGTGTCTGACTCAACTCTCTTCATTTCTTTCTCTGACTGTGTTTGCAATACTAAAGCACTGCATACTGCACAGTATATACTGTATACTGGCTTCAATTTTTTTTTAAAGTTTGTGAAATAGTATATGCTACATGATTGGCAAATGACCAGTATTTTAATTCAACTAGTGCAAATCATGGCATTGGATACATAAAGGATTGCAAATCATTTTATTTAAGTCTAAATTCTTAACACAACAGTTTTTTGTTGTGTTGGAGAAATAATATTTAGCATGTCCCATTGCAACATTATAAATCACTTGTTTTTGTCATATGCATCCTTTAAACCAAAAAGCATTTAATTGTTATTATATGTGAATTTCTAAGAACTATAACTGATCAACATGATCAAAACTTTGCTGAAAAACATGTTCCACACAATCTCCTACATGCCGTCTATTGTCTGATTGATAGTGTTTTATACCAAATAAAATATATTTTATTACAATTGTGTATTGTAAGCGTCCACCTTCAGCTCGTGGTTCATAGTAAGATAAGTAATCATATGAATAACTTTTATATTGCCAGTAACATTTCAAGATGAACACTTACTGAACTGAAGCAACTTACAGGTTAACTTGATTATCCATACATATTTTTTTTAGAAAAATCATGTTCAAATATGACCATCAGGCTTTTGAGGAAGGTTTATTTGTTCATCTCTCAATCATCATTGTATTGCATTGCATTATATATTTTAAAACTACAGAGCTTTGCTCATAAAACTAAGCATTAACTAAGACACTATTAAGAAATATAGTTTTATATTTATATGCATTTCATTGATTTACAATCAGAATCAGAATTTCATCTTTTTTCACACTGCACACAAATCGTCCAGTTGATTTGATAGTAAGCCATTTGAAGCGTAGCCTTTCTTTATTTCTTTTTCTGTGTTTATATTGTTCTCCCTTTTTAGCTTCATCTGCTTCATCTGTGAGTGAAGCAGTTTGAAACCAGAGAGATGGTCGTCGTAACGTTGTAAACATTATTACAGGCCCTGCCCTTCCTCCCCTGAGTGGACAAAACTACTTCATAGTGTCTGGCACTGAGAAACAGTCTGACTCAGTCTGAGCTCAGCTTGGGGAAAAGAACATCACAGTGAGAATGAGAGTGAGAAGCACACAATTATTAAACATGTTAGCGGTTGGTTTCAGCCTGGTCTCGGCATGTAGCGCTGGTCCACAGTGACACACAAGGCCCTTTCTTGCACCCAGCGCAATTGACTTTGTACACCGACGCATGTTTCATTCCTATTTTGCACCCGACGCACAGTGGACTTTTCCCTCCACAGACACACGTCTGTAAATTAGGGAATGAACTTGCGCTCCCGGGGGCGGTTCAGCAAAAAGAGGAGGCGTGTTCCGGCGCAAACGTTCCCTGGTGCTATTTTGCAGTTTCAGAAAACAATTCCTCCACTGACCAGGAAGAGGCGACGACACAGTCAACTTTCGTCACTGCTAGTTCTTTGACGTCGGCTTGGTGTGTCCTGGGGCCAGTTGCATAAACATAGCCATTATGTTAAGACTGTGTCTTAAGAACTAGTATGATCAACTAGAAGTTAGTTAGGGGTAATCAGTCTTACTGTTTGGTGTCAAATTAGACCAATCTATGTTTTTATATTACTGACTTTAAAAAGTTATTAACAGTCTTAAAGAATAAAATTGGATGACTAACTTGTAAGACTAGTCTTAACAGTTTATGCAACTGGCCACTGGGCTTAAGAGATCAGTGATGCATATAGTTCATCAGCCTAATTTCATGACCAAAATATAATAATAAAGAGCATTATGTCCGATTTGAAGTGATATGCAGTCACTGTTATATCAGCTCATATCATCTTTGAATGTAGCTCCTCCTGTCAGGTTTAAGAGCCGTAACTCTGTGGTATTGAGTCAGTGTTTTCTCTCAGCTGATAACAGACACCTGCTCCCTGACACACAAATAAGATGAGGAGAAAACAACAACAGACCTTTTTCCCCTGAGATGTCTAGTTAAGCTTTGCATTGTCACTCTCTGTGCTGGTTAGAGGGCTGCCATCTGGCCTAGTAGACAAGTGTGCATAATGAACAGGATGGGCTCCACCTGGACCACTGAGGTTTCGTTAACCTGAACTGGTCGTTCGTCTTGACAAGGTTATTAAACACATTGGGGTAATGAGAATACTGGTTGTGTTAACCTGTTGTGTCCTATTGCTCATACTTCTCAAACCTCAATATATATACAGTATACAGTATATATATATATATATATATATGTATGTATGTATATATATATATAAGATGTGTGTGTATATATATATATATATGTGTGTGTGTATATATATATATATATATATATATATATATATATATATATATATATATTTATATTTATATTTATGTATATATTAGTGCTGGGCAACGATTAATTGCATCCAAATAAAAGTTTGTGTTTAAATAATACATGTGTGTGTGTGTACTGTGTATAATTATTTTGTATATATAAATACACACACACATGCATGTATATATTAAAATATTTATATATAATATAAATTATGTATAAATATATTTCTTAAATATATACATGCATATGTGTGTATTTATATATACTAAATAATTATACACACTACACATATATATTGCAATTAAATTTGCTTTTCAATTTTATATATTATAAAATGTATATATATTAGTGTATATGCTCTGGTTGGTTGCTATATACCCTAGCATCATGTTTTGCATAAACACTTCCTGTGTTCACTTCAGAAAATGTAAGCATGTTTTTTTTAAGAGTGTAGTCTTGAAACGACAAGCATGAATACTTTATTAAATAACTGTATTAAAATCATCTCTTTTAAAAAAAAAAAATATCATCCATTCAAAAATGCAAAATGCATTCCCAGAAGCGGGCCTTTGTCAAGACATTAGCTGAGGAGGGACAGAGGTAATCTCACCAGCTGCCCAGTGTCAGCCGCCACACACACACACACACACACACACACACACACACACACACACACACACACACACACAGCTTTGACTGCATACGCCCCCCTGTTAACGCCTCACAACAGGGGAACCCACTGACCTAGCAGACGAGAGGAATTGTCTTTGAGTGCAGAGACAGGCCTCTCATTAACCAGCTGGACGCATTCAAATCCCCACTCACACACACATGCACACACACACACACATGCACACTCACACAAACACACATACACGCATACATGCACACACACACAATTAAATTCCCAACTCTCCGGAGACCCCTGCATCCCTTTAGCCAAATGAGAGAGCTTAAAAGAGCTCCCATTGTGTTTCCCGCTCACTGCAGTGATGGCCTGTGTATGTGTCTACTCTAGAAAGCCCTCTGGGAGTGTGTGCGCGTCCCGTGCGGGGATGGTAATACACACAGTAGTCCCCTTGACTTTTCCCGACAGAATCCCAGACAGGGATTAACTGCTTAGCGGATTCTCCGGGTTTCCTGACAACAGCGAACACATCTTATCATCATAAACAAGCATTTATTTTTTTATTGCAGGAATACCTACAGATATTTTACAAAATACAAAAAAAAAAAAAAACAAGACATACAACAATATCAGGATAGATGAAGAAAAAGAAGGGGAAAAAACTAACAAAGCATGCATGTTTCCATTTATTATGAATCAGGACACACTGCTCTGCTTTATGGTTGATAGAATGCAAACTGGGATGCTGTCATCCTTATTTATCCATAGTAAGTGATTTACATTGCATTGCCTTTGAGTGTTTCTCACACAGTGTAATTTATTTTGCTCTTGAGCTTTGAATATGCTAACAGTAAAAAAAAAAAGGCTTTGGCATATCTTTACCCTCTGGCTTCACATTAGTGAAGTTTAACTGTTCCCACATATCAACCATATCAGCAAACACGTCCATTATACTTCCACAGCTAGAGGCTACATGTGACATGAGTAAATGCTCACAGCAAAACTCCCATAGACAGAAATGTAACTGGCAATGAGATTGCCTCTGTTTGTGCTGATCTCTTAAAAAATGCACTCTGTGAGTGTGTTTACATGCATGTTCTTAAGCCGATTATGCTTAATAAGCACGAGGTCATGTAGACGTGGTAACCTGTTAAGGTCATAAACGTCTTAAGCGTAAACCGGTCGACACTGGTAGCCTTTTGCCTCTTATTTCGCGCGGCATGTAAATGCATCAACCTGCTTTCTGTCGGCTTGTTGAAGTGCGCATGTGTGTTACGTGACAGAAACGCGTCCTTAGTGCAGATTTGAAGGGGTGGTTGATTATGATTTCACTTTTCTAACTTTAGTTAGTGTGTAATGTTGCTGTTTGAGCATAAACAACATCTGCAAAGTTACAACGCTCAAAGTTCAGAGCAAAGGGAGATATTTGCTTTTAAAGAAATCGCTTTTTAAGGGCTACAACAA
The DNA here is from genome assembly GCF_964197995.2 of Scardinius erythrophthalmus. NCBI lineage: Eukaryota > Metazoa > Chordata > Actinopteri > Cypriniformes > Leuciscidae > Scardinius > Scardinius erythrophthalmus. The sequence continues at coordinate 3,949,721 of NC_138229.1, forward strand.
ACGGCTGGTAGAGACTACACCACATTCCTCCTGGGTTAGTGACATCACCAACCCTAGAATTTACATAAACCCCGCCCCCGGAACACGATTTATAGATTATCATGACAGAATATGCTAATCAATGAATAGAAGATAACTACACATAAGCTACATAAATTCTACTAACCATTCAGAAATGTTGTCTACATGTTGTCACTTCTTCTTGAGTCTCTCCATCTTTCTGACTCCGGTTTGAACATAAAAGGCTAAAAGTTTTTGAAATGTTCAGTGCATGTGTGTGTGAGGTAAAAGGACACGAGCTCTTGAAGCTCCGCCCCCTGTGCCGGGAGCAGCAGCTCATTTGCATTTAAAGGGACAGACACAAAAACGGTGTGTTTTTGTTCACCCTCAAAAAGTGACAACTTTAACATGCTATATAAAAATATCTGTGGGGTATTTTGAGCTAAAACTTCACACACACACTCTGGGGACATCAGAGACTTATTTTACATCTTGTGAAAAGGGCATCATACCACCCCTTTAAGCAACTTTGAATCAGAAATATTGGTCAGTATGTGTCTTGGCTGGTTTTGATTGGTGTAAATGTTTTACCGTCTCCGTTTGCCAGAAGGTGTCGATAACCGGACAGCGTCGCTGACCCACAACATCATAATACCAAAGCCAAGCCTCCGGGTTTATGGGTTCACCAACCGTACCCAACACACGCAAACTGGACAGGTCAAACCTGAGAGAGACACAGCCAATGTGTGGAAAAACAATATATATTTTTTTTCTTTTTTTTATTATAATAATAGTAGGTGACACTTTACAATAAGGTCTCATTTGTTAACATTATTTAATGAGCAGCAGCTCATTTGCATTTAAAGGGACAGACACAAAACGGTGTGTTTTTGCTCACCCTCAAAAAGTGACAACTTTAACATTATAAAATGTTATATAAAAAAAAACGTTATATAAAAATATCTGTGGGGTATTTTGAGCTAAAACTTCACACACACACTCTGGGGACATCAGAGACTTATTTTACATCTTGTAAAAAGGGCATTATACCACCTCTTTAAACACATCCAGACAGAGAGAGCGTTTTGAAGGAAAGGAAGAAGGTAATATCATAAATGCAGACTCTTTTTCATGGCCCAGAAAATTATAAAAATGTCCTCTCATCTCGTGCAGCAGAAGTAGAAGTGGCTCAGTCAAAACGCTGCATCTACCGACATGACAAATGAAATA
>NC_138229.1:3958450-4015950 GCF_964197995.2 Scardinius erythrophthalmus
AACAGTTGTGCTGCTTCATATTTTTGTGAAAACCATGATACTTTTTTTTCAGGATTTTTTGATGAACACAAAGTTCAAAAGAACAGCATTTATTTAAAATATAGTTTTTTGTAACATTATAAATGTCTTTACTGTCACTTTTGATCAATTTAATGCATCCTTGTTGAAAAAAAGTTTGTATTTCTTAAAAGAAAAAACTTACTGACCCCAAACTTTTGAACAGTAGTATATAAGGACACTTTTAATTATCAATCTTTGTTTCTTACATTTCTCCGGAGGAATAAAAATAAGCACACGTTAATCAATTCCTTTAAAATGAATGTGGATAGCAGCTCAGATCATTTGATCTGGGGGAAATTTGATGAGAAATGTCGGTAACACTTTATTTTACAGTGTCCTTGTTACATATGTTACATGTACTTACTATAGTAATAACAGTAAATTATGCATAATTACATTAACCCTCAACCAAACCCTAATCCTACCCTAACCCTATAGTAAGTACATGTAGTTGCTTAATATTACTCAATATAAAATTACACTGTAACAATGACACCTTAAAATAAAGTGTAACCGAAATGTCCATATTGACGTAATTACAGAATTCAGTAAAAATCTAGATTTTTCTCTATAAAATCTCATTACTATAGGAGACACAATTGAGATATTTTCCGTCAGTTTGCAGTAGCACCGTATTGCATCTCCAGCGTGTGCTGGAGTTCAGCATTATCACTAAGCTACACCCGTTACATTACATAAGTCTTAACAAAACACATGCACACAGGCAGCAGAGTACAGGCGTGTTGTGATGCCTTTCCAAAATAGATAATCGTACAAATATAAGAAGGACTGACACCAGAATATCATATTCTTGTCCCACGTTTGAATTGTGAATAGTTGCCATGTGTTCCTCTAGAGCAGATGCATGGCATTATCGTTGCAGATGTTTTGTAACTGTATTTGTGTTTGCATGCTAGCGAGGGCTGGAGAGAATTAGACAGAGAGTATTTTGCGCACTAATGCATTATTACATTTGTGTAACATGATCAGTGTTGTGTGCATTACTTATGCTTAGACGTTGCAGTCTCTCTGGAAATTACAAAAGTCATTGCCACAATGCTGGTGTGTTCTGGTTGGTTTCCAAGACACTGCAAATGGAGTTTTTAGCATGTTTGGCAGTTGCTAGAGTATTCTAGCTCAGTGCAAGCTGGTTCAGTGCATTCAAGGGCCCTATCTTACACCCGGTGCAATGCAGAAAGAGTTTTTTGCTAGTTTCAGCCCGACGCAGTTATCATTTTCACGTCCTGCACCACGTTGTTTAAATAGCAAATGCATTTGTGCACCCATGGGTGTGCTGGTCTGAAAACGAGGTGTGTTCTGGCGCATTGTTGGCGCGTTGCTATTTTGAGGCAACAGAAATAGACTGAGCCATTGACCAACTAAACCCTGGCCTAAAGTCAATGGTGCAATATATATATATATATATATATATTTTATTATTTCAAGAGCGCATTAGTAATGTGCGCCTATAGGCGGGTCCTCAATGCGCGCACACTCTGCTTATTAAACACACAGGGATGCACAGCAGCACACAAACATGCCAAATATTAAAATTAAAAGGATTACAATGTAAAAGATTATTATTGTGTACATAAAGATATGGTGGAATCCGGCTTGTCCCGTAGATGTTCTGCTTGCGCACTTCTACCTCGCGCACGAGCAGATCCGTTTGCGCTCTGGAGACGCGTTCGGTCTTTCCACAATCAAATTACGTCATGTAAATAGCGAATCCGCCATGCGAGCACAACTGGCATTTAAAGGGAATGGGAGATGAGACTCTGATTGGTTTATTGCACGTAAATCCCAAAACACACCCATTACTCATTAAGAGAATAGGGACAACCCTTTTAGACCATGACCATTTTTGCCGTCGTTAAACTAGCAAAAGGACACGCCCTAAGTGAACTCGCTTTAGACCATGCGCTTAGATCGTTAAAATAGGGCCCAAGGTATTCAAACGTATAAAACTCAATGCAAGTCGCTTTGGATAAAAGCATCCACCAACTGAATTAATGTAAAATGCAAGTGTAAATATACAGCTTTTGTCAACAATACACATGATTTTAGGAATCATTCATGTCTGGTCCATGAGTTGCACACTAAAGTTCAATAGTTTGTCTAGGAGTAATAGTAGTAATAGTGATTTTTGATTTATGTCTGTGTGGCAGCTAGTGGCGATGACTTCATTGGAGGGTGTCTGAACGTGAATAGGGGAATTGTGAACTGTAAATTGTAACCATATTGCAGACTCAGCCGAGCCCACATAAAAATCACCTCATCATCTCATCTCCTCCTTTGTTTTGGAGTTGTATCTAGGTTTTCTCTCACTCTGTTGCTGTGTTCACTCTGTTGCCTGTACCCATCTCACACTTTCCATCTGTCTGGCCATAAATGATTCAAGCTAACACAGCCATCAGCAGCAGCTATTTAAGTTCGGCGTATGACTCAAGATAGACCAGCAGTAAGCAGGGCAAAGTTTACCTAGTACTTACATTTTTGATTTAAGTAAGAGCTCATGTGCGGTCAGCCAATGATTACAGCAACATAATTGGATGTGTTTATTTCTCTGTTAGCTTAGCTACCAACACATTTACTCACTAACTTGCTCAGTACGATTCTCTTGAAACTATTGCACTGCCGTGACAGTAGTTGATCTGAAGGAGAGATGATCGAGACGGTTCATGCTAATGTGTGCGCCTCTCATGGCAACACTGAGAAGCAACTCATGTGGTTCATTCGGCTTGATTTCACCCTATATGTAACAACCTGAAAATAACTTCATTTGGTTACACTTTATTTTAAGGTGACATTGTTACAGTGTAATTATGCATTTAAGTACTGAGTAATATTAATTAACTACATGTACTGTACTATACATGTACTTACTAAAAAGAAAATCCCAAACTTTGTAGAAATCCCAAACTAGCATTGTTTATTCTCTGCATTTAAGTTTCCAGATTTTCTTTTCTTTTATGTATTACTTATGTAATTTTCTGAAATATAAAGAAATAATTCGACTTTGAATGCAACGCAGCTGAGTTTCATTCAAAGGCCTGCCATAAGGACCAGCACCTGTAATTCACATAATAATAATAATTAAGCTTGAAATGATATTCAAAATTGATGGTGTGATCAAATCGGATGCAGAAATGCTTTTATTCAAAATGAATCATTTATTTACAAAAGCTTCTGTCTGCCCCAGTTGTTCATGAAGGTTACCAGTCCTGGTAACTAGGATTGGGAATTAAACATTGCAGTGATATTTTTCATTTGATTACAATTTCTGCATCTGAACTTTGTTCAGTTGCATTGATTTGTGCAATACTAATTTGTTTATTTGTTCTTATTTTATTACTGTTTACTTGTCTTTAATAATGTTTGATATTTATATTAGTTAGTCCAATTGTTTTTGCTGTGGTTTTTTTGTTAAAACCATAGGGAAAAGTTAGTGTTCTTTAGGCTGTGCAACACACTTTTTTGCCAAAAGACACAGAAATATGTTTGATATAAAAGTTTGACTAAATGTTTTTTACTTGACTGGAATAAATCGAAACTGGCCAATCCAAGCCTACTGGTAACTGAAATGAAGATGCACATTTTGTCAATCTACCTTGTTCACTTTACATTGTCTAACTTTGCTCTTGTTGTCTTTCAGACTGCTCTGCGGAGGAGAGGCAGTAGAGAAACTTTCAAAGATAAGAAGTCTTTAACTCAGGTGTGTACAAACAAACACAGAGATCAATTCACAGGCCTTATACAGAACAACTCAATACAACACAAATCTAAACTTAAAACAAAAAACAGCCCAATGAAACATTTTTATTGAAAATATTTTGCACCTTAAAAATCATTTATTTAGATGTTTTTATTAATGTATCCATTTGATTGATCCAAAATTGTTCAAACTAATTGTTTTTGTTCATTGAAATAAAGCTGAAATAAAATAGTATTAGATGAAAAAAAAAATAAGTTTGTTGATTTACTAAATTACTAAAACTGAAATAAAAATGAATTAAAGTTAAATAGTTAAATTCGAAATGATTGGTATTGCCTTGTACATTCACATATTTCTTACTTTTCAGGAGGACAGTGCAGATCTGCGCTGTCAGCTACAGTTTGCCAAGGAGGAATCGGCCCTTATGCGTAAAAAGATGGCAAAAATTGGCCGTGAGAAGGATGAACTGGAACAGGAATTGCAGAAGTATAAATCAGTTTACGGCGATGTGGACAGCCCTTTGCCCCTGGCGGAGGTGACCGGTGGAGGACCTCACACCACCCGGGAAGCTGAGTTACGGTTACGGCTCAAACTGGTTGAAGAGGAAGCCAACATCCTGGGGAGGAAGATTGTCGAGCTGGAGGTTGAGAACCGTGGCCTCAGGGCGGAAAACGAAGACCTACGCTGCCAATATGAGAGGGATTGCTTTGGGCGCGAACCCTTCTCAAGTGTTCCTACCTCACCGTATGGTGGCGATGCCCTGGAATCTGCAAGCGAATTGCGACGGCACTTGCAGTTTGTTGAAGAGGAGGCAGAGCTGCTGCGTCGCTCCATTTCTGAGATTGAGGACCACAACAAACAACTGACAACCGAGCTCAACCGCTTCAAATTCGGGCCTAGCCAAGCCGACCGGGAGTCCGAAGGAGCTGAGGGTGGAAGTGCCGGTGCAATCAAACCTGGTAACGGAGGAGGTAATTGTTTTTCGGGAGCAGGGAGTGGCGCCACACTCCAGGAGGAGCTGAAAGCCGCAAGACTCCAGGTCAATGAGCTAAGCGGGAAGGTCATGAAGCTTCAGTACGAGAACCGGGTGCTTATCTCGAATATGCAGCGCTGTGACCTGGCAGCACATTTGGGAATACGCACCAGTAGCCCTGATGTGGATAGTGATCCCGGGCGAAGGGAAACAGATGAGGACGAGACTGCCAGGCTTCTGCTGCTCCACCCTAAACGTGAGGGTCCTGTTGGCGGGGAGAGCGACTCTGATGACTTGTTTGAGAAGACGGCCACCTCTGGATTCGCCAGTGGCGAGAAACCCTCAGATACTGGTGAGCTGGGAGTGGCCGAGTTGGCCCAGCGGAGACGGGAAGACCGAGAGACACTCAACAACGTCAGGCGTGAAGCTGAACGGCTTGGAAAAACAGTGGACCGGCTCATCACGGATACGGACAGTCTGATCCGTGAAGGTCATCTGGTAGTCCTGGGAGGGGATCTTCTTGTGGAGGGTTCAGAGTTCAGGGGCGATGGAGACTCTGCTGAATCGAAACCCGACTCTCAGGTGCTGGATTCGGTCAACACCCGCATGAGGGCTTTCCGTACAGAACTCCAGCAATTCATGGACAAAGTGGACCACCTAGGGGAGGGTCTACGGGATCGTGTCGATGACCTTTCCCCCATGCCCAACCTCACTGAATCTAGCAGCTTCCTTTCCACCGTTACCTCCATGTCAAGAGATTCGCCCATCGGCACACTGGGAAGGGATCTGGTGACCGACTTCCAGGTAGGATATGTGTAACCCGACCCTTCATCTTTATTCAGTGTTTGCAATCACATGACATGGCGACTTCCTTTTTCCTTTGCTGCTTCCTCATTTGAAAGTCCCTTTTTGAGAATGCATACACCTTTGTATTAATTCTGCATCTTCATGTCCATATACTGCCAGTCTTGAAAGTCCTGAATGCACCACAAAGGAAGCTATTCAACTAACTTTGGCTGGCATGATTTGTCAACTCAATGTATATGTAAGGCAAAACGAAATGTTAAGGGATAGTGAAAATTCTGTCATCATTTCCGCCTCATAATTTTCTTCGTTCTGCAAAACACTCAAGGTGATATTTTAAGAGTGTTTCAGCTGTCCATATTATGAAAGTCAATAGGACCTACATTTTTCAAGCTCTAAAAAAGACGTAAAGGTAGAGTCAAATTAATTCATATATTGCGACTGGTATATTCTAACTCCTATGATTTGTGGTTTGTGTCACTGTATGTGATGTAGTCTATGTATGCATGAGTTGACCAATGTTTTAAAATCAACAAAGGCATATTTTTATCATGCAAAGTGATAGCAGTTGAGTCATATAGACACCTTTATGTCTTTCTTGCAGCTTGAAAGTTTTAAAAGTTGCATTGACTAAAAGAAATCTTAAAATATCATCGACTGTGTTGTTCAGAAGAAAGAAAATTTGAAAAATTTTGAACGACATGAGGGTGCGTAAAAAATGATGGATGAACTATTCCTTTATAACTCTATAAGTCAAGCTTTGCTCTGGATGCATCAATTGAATGTAGACAGTAGAAGTAAACATTTCCTTCACTGGTAACACTACTACCTATTGCTAAAGTTTGATTTCATCAAGCTACGACTGCAGGCATCAATGCAAAACCCTAAATAAGTTGTCTCTGTTCTCTTACCCATGATAAAACTCATCAGGGGAAATGGAAATACTTGCTTGATGTGTGGAGCTGTAGGCAGAGTATTTGACTTGTAAAGCTGGTTATCCAGTTGCCTTGTTTTACATCAGTGATACTTCTGATCATTTGTTACAAGTTATGTGTGAAAAAGATCCATGTGAAAGATTAATGGGAGTTTTGTGAGGAGAGTAATGTTCTGATAGACCTGCTTTGAGATTAATGAGACGGTAAAACAGCAGGAGACACAAAAGAAGACAGAGTTGGTGAGATGTTTGTGACGGGTGCTTGCTTTTTAAATTTACTTTAAGATTAATAACCTCAGCATAACATACAGCTCAAATGTAGGCAGGTGAATAGGGGTGTAACGGTTCTCAGTATAAAAATCCAACCGTACCGTTCTGCACACACTTGCACTGCGGTTAATCTCAAATCTGACGACGCGTCACGCATATATAAAATATATTGTTGACAATAACAATGTGTAAAAAAGACAGATAGAGTTTGCCTAATGTATGTTTCTGTCAATGGATACACATTCTGGCTTCCCAATACGTTACAACAGCGATGTGGACAAAACACTCACTCTGTGTAAACTTTGTTTGTATGCTCGAATATAACCAGTCATTTACTCCGCCATCACCCGGGTATTGATCGCACACGAGCGCTGGTGTGACCTGAACAGCGCACGTTGCTATCTGTGTTTAAACTAAACTCACTTGCACGTGATTTTAAGCCTTGCCAATTTAAACAATCAAGAGCGAGAATACAAAAATGGGAACTTGTGAGAAGATTTGTATGTGCACATCGTGGAAATGGAAAGCCGTGTCTCAGACAACGCGCAAATATTGAGTTCTCGTTCAAGTCTTGCGCTTGAACGGACAAATTCACACAAAAATTAAGTCAACATGTCTGTCTTGGTGAGCATCCTAGCAAACATAATCTGTTATGTCTTAAGTGAACATAAACAGTTGAGAAAAACAAAGCATGTGTACAGTATCAATGCATTGTCTTAAAGTGACAGCAGCCTAATATTCCTGCTGTCTGTTTTTAACGTTAATTAAACAACAAAAGACAAGGAAATCACTCACTGCTCTTGACTGAATAACTTTTGCAACTTAAATAAGGATTAATCTTTAATTTATACAGTGAAATATGCAATGTTATTTTACATTTGATTAATTTATTCAGCTTCTGTACCTGAAAACTACTGTTAGATACCTGAAAAACCTGAAAAGCACTGGTTATTTTATTTGCATCTTTGCTCTTTTGTCTTTATTTGTGCTGTTGCTTGAAGTTAAATAGTTTGTTCTTATTTTCTTTATTTTTAATAAATTTTCAAACCGTACTGAAACCCTGACCCTAAAACCGTGATACATACAGAACCGTGAGCCGTTACACCCCTACAGTTGAACAGTTCTGCCAGACGCCCAGAACAACACTCGTTCACCAGCATTAACACTTTATTACCTGTGCTACTTTTATGTAAATTGATTGTCTGCATGCATGGGCTATCCAGATGACCTGATGTATTTGCCAAAATATGCAATGGGGAACACTGCGTGGAATAGTCTATCCCACAATGCAATGCACATTTCCTTTACCCACACATGACTGAGTGCCACCCGGCTCAGCCAAGATGCCCTTACCTCTCCTTTCCTAGTAACCACCATGAACACCTGCATCTGTTCCTGCCCTCTCTTCATTCCCACAATCACATTTTGCAGGGTCCAAAATTGACTGTGCCAATAGCAGGAGAACTGAGAAATATTTGCCTGCCATAAATATCCCTTACAGCTGTATTTTTTTTTTGTCTACACCTATTAAATTATGCTGCTTTTTTCATGCATATTTATTTGTCACAAATAGCTCAAGTCATTGTGTGATTTGCAGCATAATATACTGTATGAACACAAGTGCACAAAAGCTTGAGCGCTTGGCCAGAGCACGTACTTGCATTTTTCAGTGCATCGATGCATGAAGTTGATCTTGCGCCGATAGAAGCTAATACATGAATGCCAGAACGCCTGCAGCCCAAATGATCACAACAGCAAAAGTTGGCTAAAGTTTATGGCCTTAAACTTCACAAAAAATGTGGACATGCATTATGTTTTAAATTCTCATGTTTTCATATGTGTTATCATGTTGCACTTCTTAATAAGGATATCGTAATTAAATTTAGGGATGCATGATATATCGGCCACCATATCGGTATCGGCCGATATATGATTTTAATAGAAAAAAATATATAAAAATGTGAAAATTTGGCCGATATATTAAAGCTACACTGTGTGATATTTTCCCCCATCTAGCGGTGAAATTGTATATGACTACCCAGTGAATATTAGTTTCTGTTCCTTTCAATTCCGAGGGCGTTTTAACTCCTACGGTGGCCGTATTATTCCAAGATTAACATGGCTTCCAGTTCGACTTTGCAAAAGGTGCACCTTTAAAACTATTCATCACCTGTGATCCATCGCAGCACAGATTTATGTTACAAGGTAAACAATACTTTTTCACCATTGACGCGAGGAAAAGTAACGCAAGTTATACTAGAGGTCGTTCTGGCGTTATGTACAACCATGCTATGGTTAGACAAGCAACTATAAAACTTCGAATTTACACAAATAGGCTGAATTACCTGCCGAGAAGAAAGCAGGCAACTTCGGCATCCGTTTTAAATCTCCGTCTTTCCATCTGGGAAAAGTTACTCCAATATTGACTTTGGTCTTGCTGATTTGCCTGTAACGTTGATGTTTTAATTCTCTCTTTCGCTTCCTTGGCGACTCTGCTACATGTCCTCGAAAATAGGCGTGATCCTCCATCTTCAGCAATCTTTCAAATCTGCCGGCAGTCGCGAGTAATCTCCCCCTCGCATTCGTCACGGTGTCACTGAGTGTAAAGCGCGAAAGGCGAAGCTTGAATTTCCAGGTATGTCCCTCTTTGGCGAATGTATTTTCAAAATGGAGGCGCAACATGGCTGCCGCCATTCGAGCGACTCGCTCGTATGTATTATAAATGGCAGATTCTACGCTTACGAGAATACTTTATTAGTTGGTGGAAGTAATTACACATGAATGAGCACATATACTTTTGACAGAACAAAGTGTTTTTTGCTAAGAATCAACTTAAAAAGTTACACAGTGTAGCTTTAAAGCCAATACATATTGTATAATTTTCTTCAGCTGACACTTCAGATGCGCACTGTTCACCATGATGATGGCTTTGAATTGCTTGAAATATTGATTGGGAACATTATAATTCTGTGCTTAGGACATGGCTTTTAATGATGAGACTTTTGTTTTTGTAATCAGGCTCTCAAAAATTACACAAAAATTTCGATTTAGATTTATCGGCCAATATATCGGTTATCGCTTTCAAATATAAAAAATTATCAGTTATCAGTATCGGCCAAAATTACATCCCTAATTAAATCTTATTTTTATTTGTATTTATTGGCACTTGTCAATTTTGGGCCCTGTTAATGTGGCATGATGCATACTAACATCAGTTAAAATGGCAGTAAAACATGTTTTCCGATCACCTGGGTACTGGTCTTGAGCAAATCTAAGTTTTCTGATTTGCACAGTTAATGCTGATGCAACATATGTGGAGCATGCAGCCATAAATATAAGATATGGCAGATAAGAAGTGCTTACACTGTGTTTTTGTTTTGTTTTGGGAATAACCTCCAGAGGCTCCGTACGAATTGTAAACCAACTCTGAATACACTGAATGTCTGTGTCTCTTTGTATTTATGTGACTTGCTCATTCTCAGGAATAATGCAGCTGATCTGTCTTTTGTCTCAGTGAATGAGTTTCACATGCTTAAGTATCATAAATGCTAAATTGTCTTAGTAAGCTGTCCTCCATAGAACTGCTTTCAGCTTTTTTCCCCTGCTTTGTGCTTTGAAAAACTGCTTTATGATAACATGAGTCAATTTTCCAACAAATAACCTTTTCTTTAAAACCACGGGTTTGACGTCTATTGATATTCTTGTAGTTTAGTGGTCTCTGAATGAGATTCCAATCAGAATTCCAACATTTTCCTATTGCTCCACTCCGATTGGTTAATTCACTTATTTGGCTCATGTTCATTGGTGGAACCCGTCGGTTATTTGCATTGGGTCACGTCACTTCAATCCAACCACAAGAAACACTCTTCATCAAGCATGAAGTCACAGCCTGTTCATCTCACACCTGTGAACGGTTTGATGTCCCGCACCAGTTAATGACAACAGCTCCTATAGGATGTGTGTTTAAAAGCTTCAGATGCTTCCATCGCATTGGCTGAGCTTCGCTGTGAGCAACATGTTGCCGTCATGCCAAATTCAATCCTACCCGTCCTGGAGCCGTTTGTTATGCCTCATCCTAAAGCCTGTAGCGTTATTCTGTTAGTGCTCATCTGGAGTTATAATAACAGTTATAATCAAACAATACACCAATGGCAGTTATATAGTATAATATAATAAGTTATAAAACTATAAAATCTTTCCAAGTTAGTTTAGCAAGCTAATTGTTAATACCAAAGTAAAACTGTAATTTTAATTTCTGTTGTATATAACTATGGTTCGCGAATGGCTTTGCTTTCAGGATGGGGACTTTACATTGAACATCAAGTGACCCAATACAGTACTATGTATATCATGTAAAAAAAATGGTGTATATCATAATATATTTATTGCATTAAATCCAGTATTTAATTAACTTTAATTAATGTAGTTAATTATTGAAAATAATAGTTACATAGTTAAATATTTAAAAATATATATTTTTTTATCATTTTAATGATCAGCCTAATATTAGTAAAGCTAATAATAAAAATACAAATATTTAGAAATGTATTAATTTAATTATTTGCTTAATATATCCAACATCAAGTGACCCAACACAGTATCATGTATATCATGTAAAAAAATTGTGTATATCATAATATATTTATTGTATTAATATTGTATATTTAAAAAAATAATTATAACTATATAGTGTTTTTTTATCATTTTAATGATCAGCCTAATATTAGTAAAGCTAATAATAAAAATAATAATATTTAGAAATGTATTAATTTAATTATTTGCTTAATATATCCAACATCAAGTGACCCAACACAGTACCATGTATGTCATATAAAAAATATATGACAAAAAAATATATATATAAAAAAACGATATAGTGTTTTTTATAATTTTAATGGTCAGCTTAATATTAGTAAATCTAATAATTAAAATAATATTTAGAAATGTATTCATTTAATTATTTGCTTAATACAAAAAAAGAAAAAAAGAAATATTATAGAGTTAAATAATATATTTTTTTATTTTAATTATAATTATTATTTTAATTATTAGCTTAATATTAATATTAATTAAGTATTATTTTACAGTCGTATTAGTAAAACACCCAGAAAAGTTCTCGGTGGGGCGGTCTGAGGATCAGGGCTTTGACGGAGGCTTGGCTTTGGCACGACACCATTAGCGTTGAGTCCCTGCTGTCACTGCACATTTTGGGTTATTGGTTGTAAGACTCATGTATCCCCATCGCATGCGCTTCATAACCAGTGTTTTGCATTCTTTTTTTCCCCCTTGGCCCTTCCCCTCTCCTCTCTTTATCCCTCATCCCGTTCCCAGATGTTTCAGCCCATGATTCTGTTCCTCCTCATTCTCGTTCTCTTCTCATCTCTCTCCTACGCCATCATCTTTAAGTTGGTCTTTCTTTTTGCGCTTTTCTTCGTCTTGTAGCCTTCTTTTTTCATTTTTTTTTTCATTTGAATCATTATTATTTAATTCATAATCATTTTTGGAAGTTACGAACAATGTGTCAACCTTTCTTGCATTTCACACTTTTGAGTTTTGCTTAAACCCACCTTCAGTTCCCCCCCCCCCACTCTCTCTCGTCTCGTGTGTGTGGATTCTGTTTGTCGTTCACCGATCCCCATGCACCTCCCTCTGTCTCCTCTCCTCCTCTCCCTCCTTCACTCACTCACAGGAGTGGTGTCTAGACCGGCACGGTGGCACGGACGGGTCAGCCACAGCCAGGGGAACCCCTGGACTCAGTAGATACGCCAGAACACACAGTTTGAGACCCGAGGTCAGTGCCTCGTTCATCTGCCTCTGAACTTAAAGACCAGACACGTTTCCACATGTCCTTGCAGTGCCTCTGTGGACTTCACAGAGACAGCGTAATTAGCAAGATGCTGAACATGCTCAAATATGGACAAACCCAGCCGCTGGGTTAAAATTTTAAATGACATTTTTAACCCAGCGTTTGGGCTTGTCCTTATTTGACCCAAAGTTGGGTTAAAACAACCCAGCATTTATATAGGGGTATTATTTACTTTTCTGTAAAGCCTTGGTTATCTTTGGATGAAAATACAGACGTCGCTGGAACAATAACATGGGGAGATATTTTCAAGAAAAGTGACTTTCCGACATGCATTGTTTTTCTCTGAATGTCATAATATTCCTTAAACATTATGAATATTATGAAAATCCCTTTATTTAGATTTATATTGTTTTAGATAACTGGCATGTCTTCTGCATGCACAAATTTAACGTGTGTAATAATAGGACAAATTGACAATAATATTATTTTATTAAACCAAAATGTATGTAATTGTTATTAATTTAATTGGAGTTTAATTCATTAATTAATTGAATTAATTGAAAATAAATATTGATGTTAATATTATTACAATTATATATATATACCGATGATTTTATTTATTTCAATGAATATAAAATATTTTAGTTTGAAAAGTATTTATAATCCATTTAATCACTTTTCGAGCATTGACCTAAAAATTTAATTTCCAACTTAAACGGTCATAAATCTTGAATGCTCAGAGCACAGACTTCAGTTCGGTCTCTTTTAAAGAAAACATTTGGCAGATTATTGCTGAAGTGATTTTAAAGTGAACTTAAAAAATTTATAGAAGTTTAAGTTATATACAAAAAATTTGTTTTTTACATTTTTATATGAAATATTTATTTTTCCAAAACATGTTTTACTCAAAAACTGCAAAGTCCAAGCTATAAATCTAAATAAGTCGTATTTTAAATATGAGGTTGATATCTCCAAAAAATTAGCTTTCAGTGAGATTCTGTTTGCGCAGTACCAAATTCTTCCACTAGATGAAACTCGTTTCCAATTTATTTCCAATTCGCTTATTTTTGACCAGGAATAACAAAAAATGACAAAAAATAAATAAAAGCCGGTCAAAATTGACAGAAGAGCGACAGAAAAGCAACAGAAGATGATCACATGAAAAGCCACAGCTGTCAAAGCCATCCGGAGATAACCAAGGCTTTAATCTGCTTTTTTAACACTGAAACAGTCCAGTGAGAGATGTTATGGTCCAGCGAGAGATGTTTTGGTCCAGTGAGAGTGCTGGAGTGCCTTTCCTTGTGAAAATGTGTAGTACGCATCAAAACAGAGGAAATGTTCACACACTGGTTTTACCATGAAGCTTTCAATCCTGAAACAAGAATGACCTCAATGTGGTCAGAGATACCAGATCCTAAAAATCTGAACCACAAGGGTTTTGTGTCGGCCTGAAGTATTATGAATACGGCTCCAGATTTCAAAATAAAAGTTTTATTATTTGAAATGGACATGAACTGAACTGGTGTTTGAGCAGAAAGGAAACAGTGTGTGAACATTGTGTCTCTCCCACTAGAACTATTGTGTCTCTCGATCCGTTTCAAAACCTTGTGTGTTTGCAATGCCTAAACTTAACAAAAAAATAACTTATTTATGGCAAATGCAATCCCACAATGCATTAAATATATAATTATTAGATTATGCATTCAATAATTATTTTATTTCCAAATAAAATATTTTATAAGAATATAATATCAAATTAAAATTGACTATATTTGGTGTGTTTATGTTTATGAGAATATTTATGATGTTTTCTTTGAAGGCAGAAAGGCCGTTTCTCACTGGGTTTTGAAACCCAGTGTGTTTTAGAGGGAAAGGAAAGCCTATGAGACATTTCAGAATGAAGAGCAATTATTCCCAGCTTGTATATCTTTATTTAATTTAATAAAATGTAATAAATCCTTAATGTAATAAAACTGAACGGAAGAGAGCCAGTCGTCATAAAATATCACTTCCAATTATTTTACACCAGGTTATTAGATCAAAAACAACATCCCTGATTTATCTGATGCAACTCAATGAAACTCTAGACAGCCGAGAGCAGTTCGTTCACTCGAATCATTTAATTCACACCATTGTGATTCTTTTTGTTTCTTCTCACTCCACTCGCAACCACTGCTGTTTATTTAAAGTCATGAATTACGACACTCATCATCCTCTCACGCATACATGATGTGTCTGTTAAATCTGTGACTGTTTGTAACATGAAAACAATCAAGTTAATCATGTCATCGGTTAATATGTATGTGCATTTAATTTGTTGTATGTCTATATGGTTGTCTAAGCTTCGGTTTATGTGCTGCTCCTCAAAGTGAACTCTACACGCTAACCAAAACAGCTGAAAGAACGTGTATTTAATATACACTATATGAATATGCAACATTTCACATTTACCAGCATCATGCTGCCTTCAAGTCCTCCTGAAGTTAAGTCTTACAGTTTTTTAGTCATTTTGACCGGAACAAATGGACGCAGGTAATTTTAGATATTTTCTCACTTTTTCCATCTACTCACAAAGCAAAAAAACTAAGACAGACTACAAAAGATGTGCATTAGTTATGCAACTTGATTTTGCTTTCAGCTAGTACGTGTAATCTAGCACTTTTCCTCTAAAATCAGCTAAGTCTGTCCAATACCAGTTATCTTCTGCCATGATATTTTCACTGACTCATCCTCAGAATTCAGGGCTCAAAAACAAAGGCGTTTCTCACTAGTAATTATGACCTGGTGTTGCAGTTTCCATGCGCTTACTCATTAATGCAGTGACTTGAAGGCAGCGTATGCTTATTTTACATTATATTTCTGCATACTCTTACAATTAAAGGGGTCATGACATGGATTTTTTTTTTATCTTAATATGTTCCTTGAGGTTCATTTATAATGTCAATACAGTTTTTTTTTTGAGCACACACACACACACACACACACACACACACAATATATATATATATATATATATATATATATATATATATATATATGTGGAAAAACTATTATTTTCAACCTTCTTTCTAAACCTCTGTCTAAAATTATCCCTTTTTATGCAGCGGCTCCTTTAAGACTTGTTAATAAATGTCCAGTGTTATGATTAAACGTCATTGCATAGGAAGCAGTATCAACACCGACTCTCTATTGCACGTGAGTAAGTGTTTTGGAAACATTATCCATATAAAACAGACAAAGCATTATGAAATGGTTTGCTCACGGTTTGTGATGCAGCTGCTGTCACATTCAATCCAGTTGCTGCTTCATCGAAAGTTTCTTTTCGAACTCTCAATTACACTGTTGCTCGTTAAAGAAAACAAAATGCTCCGAACAAACATAAAATCCTCCGACGTGATCCAAAACGCCATTAAAATAAACCATCCACTTGATCATGAGGCTGGGATCCTTGTGATGTCTGGATAGAGATGCAAATGAGCTGTTTAAACTTGACATTCCCTCACTCCTTCATTTATCCTGTTGCTGATACCATTACAATTTTACGGTACCAATTTCGGTCCCACAGCTAAATCTGTTGGAACTATTTTTCTATTTTATTTTACTATTTGAAAAAAATATTAAATTCAATTCAATGACTTTTTTTATGTATGACGGTAATCATAAGTAAATAATACATATAAGCATTGAAGGCTCCATGCTGTTTAAACGTAAATATTGCTTATAAATAAATCAAGTGAAAAATAAGCAACCTTTTATGCACACATTATTATTAGTAGTAGTAGTGGTATTTTTAATACACAGAGACGTAGCTAAATCTACTGTAAAAGTAGTGTACAGTAGCCTAATATAATTATTTCTGTCAATTTCTTCAAGTTAAACTGAACTTTTATTTTGACGGGTTGCCGTGAAGACCTTTGAGTTTCTGGGCCCTATTTTAACGATCTGAAACGCAAGTATCAAACGCGAAATGCAAGTAACTTTGTGGGCGGATCTCAGGCGCTGTTGCTATTATACCGGCGGGATAAATGACTCTTGCGCCCGACCCAAATCTAAAATGTGTTGGTCTGAAGTCGCTTCATTACTCATAGGTGTGGTTTGGGCGTAACGTGAAATAAACCAATCAGAGCGTCATCTCACATTCCCTTTAAGAGCAGGCGCGCTTGTTCCATGGCGGATTGCTATTATAACGGCGGATTTGCCAGGAGCGGTTCACAGCCGAGGAGACCGACGTTCTCGTCAGGGCCGTAAAACACACAGAAGTGACATTGGGGATGGAGAAACACACCCAGATTAGCTTCGGTTAAACAGGCGTATAATAATTTGGGTAAATGTGTAAGCTAGATTTATGCCTATTTTTTCACATCTTCATGGACACCACAATGATTTCCCTCGTGTGGTAATATTTTTCCTTGTAATAATGTATGATTTGCAAAAATGAGAACTGCTGCGTCTGTGTGTAGATGAGAGAAGCAAAGTGTATGCGCGTTGTGCACACGCTACATTAATTATGGCCAAGCATGCGCCCTTAAAATAGCATATGAATAACATGCGCAGCGCGCCACTGACTTTAGACGAGGTTTCTCCTGGTCAGTGGAGGAATTGTTTTCTGAAACTGCAAAATAGCACCAGGGAACGTTTGCACCGGAACACGCCTCCTCTTTTCGCTGAACCGCCCCCGGGAGCGCAAGTTCATTCCCTAATTTACCGATTGCGTCTGTGGAGGGAAAAGTCTGCTGTGTGTCGGGTGCAAAATAGGAATGATACATGTGTCGGTGTACAAAGTCAATTGCGCTGGGTGCAAGATAGGGCCCTTGGTGTGTATGATATGACGATAGTTTTTCTCAAATGAAACGGTAAAATGCTCATGAAGTGACTTTCAGAGCGGCTCTGGAGATGACAGGAGATCCGGCTCCGCGCTCTTTGACGTGACGTTCAAATCCGGCGTAGGCGAGTGCCAGTGGGCGGGGCTTATAGTGCGATGATGTATAACTATGTATCAATGTCTTGCTCTGGAGGCGGGCATATGCAAATGTGTTCACCCATGTGATGTCACGGATTCTCAAAATCAAAACGAGCTGTTTTCGGAGCTTGAATAAATAAATGCTTTGTTCATAACGAGGAGGACGTTTTAAACTGTTAAATTTTAATAGTAAAAACAAACCTCTTACATGTCTAAATTTGAATTCTCATGTCATGACCCCTTTTAGACATTTGTTAGAAACTAACAAACAGCAGCACACAAAGCACAGATTTAGTATTTCTTTACTGTAGAAATTAATCTGAATTCATTATGTCCTCTACATTAGTTCTCTTGCATTTGACACCAGAGAGTTTATAAGGAAACCGTTGCAATAAGAATAGTGTCCTAATATATTTTTATTTATCAATACTACAAACATAAAAGCTAATTTCATAACCAGCCATGAAACAGTAACAATTTGGACAATCTAGAAAGAGATACTGAAATACCTCTGCCTTGATGCATGTCACGGATGTGTTTATGTTTGCATGAACTTGATGATGTCTCTCTTGAAAGTGCTGGGATTTTGAGACTGGTGTTGTGTGTTCTGCTGGGCTCCAGTTTCGTGAGCCGGCTCTGCCTGAGACGGGAATTTCTACCAGAGAGATTCAGCTACGCCTGGACCATGACAGGAGGATGAGAGCTGGACCGGAGGAGAGAGACAGCTTCACTTTATCCATCCCTCAGGTACCTGCGGTTCACTTTGAGGAAGAGGATCAGAGCGGCGAGTGATCGATTCAAAGGCTCCTCGCATATAAATCAGATTTGACAACAGTAGTTTATTATGGAGAGATAGACTATATACTAACCACTAGGTCATACCATCTTAAAGCCTGACATATGGATTAAGTGATCATTGAAATAAGTGAATTTCATATTTTTTTAAATGCAAGGTTATTGAAAATTTTGACAAAATGTTTTGTAAAAAAAAAAAAAAAAAAATCTAAAAATAAGTTTGCATATTGGTTTTTGTTATTTATTTATTTATTTTTATGCATGAGGCTTTTTTGGCTCATATTGGATGATACAGTGCAAATATGGAGCTCATAATCCAAGGCTCAAACTGAGCAGAAATGTGCATGGTGCTTGTAATGTAAATGAATGAGATCTTAATAACAGTATATCAGACTACTGACGTAAAATGCATATAATTATCAGTCGTCACTCTATATCTGCCAGTATGTCTAAGTAAGTTTATATTTAAATGCTTAGTTTTATGATCAAAGCTCTGTAGTTTTAAAATATATAATGTGATGAAATACAGTGATGATTGAGAGTTGAACAAATAAACCTTCCTCAAAAGCCTGATGATCACATTTGAACATGATTTTTCAAAAAAATGAAGTACGGATAATCAAGTAAACTTGCTTCAGTCCAGTTAGTGTTCATCTTGAAATATTACTAACAATATAAAAGTTATTCCTAATCCTATTACAATCATACTAAAAGGCTTTTACTTGCTATAAAAGTCTAAACTATCAGTCAGACGACAGACGGCATGTATTAGATTGTGTGCAACAGGTTTTTCACAACGATTTAAACATGATTATCATTTAGAGGCCTTAGAAACGTGTGTATCAAATATGAGACAGTATGCTTTATAGGGTTTAAGTGGTTAAACTTGTAATTGGCTGCTTTATTGCTGGTTGTCTGACTAGTTTCCCACATAAACCAGCTTGGACCAGCTACTATACTTCCAAACTGCAAAATAAAAAGTAGATCCAGCTGGTTTTTCTAGGAGGATTCACTTTTCTTCTTGCCTTAAAACTCCCACATGATCATTCACTATCTAATTACTCTCTATGCAAGCATGCATCTATCTTATGTCAAGTTAAAGGGATACTTCACTGATTAGCGTTAAGCTTTGTATCAGTGGAAACCCGGTAGTATTTTCGAGTGACCGTGCTTCCCTCCCTCATGTGCCCCTGAGACGAGAGATTTCTGTATTGTGTGTCTGGAAAAAAACTCAGATGACGCAAAAATCATCATTTATCATCAGAGGCTCTTCTGTCCAGAGGCGAGAGACTACAGCCAGTAGGAGGAGCTCGTCCCGCATGTGTTCAACCCGCCCATAGGGGGATCTCACCATAAAACGCCTACTTTTCAGTTTCCAGTCGACTAGTAGCCTAGTTGTATCAGAGAATGTCTAATAGGAAGAGAATTGGCACTCTCTGCTTACTTCCGGTTTCTGGACTGGCTGCAGTAACACGTCTCTGTCCATGCGGGGGCGCTCGCAGGCGAGTGCAGAATGAATGGCGGTCTATGGCGAAAAACCCTCAAAATCCACTTTTCTCAGGATATAATTTTTTGTCTAGTAATTTGAATGTTGTATTCGAAAGGAGATGCAAAGAAATTACACATTGCTGGGTGTTAGATTTTTTAGAGTCACTTATTTGGTTTAAAAAGTCTTTTAAAATGTCAATGACGTCATTAGCATAATGCTAGCGTGTTATGGGCAACAACAACTCAACCTGTAAGAAATCGAAACGAAATAAGTACTCGTTCATTCAACTTTCGACCTATAACCCATGTTGAACTTGCAAAACCTACAATAAAATCTGAGATTTCTCAACGGGAATCGGGTGAAAGAGACACATTTAGCCGTCCAGCCCCATAGACTCCCATTCAGTCTGCACTCGCCCGCGATCACCTCCAGTGGAATTCTAATGGAACTGCAACCAAGATCTATGCAATGGGGCTAATAGGAAGTGCCAAGGCTCTCCGTAGACGGGCTCTGGTTGTATCATTTCTCCAGATACTGCCCTCTGTAACCGGTAGGCGTGGCTTGGGAGTGTCCTCGTAGGGCAGCGAAGCAAGTGCATTCTGGGAGTTGTTGTCTTTCATCCACATGAGCCAAAAATACATTTTCTGGCTTTTCTCAGTCTAGAAGGCACCAACTTCTAAAATAATTTCACATTTTTATTACATAAATGACCCAATTTAGATACACATTCATCTTTCCAGCGGTGAAATATCACTTTAATAATCATAATATTTACCATCACTCTTGTCTATTCTGAATGTTTTTCCTTGTGAAGGAGGAGGAGAGGAGGCGCGCAGAGGCACGACGAGGACTCGAGCTGCAGGGACTTCAGTCCCATGAGCCAACATGGCCGCAGGAAAGAGTCCAGCTGCAACAGGAAGTGAGATTGTTCCGCCACAATATAGTGATCGTGTACATGAAGCTGCGCTGGATCCTCATGCACTGGAGGCTCGGTCGCAGGACAGACGGTGTGGATGAAGGTGCACATGCTGAGGTGATCCAGAATAACTACTCTACTTGACCCTGCATTGATTGAGCTCAGATATAATTAAAGGGGTGGTTGATTATGATTTCACTTTTCTAACTTTAGTTAGTGTGTAATGTTGCTGTTTGAGCATAAGCAACATCTGCAAAGTTACAACGCTCAAAGTTCAAAGCAAAGGGAGATATTTGCTTTTAAAGAAATCGCTTTTTAAGGACTACAACAAACGGCTGGTAGAGACTACACGGGTTAGTGACATCACCAACCCTAGAATTTGCATAAACCCCGCCCCCAGAACACGATTTATAGATTATCATGACAGAATATGCTAATCAATGACTAGAAGATAACTACACATAAGCTACGTAAATTCACCAACTAACCATTCAGAAATGTCCTGTTGCTTCTATATGTTGTCACTTCTTCTTGAGTCTCTCCATCTTTCTGACTTCAGTTTGAACATAAAAGGCTAAACGTTTTTTAAATTTTCAGTGCATGTCTGTGTGAGTGTAAGCTCTTGAAGCTCCGCCCCCTGTGCCGGGAGCAGCAGCTCATTTGCACTTAAAGGGACAGACACAAAATCAGTGCGTTTTTGCTCAACCTAAAAAACTGACAATTTTAACATGCTATATAAAAATATCTGTGGGGTATTTTGAGCTAAAACTTCACACACACACTCTGGGGACATCAGAGACTTATTTTTCATCTTGTGAAAAGGGCATTATACCACCCCTTTAACTGTCTGATATGCAAAACAATTTTTGTCTCGTTTGTGGCAGAAGGTCATCTGACAAACCATAATAGTTCAGTATTGGAACAGTGTGAATTAGTGTGAGCACATGTTGTATGATTTTTCATTTCACAGTCCATCTGTCATATCTACAACAGCTGCTGTAAACAAATTATAACAATGAAGCTCAGAAACATTTCCATTGCTGAAATATTAGACTGGATTTTTTTATTTTTTTTTATACAGCATGTCAATATATCATGGTTTCTGTAGCTCAAACAATAGAGATGGCACATCCTTACTGACGTGAAACCTCAGAAGTGAATGATTTGTAATACACTGCATCACATCGGCATTAACATTCACTCACACACTCATGAATCTGATATTAGAATGTTTCTAAGCAATTAAATACACAAATATTGTGTGAAATAGTTCATTTTAACAAAATTAAATGTTAACAATATTAAATGTTATCAATTCTGCATTAAAAATAATTTATCGAACAATTGTGTATGTTTAAAAACTTGTTTTTTTATTATTATTATATATTTACACTACCGTTTAAAAGTTTGGGCAATGCATTAACTAGTAATATGTATACCTTGAATGCAATGTAAGTCACTTTAGATAAAAGCATCTGAAATGCATGAGTACATTAATACTGTGCATAATGATACATGCATAATCCAGTACTAATCACAAAAGAAAAAATAGTCCCTTTGAATATAGCATGTGGTAAATGACTAAATGTAAACATAAAAAAAAAAAAAGATCTTTATACATTTAATATTACATTGATATTTTATAGACTTTTTTTATAGTTGTTTTTTATAGACTCAGCGAATCAAGAAATGTCCTGTCAGGTCAGGATTTACCATACCATACCAAAAACAACAAATAAATATATATATATATATATATATATATATATATATATATATATATATATATATATATATATATATAAAAAAAATAAATAAATGAATAATTAAAAATTTTAATTAAATTAAAAAACAAAATTAAATATAAATAATAAAATAATAAAATGCAAAATAAAAATATAAATATAAAATAATATGTAATAAAAGTTTTAGGGTTTTTTTTATTAAAAAAACATTTGAATTTATTTCGTTTTTATTTTATTTATTATTTATTTTTGATTAAACTTTAACTGTAAACATTTTCTGTGGTTTCTCTCTTACTTGTTTCTTCAGTACGAACGATTGGAGAACATTCCAGAACTGGCCGTTATGATCGACCAGGGTGATGGAGAGATGGGAAGGGAAGACAAAGTGTGTGGGCAAATCACAGGAAGTGACCTCACAGAGCCCGGCCCTCTCCTGCTGTCTCCAGAGAGATTCCAGCACCAGAAACAGGTCAAATATGTGGAAAAAAGAATACAAGTGATTCATCTTAAAAGGATAGTTCACTCAAAAATGAAACTTCTGTTATCAGTCACTCAACCTCAAGTTGTTCCAAACAACTATGAATTTCTTTCTTCTGCTGAACACAAAAGATGATATTTTGTAGAATATGGGCAACCAAACGATGGATGGATGCCATTGACTTCCATAGTAGGAAAAAAAATACTATGGAAGTCAAAGGGACGATGAACTGTTTGACATTTGTCAGATATCTTTTGTGTTCAGCAGAAGATAGAAATTCATTCAGGTTTTGGATAGTAACATAACAGAATTTAAATTTTTGGGTGAACTATCCCTTTAAAAAGGTATTAACATGAGAAAAGCTGTAATAATCTTCAGTGTTTAGACATGGTGGTTGTTGCTAATCAATATTCTTCCCTTTATTCATTGAAGGGGAAATAAGAGATGTGTGTAGTGACCTTAAAATCTCCCTCCTTTGTTTTCTGGAGTAAATATTAAAGCAGTGTTAATGTTTCAGTAGCAGCGGTTTAAAGCAGTAAACGTTCTCTCAGCTCTAGTCTATTATTTAACCTCTCTAAGAGCAGGAGTTTGTAAACCACTTCAGTTTAACAAATCATTAAAAGCGGTCACATCGTCTTGTTTAGACGTATATGTGGCTTTTTCCCTAGAGATCATTTTGCTTATGTATTTCTCAGCGTGCACATGGTTTTAACTGAATTTCCATTTCTGCTGAACACACACTTTTGACGGAAATGCAATTGGCTCCATTGATGCTGTGCTGACCAAGCTTACATACAAACTAACAAGCTCAGACATGTCCCTTAGTACGATACCGGTTTATCGAACTCTCACTCTTATGACATTACCAAATTAAGTGTGTTATTTCTGCACCACTGGCTTGACTAAATTCAAATGCGGTGTGTTTTGATGGAGCTGAATTATAACATTATTTCAATCAATGGTGAATCTGAAAATATTGTTTATGAAAATTGGTTTGGTTTGCATTTCTGTTTTGCGCCACAGAAACTGCACACTTCATACTTAAGAGAGATTTGATATTAATGTGTCTCAGAACTTAAGAGCAGGTTTCATTTACACTAACTTTTAACACTAACCTTTGTCGCTTTTGGCTTGCTTATTTGGGGACATTTAATATTCAACAATATTATTGATCTGCCTGCATTGACTTTATTATATGAGAACTGAACTGAGCTGGACATCATTGTTTTCTCCAGAGCGGCTATATATATATATATAAATGAACTAAATTAATAACTTTTTTGCAACAAAAATGAACCATCACTGAACTTACTTAAGCAGGACTATGACACTATTTTCTTCTAGATCTGCTGTACAGCAGAAACCAACATTGTTGCAATATTTTCCTGTTATCGCTGTAAAGCTGCTTTGAAACAGTCTGTATTGTAAAAAGCGCTATATAAATGAAGGTGACTTGACTAACTCTCAGTTTAAGGAAGATGCATTTGAACTGACATGAGGGTGAATAACTAATGACAGAAGTGTTCCTTTAATTAAAGTCGCTGAGGAGCGGTGCTGCTGGCTTTATTGTATCATGATTAACTTTCTCCCACATCTACTTAATTAATAATACAAACACACAACTACTGAATTCTTTATTGGAAATTGCATTTTAACTACCCTTCACATGCTGAAAAGAAAAATCACGAATGAGACCTTCGTAAAATCTCACTTATTTTCCCTAGAAAGCAATTTAAAGCGGCCATATTATGACTTTTACAAAGTCTTGATTCAGTTTTCGGGCTCTACTAGACAGGTTTTCATCTTTGAATGTTCATAAAACACATTATTTTTCACATATTGTACAACGCTCTGTTTAGTAGTGATGGGTCGGTTCATTTTGAACGAATCTTTAATATGACTCGGGACTATTGAGTTGTCTCAGAGAGTGATTCGTTCATTTTGTGTTGACCGCGCATGCGCAACATCCACGGGATGAACGAACGGCTCAGATCCGGAGGTGAGGTAACCTAACACACTGCATAGCCTGAAGACGAAGATAAATTAATTAATCGTTTTTGTTTCTCATAGTATGGCCTTTTCCTTGCATTGCAATTTTTTTCTTATTCTAAATGCGATCAACATTTGATGTATTTGTGGAATTTGGCTAACATTTTAAATACATTCTGCTGAAATTAATGAAATGACTCGAAAAAAAGATTCGTTCATTTTGGTGAACGAGATTTAGAGTCAGTAAAATTATCCAAACTAATGTTTAGTTCATAAACAGTCTCTATGAAGCCCCTCCTTCTGAAAAGCACAATGTGCTCTGATTGGCCGGCTGGATCAGTGTGTTGTGATTGGTCAATCGGAAATGACACGCCTCTTACCATAACTGCGAGTTTCAACACACTGCTAACTAACTCAACCAGGCCCCGCCCCTTTATTCTGCGAATGAATTATTTAAATGAGGAATATTGCGACATGTTTGTTCCCGGAAGAAACTCAAGACTACAATGGAGGCGTTTCAGGAAGTTTAGAAATAGAGACACTGATATAGAGAATAACTCCCGCTGGAGGGACTCTGTAACTTTGCAGATCTTTTTCATGCTCAAACAGCATCATTACAGTCCTCTGTGTGTATCTGTGTCTATCTCCAGGCAGGGGAGAGTCTCCGTGTGCTACACGCTCTTCGCTCTCTCCTGGAGGAGTTCAGGGCGGAGCTTCGGGAGGAGGCGCAGCGGCGCTGGCAGATGCAGCAGACACTGGCCAATGAGAGAGCGGCGTGGGAGATCCAGCGCGCTGAGATGAGGAGTCACGTCATGAAGGTGCAGAAACAACACTTACATCACAGCAGAATCACCTGTGAACGACTGTACAGCACACCTGCATGATCAGGCCTCAGGCATGAAACCTCAGGCGGCTTGGTCTTCCTCTGATTTGTCACACTCTGCATCAACTCCATTAACAGTCACTCACGCAGTCAACAGGCTGATATTAGAATGCTAAGCAAATAAATACACTGAAATGTTATGGGAAATAGTTCATTTTTATAAGATCAGAATTTTTTATCAATTGTGCATTGAAATTGATATATATATATATATACATACATACACATAAATACATAATAATTCTGCATATTTAAAGTTGTGTATATATATATTGTGTATATATATACATATATATATATATATATATATATATATATATATATATATATATATATATATATATATATATATATATATATATATATATATATATATATATGCAGAATTGGTAAAAATATGATTTAAAATAAAATAAATATTAAAAACTTGTATTAAAAGATACATTCAATTGATCAAAAGTTATATTTATTGATAATATGAATTATAAGAAATGTTTCTCAGCAAATCATCATATTACAAAGATTTCTGAAGGATCATGTGACACTGTAGACTGGAGTAATGATGCTGAAAATTCACCTTTGCATCTTCAATAATTTACATGAATACATTTTAATATATATTTTAATAAAATAGATTCAAATTGACAAACTGTTATTTTAAATTGTTCTATTTCACAATATTACTGTTTTACTGTATTTTTGATCAAATAAATGCAGCATTGGTGAGCGTATAGGCTTCTTTCAAAAACATAAAAACAAAATCTTACCAATCCAAAACTTTTGAACTGTAGAGTATTTAGCATTTTTCAGCCATTAATCAATTTTATCAAAGTCTAAGATGACTTTCTGAAAGGTCAAATTTGAAAAACTTGGTCTTGTCATAAAACTTAATTTCTTGATATCTTAACCAGACATAAATCTTATGCTTAGACGTCAAGCATCTGCAGTGCCATGCATTGCTTTCAGCTTACAGTGACTTGCTTGCAGTGGCTGTTTCGGTGTCGTGGAGGTTAGGGAGCGTCTTGAAATAGCCAGCTATATTTAGTGCACTTCGGCCGTCAAACACACTCATGGCCTATTAAAAGGAAGCAGATGTGAGAGAAGCCCGGCTCATTCAGACAGCGGATAGATTGAGGAACATCTGGCTAGACTGGAGGGAGGTGTATTTGGACTTTACTGCACTAATCATAAAGGCAATCTGTCAAACTTAAACATGACTCTACTTAGGTAAATAGCTAAATATATAGGCTAGTCTGTGCATGATTGTGTTTTCTGAAGGCTGTTCAGAATTGAACTCTTACCCCATACTGTTCAGTACGCACTATATACTTTTTGTTCGATTGTTGTCATATGATGTCAATATGTTGCATGTTTAATTCAGCAAGTAATATCATATTACCATATTGTAAATAAATCTGGTTATTTAGCATTTTTAGTAAATTCTTTTTGCATCAACTGCTGGCAATCTGAATAAATAATGAGTCAAGAAGTAGGCTAGATGTTACAGAACACGACTGTAATTACGGTTAATTTGTCACACTGTACATCGAAGCTCAAGTCTAGTGCATTGCATTGTGGGATACAGTGTTCCACACAGTGGCCTTTGGATGTATACTGCGCATTTTGGTAGACCGTCATTCTGTGCATACATATACAATGCATGCTCTGTAAAGCTACACTCTAAAAAATGCTGGGTTGTTTCAACCCAACTTTGGGTCAAATATGGACAAACCCAGCCGTTGGGTTAAAATTTTAAATTACATTTTTTACCCAATGTTTGGGTTTGATCATATTTGACCCAAAATTGGGTTAAAGGTGCTCTAAGCGATGTCACTCGTTTTTTAGGCTGAAACATTTTTTGTCACATACAGCAAACATCTCCTCACTATCCACTAGCTCCCTGTCCCCTGAACACACTGTAAAAAAACGCGGTCTCTGTAGACAGCCCAGGCTCCACAAACGACAACAAAAACAAATTGGCCCAGCCTGGACCACGAAACATAACAAACAGTGTTCCAGCCAATCACCGACATGAATGATTTGGGGGTTAGGGTTAGTGCACATGTGTGTGGAGGAGAGAGAAGCATGAAGAGGGGAGTTAGCTAGAGGATAGATGTCCTAGACAACGACAACGACTAGTGTTCGAATTATATTCTCTTGAATTTTGATATGGCCGACACACGACCAAAGAGACGACGTTCCGATGAACAAATAGCAAAGAAGAGGGAGAAGGAACGCAGGAAGTCCCAAATTTACATCGGAAAAGCCTGTTTCAGGAAGCACGGAAGGGAGGGGGAGGAGGGAGGGTCGAGCTAGCCTCCGTTTTGTTTGACAATACTTCGAACGTCAACAAGAAGTGGCGTCACCCAACATCGCTTCGAGTACCTTTAAAACAACCCAGCGTTTTTTAGAGTGTAGAATGAGAAGTATTCTATTCCAAACACACCCTATGCAAGCATTAATGCTCTTCTTCATGTCTCTGGTTGTGCATGCAGCTGCAGGAGGTCAGAGGTGAGTCTGCAGGTGCAGATGAAGATGAAGATGCAGGTGTTGCAGACGCGGCTCAACAGGAACGGGAGGAACAGCGCCGTCTACTGGCTGACAGTCACAGCACGGCACTGGAGCTGCGCTGGAAACTGCAGCATGGAGAAAAGCGCTGGACCCGCGAGAGGAATGATCTTCTGGAGCGCTTCGAGAAGGAGAGGCAGGAATGGGACCGCAGCTTACGGGATATGCACCACAAGATGGAAAAGGTCTGGGGTGTAATTCCTACTTGTTTTACTTATACATTTCAATACGTTAAAAGCGGAATGTAAAATGGCAGACAAGGCATGTGAATGCGTTCAATGCTGGAAAGTAACACTAAATAGTTCAATATAATATTTGTATGTGATTTATTTGAGCAACATAATAACGCAAAACTATATTGGAAGACTCCCGTGAGAATCGCTCAGGTTCATTGCCTTGGAGCAGAGTTTCCCAAATAGGGGTTTTTGAGTTGATGAAAGGCTAATAATTAAATTGAATGTGACATTCGGCACTGTGTTGTATGCGTGTTTTCAGCATCTCAAAGTGCCTTGGTTCACAGTAAATGCTGCTTCTCATTAACCATGCAGTAAGTTTAACATGAATTTTGGGAATGCAATGCATGCTAGGCTCACTTTATTTACATATTCAAAATAATAATAATATATATATATATATATATATATATGTTAGTTCTGGGCAACGATTAATCGCATCCAAAATAAAAGTTTGTGTTAACATTATATATGTGTGTGTACTGTGTATAATTATTTTGTATAAATACACACATATGCATGTATATATTTAAGAAATATTTGCATGTATATACTGTATATATATAATTTATATTATATATAAATATAAATATTTTTTATATAAATAACACATTTTTCTTAAATAAATACATGCATATATGTGTTTTTATATATGCAATATAATTATACACAGTACACACACACATATAATTATGTAAACACAAACTATTATTTTGGATGCGATTATTGCAATTAAACGTTGCCCAGCACTGATATGTATATATATATATTTTAAATTAGCTGGCTAAAAAGTTTGTGAACCCCCTGCTAGACAGCTCACTAGGTTTTAACACAGAGCCGATATCTCCTCTCCTCCACCCCAGATGCAGAGAGATATAGTTCAGTCAGCAGAAGGCGGTGCAGCGCATGTCTTCTCCCCTCAGGAGAGCCCGTGTAAGGCTCCTAGATCTCCACGCTCACCCTGCACCACTGCACACATGCGCTCACACTCGGACTCCGAGGCCACTCCGGCCGGCAGGACCAGACCCTGTGAGGGACACCGGCCCCCGGAGAGCCTGTTTCTGGACGCCCTCTCGCTGGACCCCTTGAGCGAGGCCGAGGTGCCGCCTCCATCACGTCTGGACAGCGAAAAGAGGTTCTCCCACCTGAACGAAGTAAGAGACGGAGCAAGACATCAGTTCACACTACACAATGATGCACATTTCATAGCATGCATTTTTTATTTATTTAAGGTGCACCTATAATCTCAGTCAAGGTTTTTTGCACCAAAAACATGTCTTTTTTTTTTCACGATTAATCGCATCCAAAATAAAAGTTTGTGTTTACATAATATATGTGTGTGTACTGTGTATAATTATATTGTATATATAAATACACACATGCATGTATTTATTTAAGAAACAATTGCATGTAAATATACTTATACATAATTTATATTATATATAAATATTTTACATATAAATAAAAAAAAATCTTAAATATATACATGCATGTGTGTGTATGTATGTATATATATATACAAAATAATTATACACAGTACACACACATATATTATGTAAACACAAACTTTTATTTTGGATGCGATTAATCGTTGCCCAGCACTATTTTTTTGTGACCATTATCCATCCACTTTCTGACCCTTATATTTAAAAATGTTGTTTTTGCTGTTGTAAAAGTTCTGTACTGTATGCAAACTACCTCTATTATGATTGGCTAATATCTTTGCATGTTAAATGAGTAAGAATTATTACATTGTGACTGCATCACAACATACTGTACACTGCACTCAAATGTGCTGCACAAAATCTCAAGTTAAAGTTTTGTGGCTTTTAGTTCAGTCCAGCATCCTGTTTCAATAGGAAATACATCAACATGAGAAAGAAAGTTTGAGTTCTTAAAGTTTGAGTTTATTTAGTAAAGTCTTTTATTCAAAAGATCAATTAAAAACAAGATCAAAGGACTCATTTTACTGATAAGACCCCCTTTTAAAACCTTGCTGACAGCATTAAAGATGAATAATATACTGATCTACCCTGGAAGTATTTCTTAGAGGCTAAGATTATTTCATAAAAAGCTCTGTTAATGTTTTAACTGTGTTGTTGTTTTAGGCACTGAATGAGATTTCTGAGAGTGGGGATTCTGTCATTTACCCTGAGGAAGAGCAGAGCAGCGGCAGCCTACTCAGGTACGCTCTTTGTTTGCGTGTGTGTGTGTGTGTGTGTGTGTTCTTCTCTTGGGAATATAGAAGTCAATAGAAAAGCTTGACATAAATGAACTAAATAATCTTATATTTCAATGCTGAAAGTTGTATTATATTCTGATCTTCTGGCCTCTAGACATGGCGTGAGTCTCTTCTGGAAGTCTGATCACTTAGTAACATCCTCACACCTTTTCTCAACAAAACAAATTATTTGCAGTGTCATTCATCTCCATAGAACAAATAGTTAGATGCCAAAGTTTACTGTAGTGTAGGGGTTAGGGGTGAGTAATGGGTTTGGTCAAATCCCAAAGTATGAATAGTAAAGGTAATGCTGATCTTAGAAAACACTGCTAATTTGCTTATTGTATGCGCTGTGTGAATACAAAGTCTCAGGAATATATAAATACAAATGTGTGTGTGTGTGTGTGTGTGTGTGTGTGTGTGTGTGTGTGTGTGTGTGTGTGTGTGTGTGTGTGTGTGTGTGTGTGTGTGTGTGTGTGTGTGTGTGTGTGTGTGTGTTTATGTACGAGTCAAGTTATTGATCCAATGTCCATTTATCATTGTCCTTTTCAAAGGTCTCCTCAAAGTTGTTTCGTTTACTGCAAATAAGCTTCAGTGTCTTTTCCCGACCGTCCCACTTTGAAACTGTACTGATAAATCGATCTCGCTTTGCCCTTGTTTGAGTGTCAGTTAGCAACCATGTTTAGACTGTGATGCTGTTGCTGTTTCCGCAACCTCTCCGGAGAATTACAAATGGAAAGGAACAGTTTAATCTCAGGAGGCTGAAGATTAAACTTCCCAGCAGTAAAGACAGATAACTTCATCAGTGCATTGGTATTGTTCTAATAATGATACTCCTCCTTTGGGGCTGACTCATTAAATCTGGCAAGCTGTCTACCGAGATAGTATCATCAACATGCTCCTTATTAGTGGTTAAACGGATCACAAAACCCACGGTTCGGATCACATTGCAGTTTTTGATGCATGTGTGGCAAATGAAACTTTGCTTTCCATTTATCCCTTAAATCACAGTTTAAGTACTTCGATACCACAGCGAAAACTAGCCTGACTGATAACATTCAAACATTACTAAAGACAAGTGAACAGTCAGTAAAAAATAAGATAATAAACTAATTACAAGGATAGATATACAATACAACCAAATTACAAATAAAGTAAGGTCTAACTGTAGTGTTTTCAGGCAGAGACATGTAATAATTAGGCCTAAATGTAAAATAACAATATTGTATAAAGTAAATATAGATTAAGTAAGGGTTAATGCCCGACGAGGTGTCCATTATGTAAGGGATAATCCACGGCTAGCCATGCATTAAAGGATTTTAATGCACGACGTAGAGGCGAAGAACCACTACGAAGAACCACTGGTTGCCTCTACGAAGTGCATTAAAATTCTTTAATGCATGGCTAGCCGTGGATTATCCCGCTTATACCTTGGTTATTTGCCAAGTTAAAAATAAGTTAAAGCTGTAACTGATGTTTACAGTGTAATTTTTTAACAGACGTGTAAAAATTACGGTTATTTCTTAAGTTAAGGCTCGTCAGTTCTTGCACTCCGTCCGCTTTAAATAAAGTAGAGCCATCGGATTGCTTTTATTTGAATGAATTCACATTTATTTAAATTCATTATTAAAAGAGAGAGACAGAGAACTGAAGGAGAAGGAACAGAGAGAGAGAGAGATGCGTGCGCGAGTTAACGTTAGCCTACCTGTGTGCGTCGATCTCTTATTTAAAGTCTAGCAGCTACTGCAGTCCCCTCGTTGCTTAAGCATATAGCTAACTTAATGATTCTTTAATTGGATTTATTACAATTATTTATGAATGACAGGCAACACTGATACAAATTAAACGATATTCAAAAATCATCCATTTAGCCTACCTAAACGTTTTCATATGCGTCTCTCACTCTGCTTGCAAGTGTATCTGTGTTACTATGGTTACCAATGTAGCGGATTAATTTCGAACTGTAATCAAACTGACTGGAACTACCTGTGCATTAAACGGTTTTACTGCACACCTTCCAGCCAATCAGAATCGAGTATTTAAACAGCCCATGGTATAACAGGTATTAATGGACGACGGCGAGGCGTGAACCGTCCGACGCGCAGCGGAGACCTCCGCCGAAGTCCATTAATACCTGACAATGGACACCTCGAAGGGCATTAACCCGCTTATACCATGGTCTCTTGCCAAATAATACATTTTTAAAACAGTAGTTTATATTTTAATTAGTTTTACAATCGAAATCTAAAGTTACAAGTTACAAACAATAACTTGGTTTCCTTGGTTACGCCTGACGGTTTATTTAGGTGTACATTATCACTTTTTAACGGACACCCTGCAGCCAATCAGAATCGAGTATTCACCCAGACCATGGTATAATATTTGTTAAAGCTGTGTTTTGTTGTTTAATTAACTTTAATGACTTAGACAGCAGCATGCATTAATAGGTTGCTGTCACTTTAAGACCGAATGCACGGATCCAATACACATTTTAACTGTTTACGTTCACTTTAGACATGTGTTCCCGACTGTGTTTACAATAATACTTGCCTGAGACTGGGATTTTGGCATAATTTTGTGTGTACATGTTCAAGTGAGTTGATGATGAAATTTAGCAATTAATCCGTGAAACATGTGCGTGCCAAACCGCGGGGCCTGGTCCATACAGATCACAAATCAACTACAATGCTTTTAACCCCTTCTCATTATGGAGTCATTCCTTTGTTCTGTCCCATGTTCCCAGAATCCAATGATCCCCAGTTTCCAGGATCCCCATGTTTCCCAGATTTATATGCCACATAATGAACATATGATAAAGGGTCCAATGTTCCCCGGGTTAGGGGAACATACAGTAGGGTTAACCCTGCAAACATAGATATTTACCCCTCCTGACGCAAAGACAATTCCAGCGAATTGCATTGTTTAATAAGATACTTTGTTTGAGCATTGTATCAATCCCATAATGCATTGCTTTAAGCCGGGGATGGGCAACTTCGGTCCTGGAGGGCCAATGTCCTACAGAGTTTAGCTCCAACCCTAATCAAACACACCTGAACAAGCTAATTAAGGTCCTCAGGATTACTAGAAAGTTACAGGCAAGTGATTTTTTCAGGGTTGGAGCTAAACTCTGTAGGACAGTGGCCCTCCAGGACCAAAGTTGCCCATCCCTGTTTTAAGGTGAGTGAAAAATAATCCAAGAAGCCGGACGAGTCAAAAATAGTGTCAGGTATGATGTTTAATAACAGCATTGTAACTTTTCAACCGTTTTTGCCTCCGTAGGGCGAAGTCAGTTTGCTCCATGAGCGACTTCCAGCGTTTAATGGACAGCTCCCCCTTCCTACCAGATAAGAGCAAGCATGGCGAACATATACGGGACGACGTGACCCCTCCCCTTTCACCGGATGACCTCAAATACATTGAGGAGTTTAATAGTAAGGGTTGGGATCTGCCCACCAGCTCCCTGGCCTCTTGCCCCATTCCTGGCCCAGTAATGCCATCTCCGGGGATGGAGGCCTGGGCCGAATCCCGAAGGGCCGAGTCGACTTCAGAAGCATTCCAGCCAGCCTCCTGGTTCCTGACCACCAGCGCCACCTTGACCACCAACACCATAAGTAACCCTGAGTACTGCCAAATGCTCCCGCTCAGGGCGACCCAAGGGGGAGACCAGTTTGGGGTGCATGTCCTCCACAGTCCCGCTCGAGGGGAGCGCTCAGCTCCAAGCACCTCCGAGCAGGAGTACATGTTCTCCAAAGTGACTCAAGTAAAGGCAGGGGAGGTCGTAGGAGGTGCAGAAGAGGTGTTTGGAGGAACGTGGCCATGTGAGATTAGGAGTCACTTGGAGGCAGGACTTAGACCTGAAGAACGTCCATTGATTTGCCCTGCGGTTGGATTTACCTCATCATTAGAGCTGGAGCTGGCTCGCAATCTGAGTGACGACATGAAGGAAAAAGCATTTGCTATGCGATCATCTGCGTCTGGATCCAGCCCTCCGGAACGGCAGCTACGGGACATGGCGTGTCAGACGAATGGTTTTACCACACGGGGAACGCAAACCACCCAGACTATCAGCGTGGGACTGCAAACGGAGGCTCTTCGCACCATCACAAGCAGTCCTCACCGGTGTCTAACGCCCAAAGGAGGCTCTACTCCCATCTCATCCCCGTCTAGGAGCCTTAGGAAAATGCAGTACTCGCCAGTCGTACAGGCTAAGTTTGAACGCCCGTGTTGTTCTCCGAAATATGGCTCACCCAAGCTCCAAAGGAAACCCTCAAACGCCGGCAAAGTGGAGCAACCTGTCGGCCAGACTCGTGCTCCCACTCCAGCAACCACTTCCCAGCAGCAAAAAGGCAACAATGAATCCGCTTGGGCTCGTTCCACGACAACTAGAGACAGTCCCGTTCACACCACCATCAACGACGGCCTCTCCAGCCTCTTCAACATCATCGACCACACGCCCGTCGCTTACGACACCATGCAGAAGTTCAACAAGTCCCCTAGCCGCTCTCGTCCCACTGAAGCAGGGCCATCAGATCCCAAATCTCCCGGTGTTTGTGCTGCGCAGGGGCCTTTAAGGAACTCTCGGGGCCGGTCCCCGAGCCCTGTTCAGCTCATTGTAGAGGCGCAGGGCGAGAAAACCCCAGAGGGGATTAGCATCAGACAGGACCTGTCCGCTCCTCCGGGATACACGCTAGCGGAGAACGCTGCACGGATCTTGAATAAGAAACTACTGGAGCAGAGCTTCAGAGAAGAGAGGAGGCTTTCCACTTCGTCCACAGCTGCTCCCAGCAGATCCGGAGACGCAGAGAAACCTGGATGTCTTGAGGTAACTGAGAGGTTTATTTCATTGCTTGGAGGTTGCTCTTTTATAGCTCAGGAGACATAAAGTCAACGTGAAATCAAAAAAAATGTATCGTATTAATTTTTTAAGGTGAGATACTACAGGCAAAAACTGTTTTTTTCCTGCATCTGTCAATTTTGAGATTTGTCAAAATCTCAAAAGTTTCAGACTAGTGGAAAGAAAACATCCAAAATACACTTTTAACTGTATCTTTTAGAGCTCTTTATCTATTTGCGTCTGTAGATTTCAATTACAGTATATCTCTTTAAAGGCCGTTTTCCTCCTACATTGAGCCAGAAATCTCCAGTTGAGTAGCCAAATTTTACAGTTTTATTCTTATCTATATTCTGAAGGTTTTTACAGAGGTTTGTTCATATATAATTTTCCATATATAAAATTTTATTCCAAAAAAATGATGAAAATGTATTTATTTTTGGCTGTTGACAGTATTTTCTGATTTGTGGAGTGATAATACTCCAAATATCCAAAAAAAAAAATAATAATATATATATAAATTAATAAAAAAAAACAAGAATTTTGAACCTGATTTCACAATGTTCAGATTTTTGTTCTAGAAATGTATGCAAATTAGTGCACATTTAATTAGATAATGCCTCATTTGCATATTTTAACATAACATTTCAGAAAATTGTAATACAATTTTTTTGTTGTTGCAATTATTAATGTAATCAATCAACTGGTGAAGTATGGTGATATCTATTAGTTGTAGTTTGTTACCCTATTCACCTGGGGTGTCTCTCCTTTAGTAACATTCCTGTCTTTTTCGTCAAAATGTTTGAGGATTTCTGACTTTTGGTTTCAGATGTTAGTGTCTTGGCAAATCTGAGCACAGTTTGAGACATCATTGAGATCTCTTCTGAAACCCTAGAGACGTGTGAGATTACTGGGGTCTTTTTCTCAAAAAAAAAAATATATATCTTTGATGCAGGAGACCTTAGCAAATGTCTAGTAGAAACTAATGAGATTATATAATTTGTGATTTTTTTTTCTTTCCTGCGTGTACATAGACATTAAGTTTGTCTCTCTCTTTTTTGTGTGTGTGTGTGGATTGTATATTACAGTATAAATTTGACTGCTTGTTGAAGGTTTTAGTCTTTGGACAGTGCAGATGTTATATAAAAGTATCAAAAATTCTCATTCCCAGCTTCCAAATGCTGCCTGAATGCAGGTCTGAATGCATGCTTTAGCGTGCTGCTTTGTTGCAATGCTAACGGTAGCATATAGTCACATGCTGCTTATTGTTTTTTTATTTCGCGGTGAAACTAGCTTACATAACTTCTTTGGATACAGGATGTTCTAATTCACTGTAATAAAGTTGTATCCAGTTTTTGATGCCTGCCAAACTCTATCCATTTAGAAGATTAATCCCGCACATGAAAGCATGTCCACAGACAGAGCCGCGTCATCGCACAAACCCATGATGCCCTGTTAATGCCAAAGACACGTTCACAAAGATTTTAACATCATTAAAGGAAGATGGTTGTTTGTGAGCAGTGTGTGTGCATCTGGGATTTGTGTTTTAAACGTCATGGCTATTACTATACATACAGTACAACTGAAGAAAACTTTAGTAATTTTATTAACTCTATTAATTACTCAATTAATTTTAAATGGAGGCGATTGTCATGCACAGATTAGGAGTTTACACAAGTAAAACTATATTTCACAGAGTTACTGTATATTAGGGTGAAAATCACAAAGACGTGTCCAGATCACATTTCACCCCAAATTATACAACCCATATATTTCACAACAAATGGCATGCCTGATATATATGTGTATATATATATATATATATATATATATATATATACACACACACACACACACACATATATGCCATTTGTTGTGAAATAAATTATTTAAATATTATAAATAAAATAAATAATTAAAATAAATAATATAAATATTTTATATATATATATATATATATATATATATATTGTTGATAGGAATACAAACAAAATATTTATATTATTTATTTTAATTATGTATGCATTACAATATTATATTATATTATATTATATTATATTATATTATATTATATTATATTATATTATATTATATTATATTATATTATATTATATTGCACTGCTGTCGGCGCCAATGGACTCGTGGTCAGTGCGCTGACATGTAGCGCCTTTGCGCTCAGGTGGCCCGAGTTCGAGTCCCGGCTCGTGGACCTTTCCCGATCCCATCCCCCGTCTTTCTCCCACCTCGTTTCCTGTCATCTCTACTGTCCTGTCACAATAAAAGGAAAATCACCAAAAAAATAAAATATGATATTGCACTGCTATAATGTTAACTGGGCAAAATTTAAAGGCAAAATACAATTTGATGCTAATTTTAATTGATTACATGATAATTATTACATTTGGAGGAGAAATATGACCTGGACAGGTTTTAATCTCACAGAGATTCTACTATATAGTGTTCTAATGTTCATATTTAAAGGATAGCGAGGCTTTTCCAGGTTATACCCGCCGGACCGGCCAGAGGAGCGATGTAGTGCTAACCTGAGTCTGATGTGCTTGTGTTATTTTGACAAGTGTGTTTACTCCTGTTTCTCTGGGTTGCCTCCAGAACCACACTGTCTTACTAACTGCACCCTGGGGACTGTAACGCAGCTTGTGCTCGCCGTGCAGTAAGTGCCACCGATCCTACTCGACCTTTGACCTCACAGTGACCTCACTAGTCTTCCGTCTCACTGATTTTAATGGGATTTCTCTCACCGCATGCCATGCAGTTTCTAGACACTGTATCACTGCTAGGCATTATGGGAAATATTGTATGTGCTTCGTTGTGGTCACACTTTTTTAGTCCTCATGTAGGTGTGCGCATGCCCATCGTCTGGTATTAACTGATCTCACCAATAACCAGTCATCCAAAAAGCTCTCAGAGTTTTTATTGGACCGAAATTATTATCCCAAACGTGGGGTGGAATTTCATGTGCCAAAACACAAGAAACTTTGGCTGATATGCAGTGACTCAAAAAAAATTAAATAATAATAATGAATTCATTTCAAAGAACATTAACACAAGCAAACACTGTAAAAAATGTGTAACCCTCCCAAATCAAAAATTTCAAGTGACCGATAACATCTAAATTTTTCAATTGGCCCAAGTGAAATTCTGTAAATTATAAAATTAAATTTACAGATTTTCACTTGGGCCAATTGAAAAATTTAGATGTTATCGGTCACTTGAAATTTTTGATTTGGGAGGGTTACAAATTTTTTACAGTGAACTAAGTTAAACAAATTCCTAAATAGATGTTTTAAGAAATAAAACAATAAAAATAGAATTTTAAATGAAGACAAAGTATTTGCACACTATTTTGTTTTAAGTGACTTAAGTGTCACTGTATAAAAAAAATTGTATTTTAAATGAAGACAAAAAGTATTTGCACACTTTTTAAAGTGACTTAAGGGTCACTGTATAAAACAATAAAAATTGTATTTTAAATTTAGACAAAGTATTTGCACACTTTTTTTAAGTGACTTAAAGGGACACTTCACCTCTGGAAAGATGAATGTGTATTTAAAATAGGTCATTTATGTAGAAGAAATGTGAAGAAATTTTTTTATTTGGAGCTTTCTAGACTGAGAAAAGCCAGAAAATGTATTTTTGGCTCATGTGGATGAAAGACAGCAACTCCCAGAATGCACTTGCTTCGCTGCCCTACGAGGCCACGCCTACCGGTTAGAGAGCGCAGTTGAAAACAACAAGGTTAGGCTACCAGTGAGTCTCCGTGACGAGCCTGGGATTTCGAGATCGCCCAAAATGTCCGGGATTCGGCTTTTGTGTTCTATAGTCGCCAATCATTATGTTTACTGTGGCGAGCAGGACGAGGCTGAGGGGCGCGGGAGAACGGTGCGAGGCTGGTGGCGTCATTACTGAGACGCGCCGGTCTCGTATCTCTCACGGAGGAGCGGGAATTTTCTTAGCAATGTTAAAACGCACATCAACCAATCACTTGTTTAGCGTTCATGTAAACACTACAGTCAGATTCACCAATCGGAATGAATTCAGTTAGATTGAAACAAGAGGTGTGCATGTAAACAATGAATGGCGACCGCGGAAAGCAAAAGCTGAATCCCGTACATTTTGAACGATCTCGCCCGCCAGACAAGTCCGGGAAAAGGAGGATGGTAACCCCTACTACTCAGCTTTCTCCACAGAACAAGAGCCTGCTAGCTTAGCTTCCAAAGAAAGACGGCTGACTGTGTATACATTATTTGAGTGAGATCCCACCTCCTATGGGCGGGTTGAAAACATGCGGGACAGCCCCTACTACTGGCTGTAGTCTTTAGCCTCTGGCCAGAAAATCCTCCGATGACGCAAAATGACGATTTTTGCGTCATCAGAGGATTTTTTCCAGACAAAAAATACATAAATCTCTCCTCTCAGGGGGATATGAGGGTGGAAAGCACGGTAATTCGAAAATACTACAGGTTTTCTACTAATACAAAGCTTAATGCTAAATCCTGAAGTATCCCTTTAAGTGTCACTATATAAAACAATAAAAAAATCCATTTTAAATGAAGACAAAAAGTATTTGCACACTTTTTAAAGTGACTTAAGTGTCACTGTATAAAACAATAAAAAGAGTATTTTAAATGAAGACAAAAAGTATTTGCACACTTTTTAAAGTGACTTAAGTGTCACTGTATAAAACAATAAAAATAGTATTTTAAAAGAAGACAAAAAGTATTTGCACTTTTTTTAAGTGACTTAAGTGTCACTGTATAAAACAATAAAAATAGTATTTTAAATGAAGACAAAATGTATTTGCACACTTTTTTTAAGTGACTTAAGTGTCACTGTATAAAACAATAAAAATAGTATTTTAAATGAAGACAAAATGTATTTGCACACTTTTTAAAGTGACTTAAGTGTCACTGTATAAAACAATAAAAATAGTATTTTAAAAGAAGACAAAAAGTATTTGCACTTTTTTAAGTGACTTAAGTGTCACTGTATAAAACAATAAAAATAGTATTTTAAATGAAGACAAAATGTATTTGCACACTCTTTTTAAGTGACTTAAGTGTCACTGTATAAAACAATAAAAATAGTATTTTAAATGAAGACAAAATGTATTTGCACACTTTTTAAAGTGACTTAAGTGTCACTGTATAAAACAATAAAAATTGTATTTTAAAAGTAGACAAAAAGTATTTGCACACTTTTTTAAGTGTCTTAAGTGTCACTGTATAAAACAATAAAAAAAAGTATTTTAAATTTAAGCAAAAAGCATTTGCACACTTTTTTTCAAGTGATTTAAGTGTCACTGTATAAAACAATAAAAATAGTATTTTAAAAGAAGACAAAAAGTATTTGCACTTTTTTTAAGTGACTTAAGTGTCACTGTATAAAACAATAAAATAGTATTTTAAATGAAGACAAAATGTATTTGCACACTTTTTTTAAGTGACTTAAGTGTCACTGTATAAAACAATAAAAATAGTATTTTAAATGAAGACAAAATGTATTTGCACACTTTTTAAAGTGACTTAAGTGACACTGTATATCAAACTCAAATGTGGCTTTTTGGATGGCGTTACCATTTTGACTATTAATATATAATCACTTAACTTTAAATTTTTCTTAGGTCCTTTGGCTGTTATGTGTTTCTGTGTTTGTAACTGTATTATTTTTGTCCATTTCGAAGGGTCTTAACCTCAGCAGCCCTACTGATGGAGACTACACCATAACATCTTGTGCTTTCTGGGTTTACTGTACTGTACTGTACTGTACTGTCTTGTGTTAACAGGACGTGAGCATGCTAGCAGTGCTAGTGGTGTGTGTAGGGTTCATTGGCTGCTGTGTGTGTTGATTGTGCCGTTTAACACTTGCTGCTAATGCTGGATCTCATTTCTTCACTTCTAACAACAACTTGATGCTTGGTTGAGTTTTTTAATATTCAATATTAATATTAATATTTTAATATTTAAAATTGCCTTCAATCTTTATAGTTTTAGTAGTTGTTTTATGTGCTTTTTTTGGTCATAATTTTAATTAAATTATTTCCATTTTAGTTTTAATCATTTTAATACTGTAATTTTATTTAAGTTCGTTTCCAAGTTGTTGTTTATTATTATCTAATATTTATATTTTATTTCAATTAACATAAATAATTTTAACTAGATTTCTTTTTAGTTTTAGTTTGTGTGTTTCGTGTTGGTTATGATGTCACTGGAGTGTATAAACAGAGTTCCATAGAACTCCATTCAAATTCACTTTGTATCCGCTTCAAAGTCTCGGTCAAGAACCGGGCAGAGGTACAGTAGTAAATCCCTGTTTTTGAATTATTCAAACCACAGAAAATATCCACCTCTCACGTTGAAATCTCTTTCATTTTTAATGTTTGCTTTATCGCTCGAGAGAATTGTTTAGAATAAATCAAGCTCAAAATGCGTATTTCCTCAAAAGCAGACATTCAGTCCAAAACAAGCTGAATATTCTACTTCACTCTCTGCCACAGAATGCATGAATGATGTTTATCAATTTCAGTTCATGTTAAATCTGTAAAAGCACTATTACTTTCAGACCAGTGTTATTTTTTTATTAGATGCTATCATAGTATTTTTTTATATGTATTTTGAATTAGCTTTTTATTTACTTATTTTATTTTAGTTCATTGCCAAGGCAACATTTATATTTTCAACTAAGTTTTTTTAAGTTACAGTTTCCCATGTAATATTTATATATTACTTTTTTTAAAATAACTTCTTTATATTTCTATTTAGCTTTATTTATAGTATT
Organism: Scardinius erythrophthalmus; assembly: GCF_964197995.2. Taxonomy (NCBI): domain Eukaryota; kingdom Metazoa; phylum Chordata; class Actinopteri; order Cypriniformes; family Leuciscidae; genus Scardinius; species Scardinius erythrophthalmus. The sequence goes on from NC_138229.1 coordinate 4,000,916, forward strand.
ATAAAGCTATATTTATTTTTAGATTTTCAGTTTTCATTTCAATTTAGTTATGTGATTTTGTCTTTTTTTTAAGTACTTCTATTTAGCTTAAATTTATTTTTATTTTATTTATTTTTATATTTATTTAGTTTTAGTAATACTAGTATTTTAACTAGTTTTATTTTGGTAAAGGCAAGGCAACATTTCTTTTTTCAAAAAAAAAATGTTTTTATTTTATTTGACTTAAGCTTTATGTAGATTTAATTCATTTTTATTTTAGTTTTAGTAATTCTAGTACTTCAACAAGTTTTCTAAGTTACAGATTTCCATCTAATATATTTTATTTTACTTCAGCTAATGATAATGAGTTTTAATATTTCTACTTTTTTCTATTTCTATTCAGCTTTATTTATAGTATTTAAATATTTTAAGTTAGCTTTTATATTTAGAATATTAGTTTTCATTTTAATTTAGTTTTTGTCATTTTAGCGTTTTTAGTATTTCTATATAGCTTTCATTTATTTGAATTTAAATTTTAGTTTTAGTAATTCTAGTAATTCAACTTAAACGTATTTTTTTCAGTTTTTCAGTATTTCAGTTTTTCATCCAGTATTTAATTTCAGCCTTATTTCTATTAACAAATTAACAATTTTTTTTTTTTTTTTTTTTATGTTTTAGTTAACAATAACAACACTGTTGCAGACCAACCACCAACTAACTTGACACAAAAAACAACCTGTCCTGCAGAAGCTCAGAGTTTGAATCCTACATGTTTTCTTCCTTGACTGCAGGATTTGCCCCGTTCCTCAGTGGCTCCACCTCTGCACTCCTGTTTCCTTCGACCGGCTCGTCCCGCCAACCGTCGACCCCCGTCCCGCTGGGCCGCTCACTCGCCCTCATCCTCACCCAAACACACACACACGCAGCGCACAGTGAGGTTCCTCTTCCCCTCGCCCGTCAGACCGGCTCAGGCCATCCCGGAGACGGAGGACCCCGGGCAGGAGGTTTCCCCACACACTTAACCAGCCTAGACTACATCCTTTGCCAACCCCCTTTTAGTTGTCAAGTGTGAATATGAATTGAAGAATTGGAATTTAGAGCGCTTGTTTTACTTCTGAAAAGGTAAGCAGAAAGCGAAGCCCCTGGTCACATGGTGATCATTATTATATGCTTTGACTTTCCTTTACCATCCTCCATCCCAGCCTGACCACAGGTACGACGGAACCATCGAGAACCATCGAGAACCTTTCTAAGAACCATTGAACTGCCACTAGGGGGCAGAGTCCTGTGAGCACCAGCTGAACTCGTCCATTCGGAAAACATTCTAGAACTTCCGTTTTGGAATTATCAAGAACCTGGAATGTACTGACGCAAAACACCGCAAAGTGTTCCATAAGAGGTGCCTACACACACGTGACCTCGCAACGGTCCCGTACTCGTGTGTGTGTCAATGTACATGTATGCAATACATATGACTTTATATGTGTTGGTCTGGTCGTAAAACATCGAACTTCTTTTCAGATGTTCTGATACTGGATAGTAATAATATTTGTCAGAACAGCATAAAAGTTTACATGCATTTGCGTTCGTTTTTTTTTTTTTTTCTTCTATATTTCGGAGGATTGAATATCCTTTGTTAAATTATGTTCTGTGTATATAGTTTATAAAACTATTTTCTTATTTTTCTCGTACATCCCATTTTTGTTGGAAACCTTTGATGCTTGAATTTAAAAAAGACTTAGGGAGTAAGGAGAATTAAACTAAAGGCGAAAACCACACACTCGAGTTCGACAGGGACGAATGATATACATGATGTCAATCATAACAATGTATTTTAAAACCCAATGTAAAACTGAATGTTAAATGATGACAGGAGAGTATATTGACACTGATTATACTTATGCACATTTCCCAAGTCACAAAACCCTAAAGGAATATCCACGGGATTCTAGTTGGAAATAAGCTGTCATAACTACAACCAATCCCAAAGCAAATTCCATTTGTTTTAATGAGACGTCTGTAAACCAGGTCTGAATAAAAAGTGCTAAATGCTTGTAAGCATATGCAACTGTTTTAAATATATGAATATTTAATTAGCAAACCATTGAGGCAGTTAAAGTGATGCAAACACTCTTTCAAAATGACAAGTGTGCAATGTTGCTCAACGCAGGGTTAAAATGAACCTTAACCTGGGGTTAAAAAGACATAGACCCAGGGTTAAATTTGCTTTCTTAACCCTTGAAAATCCTTTACGTAATTTGGCAAAAATGACCTGCCTTTTAAACTGCTTGTAAATTTCTCATAATATGCTATATCATCACCAAATATTGGATTCGATCCTTTTGTCAAGGTGCATAAGCTCAGATAAATGAGGCCTACGATCAGTCCGTTCCAAAAAGAAATACAAAATCGGTCCTAATTGAAAGTTGATAAAAACATCAAAGCCAATAGTCAGTTTTAGTCCAATGCAATAACATTAACTAGCATTTTCAGGAAAAAGAAAACCCTCTTGGAACACAACATGAGGGTTAATCAACATCCCAGATCATATTTTTATTGATTCATCAGTGTATATGAGACGTTTTATATTGGGATGCTTTAGGATTGGTTCCACATATGACCAATATTCCACTAGGCGTCCTGTGCAGATTTCTTGGAGACGTGTGGACTGGGGTTTGGACAGCGGTTGTGCAGATATCATGTTTGATATGCATGCCTTTAAACACTAGCACTTTAGTGCATGTACTCAGACGCTGTTGTACCTTGTGATAAAGCTCATGATTTAAGCCACCACACACTCACTCACACACACACACAAACAGTGTGGCGGCTAGTGTCATTTTTTTGTTGCCATTGAATTTGCATTAAGAACACTTTTTAATCCCATTATTGTACCTATTATCTGGTCTTTGTATAGATGTTATTATGAATTCAGATGTTTCTTTTCTTCGGAGGAAAAAGAAAAAAATTATGAATGTTTTAAATTAAGTCACTGTCAGATGTCTAATGATAGAGTGTTAAATTGGTAATAAATTGAATGTATTTACAAAAAAAATGGATTTTGTGATTTATTTGTTTCAAATAAAAAAGTATGCAAAATATATATAAAAAATGTTTTAGCAAAGATGCATTAAATGAATTAAAACTGACTGAAGACATTTTGAATGTTACAAAAGATTTCTATTTCAAATAGATGCAGTTCTTTTGAACTTTCTTTTCATTCAGAAATGCATCAGGGATTTTCAAAAAAAGTGAAGCAGCAAAACTATTTGCAACATTGATAATAATTAGAAATGTTTCTTGAGCAGCAAATCAGATTTCAAATTTCTGAAGGATCGTGTGACTGAAGACTGAAGGTCATTCTCGTGTTACGCAGCACGTTTGAGCTTCAATGAGCTTCATTCTCCTGCGTCAATCAGGTTAAACTGAGCTTCTGTTCGTGTTTGCTGATCAGTGTTCATGAAGAGTTTATTAAGAGTTTACGGAGGGACAGAAGCTCTCAGATTTCATCAAAAATATCTTCATTTGTGTTCAGAAGATGAACGAAAGTCTTACGGGGTTGGAACAACATGAGAGTGAGTAATTAGTTTTATTTTTGGGTGAACTATCCCTTTAAAACTTTTAAAGGCGGTTTGAGGACGTGTGTGTGTGTGTGTGTGTGTGTGTGTGTGTGTGTTGACAGCAGGTCAGTGATCTGCAGGCATGAGGTCGCTGTAAGGAGATTTCCCAGGACTCTCAAATCCTTTCATTTCAGTGTAACACTCAGTGTTCAGAGCGAATGTGTGTTGAGATTAGTTCTGTGTCATTATAGACTCATCCAGCGCTTGAGGCGAAGGTCACATTACACTCTTATTCTAACGGCACCTGAGAGATAAACGAGGCTTTCAGCTCTTATATAATCACTGCATCTGGACTTCAGGAACTGCTGACACAGGACAACACAAAGCTGATGTTTCATAGTATTACATCACTGCAGTTTACATTTCATAGGATTTTTTTAAATGAGCACTAGGCTAAATCTGCTGAAGAATTTACATCATATTCTATTCACGTGTATTTAACACCCATGATTAATGTGATTATTTTTTATTTAAGCTGGTCACGTGATCTCAATGTCACGTGATTGTGAGGTTTGACCACAATTGCGTTGGATAAAATAGCATAAAACGTTCAAAAGTTTGGGGTCTTGAAGCTGTAGCGTCTTAAATCGCCCTAATGGAGTATATTTTGCAATTTATGACTGGGCTGACAGGACATTATCTCACTTATTAGTTATTACACGGCAATTTGCCAAATATATCAATCAAGGTATCAATACATGGAAATTGTTTATCAATTATTATATTATGCAAGCAGAAAGAGACTACAACACAACTAGCAGCAATGGAAGAAATCAGTAGCCAGGGGCAAATGGGCAAATACACAGTTCTGTGATTAACCAATCACAATAGAGTATTCCAAAACACTGCATTAGTTCATAAAATCTTAGGAGAGATTGTTTAACAGTTTGACTTGCTGTACTGATTGAAGAGCTCATTCACTGCTGAATTTCATTTCGGTTTCAAGATAAAGTTGTAGAATATTTTGCCAGAATTAAGTGGACAACTGCTTTTGTTTAGAATTACATTTTTGTTTTAGAAAAGCCATTATTATTCAAGTGTTTTTAGGCCGTGAATGCCTTCAAAGCTCAGAATATCAATGATTTCAAAATCATTGTGCATGAATACAGTTATGATTACCATCAAACAACATGTAACTCATGTTGTATGTATACAACATATGTATTTCATGCATGTCCACATGCTGTAATTCACTGAATATGAAACGCATATCTTTATGACTCTTTATGAATTCGGCATTTGAGTTTGGAGATACTTGTTGCTCAGATGTTGCTCTTTTATTGCTCATGAGATTTTAGGCCTCCATTTAATCCCATGTTTTCCAGGAGAAACAATTGAGACGTTAACAAGATCTCATATAATGGTTAGCTTTTTACTTCTGGCAATTGTATTTATTCTTCAAAATTCATAAAAGTTGTCATCATTTGTGAAGATTATGACGATGGACACACAGCCCAGCTGAGATGAAGCTCAATGAAAGTGAGACCTCAGTCACAAAAATCACATGTAAACATTAAGATATCTCTGATAAATGTGGAGAATATTCCTACCGCTGATCTTGATTTAGAACAATCTTGAATCTGTTCAATTCAATCAGATTTTTTGTTCAATAGTTGTGATGCCTGCCTTAACAAACTAATAACTTAATGTCTTAACGCTAATGACGTACTGATCTGGAAATGGACTTGAGATCTCATTTGAGGTTGTGCTTGACTCTTGGGTCCTGATAAGTTAATTACAATGATCTCATTCAAATAAATCCCTCTGTTTATTTAATTGTCCCGTCCGTGTTTCAGGGACACATATGCGTGAATGTGAGCGGTCGACACTTTAATTTCTGTCTCAGATAATCTTCTTAATGGGTTTCCATGGCTAAATTTACAAAACTGTGTGTGAACGTCTCGGTCTTCTCCTCCCAAATGTTAATCCAATCTGTATGGATGAGAATATGTAATTAAATAAGTGATTGGATCCGTCAAACACTAAACCTTGAGTCCTCGACTGTATCTATCTATCTATCTATCTATCTATCTATCTATCTATCTATCTATATCTATCTATCTATCTATCTATCTATCTATCTATCTATCTATCTATCTATCTATCTATCTATCTATCTATCTATCTATCTATCTATCTATCTATCTATCTATCTATCTATCTATCTATCGTTATCTATCTATCTATCTATCTATCTATCTATCTATCTATGTCTGTTTGTCATTCTATCTATCTATCTATCTATCTATCTATCTATCTATCTATCTATCTATCTATCTATCTATCTATCTATCTATCTATCTATCTATCTATCTATCTATCTATCTATCTATCGGTTTGTCTATCTGTTCTATTGTTTTGTCCATCTCTGTCCATGTTTCTTTTTGATCCTTTCATATAATTTTCAGGGTTAATTTTTTTTTGTCTTTTCCTGCCTTAGATTTGAAAAACATTTAATCATTTTACAACTGTAAATCATTTTAACTGGGTATTAGACAGTGACAGACCATGTTTGTTCTTCTCCCAGCAGAAGGTGAAGGGCTTGTGATCTCAACGGCTACAGATATGGAGCCAGAAGACTTGAGACTTGCATGACGGTGTGTGTGTGTGTGTGTGAGAGACTGGCAGATGGCTCAGTCATTGTTGGGCTGCTAAACCTTTGCACGCTCTTGTTAAGATGAAGAGACTTTCCAAGATGACTGTTGTCATGGTAACGACACCACTGCAGCCCTATATATATATATATATATATATATATATCCTTCCAGAATATCAACAAAATGTTTCTGATTCTGAAAACTCATTACATAATAACAGTCCAATATGCAGTCCAACGATGGCATAACACTAATGCTATGTTATGATGTAACACTCTTCAGAAAAGACTTTCAGATCTCATTTAAATCATATGATTTTTTTAAGCTCTTGTAATATTTAGCCTGTCATATTCTGCCTGGAAGCATCTGTTGTGATGGAGCTTAACAGGAAGAAAAAGATGATTCGATCACAGCTTGAACAAAATGATCATTTGATAAAGAACATGGAAATAATCTTTCACTGCCTGCAAATATGATCTTACATCAGCAACAAAAAGATTTAAGCATAACACAACAGCACAGAAGCACTCAGCAAGTGTGTGTTATTCTCAGTGAGACACGAGGGGGATTGTGTGGGTGTGTGTGTGGATGTGTGTTTGGCTAATTGTAAGGGCCAATTTTTTCAAACGACCTCAAATTAAGGTTAAAAACTGATGCGATGATATTTGAGGTGCTCTTCAGTAATTAAAAAGCTCATTTCATGTTTTACTTAAAGGTATAGCGGAGGATCTTTCTGAATTTTAGATAAGACCCGCCCTCTCCACTTTTTGAAAAGTTTGATTGATTCACCAGAATGATTGACAATTAGGAGGACCAATAGTATAGGTGATCCACCCGGAAGTAAAAAATCCTCCGCTATACCTTTAAATCTACTGATATCAACAGGTTTGTGTTCAGTTTAGGTACAGAGTTTAGTATAGGTATAGGGTTTAGCATGAATAACATTATTTTTATGCCAGTTAAGCACAAGAACACTTTTCATTACTGTTGTGCAAAAGTCTGATACCATTTTGAACTAAAATCAAAAATAATTAATAAAATAAATTTGGGGGAAAGGTGATTGATCGGCTTTAAAGCTATGTCAAATAATAGTCATAAATATATTTTTTGTTGAAATATGAGGTTTATATACATATTTCAACATACATAAACAACTTTTAATGAATGAAAAAAACTTGAGACCTTATCAGATAAGTTTTAATTCATAAAAACATAAACAGAACAGTATGTGCAAATATTATTGTTAAACTACTTAAAATGACATTAGCAACTGGTTAGTAAGATCTTACTCAAGATGCCATGATAAAGCATGTTGCGTTTTCCTCTTGTATTGCACACAATTGCTTCATAGAAGGAAATTAGAAAAATCAACAACAACACAAAACAAACTGGTTGCAGTCAAGTCAGACTCGGCAACTAAAACTAAAAAAAAAATTCTGAATTGCTGCTCCTTTGTGAAATGAAATAATGAAGTGTTTTTACATTCCCCTTGTCTATAATAAAATTGGTTTTAGTAAAATGAAATTCTGTTAGCATGATTAGCATGTTGCTAACACGATTAACATGTTGCTAGCGTGATTTAACACGTTGTTAGCACGTTTTAGCTAGTTGCTTACATGATTAAACACATTGCTAGCATGTTTTAACATGTTGCTAGCATGATTTAGCATGTTAGCATTATTTAGCACATTGCTAGCATGTTTTTTGCATGATTAACATATTGTTAGCAGTTTTAGCATGTTGCTTACATGATTTAGCACAGTGCTAGCATGTTTTAACATGTTGCTAACATGATTAACATGTTGTTAGCATGTGGCCAGCATGATTAAACACGTTGCTAACATGAGTTGGCATGTTTCTAGCATGATTTCAACTGTTGCTAAACTGCAATTATGAATTAATTAAATCCACAAACAAAAAAAAGGGATCAGGATGGGTCAAATACTGTAAAACACCACAAAAGAATATAAAAAATGTGGGAAGTCCTGAGGTGAGCTATCTTGACAACACTTCTTTTTGTATTTTTGTTTGTTTTACCTGAACTCTGGGCAGATTTCCACCCTTCAGATCTGATCTAGGAGAACCAGCACCGGTTCTGAGCCCAAACCCAAAGTCTTTAATGCACACAGGGTGACAGCGGTGTCCCGGCTTGAGAAAGAGCCGCCGCAGTCTCGCATCTTTGGCTGAACAGCACCTCCACGACTTTGGGGTCGGCCAGGGTTGAGAGGTCACCCAGGTCTTTTTCATTGCATGCGATCTGTCGCAGAATTCGCCGCATGATCTTACCTGTCGGACGGGTGAAAGGCTTGAGTTTCAGGAGCAAAAGCAAACGCAAGGAGGAATTGAGAATGATCCCAGTACCTGAACGTGTTTTGGGAAGCCCTGGAGCGTTCTGGATGAAATCTGGGGTGGCTATTGGTCCGATCTTCTCCCTCACTAAATGACAAAACAATCCACACAGAAGTTAGCAAGTGTGAAATAGATTCAGATTGTCCTTTCTATGTGTAACGGATCTAGGCCATTAAGAGCTGTGTGTGTAAACCTCACTCCACTAGCGACTGTTAGCATGCCCACCTTCCACACTGGAGACCATGGTTCAAATCCCACTCGGAGCGGGTCGATTAGGACCGGTTACATACGTAAAGGAATAATTGACGACGGACCGTTAAATTATTAGAAAAGAACTCAAATATGTTTTTGCATAGAAAGCCACTTCAGACAGCACAGCAGAGTTCTCTTAAATAAACAAAAACACAAAATTGTGCCGTTTTGTTGAGTATCCTTGTAATCAAAGTGTTAAAGGTGCATTGTGTAATATTTAGGAGGATCTGTTGACAGAAATGCAATATCATATACATAACTATGTTTTCAGTGGCGCATAAAGACCTTACTTAATGAACCGTTATGTTTTTATTACCGTCGAATAAGCCATTTCTATCTACACACACCGCGGGTCCGCTTACATTGAAATGCGCCATTTTGTGTTGCGACATGTTTCTACAGTGGCCCTAAATGGACAAACGCGTTTCATCACTATGTTGTTCTTCATGCAAAGAAGCTAGCTAAAGTCAGCGAATAAAACACTGACACAATGATGAACAAGTAACAATAATATTCGCAATAACATATCGCTTTACTGAATAATAAAGTAAACATCATTTCTTAATTTATCTTTGCAAAGAAAGCGCATTGCTGAACTGGCTACTCTCTGCTGTCTCAGACGACGACATCTCCTGTCGGCCACCGTAACTTTTGATGGTTGCAATTCGTAACCTCACCACTAGATGCCGCTAAAAATCACACACTGCTCCTTTAAGCCAGGTGCACACTGTATGATTTTGGCCACAATTTGAGCGTCTGAGAGAAATTTAGCTAATCCTTAAAGATTCCTCTGATCCTAGGCTAAAATCTGAAGCCTTTGATCGGTAGTTAGACATGTTCACCAACAGCCGATTAATGACCGTTGCGCGATCAAATTTTACCTCAGACGAAATTCTGCTCCCAGGCCATTAGATGGCGATGATACACAATAGACTAAACACATGATACACGTTCATGACGTCATCGTCTTCAGAGATTTGCGTTTTTGTTGTGAAACTGTAAGTTAATCTGCTTCAAGAACAGCACCTTTGTTACATCGCTAGTGAGAAATGTCATGTAGCTTTTAAGTTGCTAAACTATTTTTAGGATAAACTCGTCAGAGCGGCGCTCACAGCACATTTCTGTGTGTGTGTGTGTGTTTGAGTGGGAGAAAGAGAATATGTGCTTTCCATTCATAATAAAAACGTTGTTTTTATCCTATTGTTTACTATATTTATCTGCTTGGTCGGTGTCACGTTTTGGGTTTTGTTTCTTGTCATTGTCATGTTTCTGTTCTTGTCATGTGATTCCCTGTTTGTCATGTGATCCTGCCATGTGTCTTGTCATTGGTCAATCGTCTGATCAGTGTTCACAGGTGTTCCTTGTCTTGTAATTAGTCTGTGTATTTAAGCCCTCATGTTTGAATGTTTCCAGTTTTTGTTTTGAGTTTCCAGTTTCATGCCTTTGTTTGATTATGTTTTGGAATTAAAGTTGCGTTTGGGTTCACTTCAACTTGCCTCCAGTGGAAATTCGTTACAGTCAGTGAGTGTCGTCGTGGCTTTAGGCTGTAAGGAACTTTGAAATAAATGTAATCACTTGGCGTAGTGATATGGAACTGTAATGCAGTCAAAACCTGCCTGGAACTACTTTAGCTGTGCGTTTCCCTGTTCATCAACCAATCAGATTCAAGCATTCATCAGCCCTGTAGTTTAATAGTGGTACCACTATCCTCTGACCTTTCCTCTTGAGTTCCTCCGTCAGCGTGCGGTTGAACTCTTCGTGCTCTTTCAGTGTGATGAAGCAGTACAGACACTCTCCCTTCACTGCATGAGGCCGACTGACCACTGCCGCTTCAGCCACTGATGGGTGATCGGACAGAGCCGCCTCGACTTCAGCTGTGCTCAACAGGTGACCTGAGAGAACACACGGGACGGCTGTAAACACTAACATTCAAACGTTTGGGGTCAGTGAATTAACTTTTATTCAGCAGTGATGCATTGAAATGATCAAGAGTGACATTTAAAGATGTTACAAAAGATTTCTGTTTCAAATAAATGAGGTTCTTCTAAACTTTCTATTCATCAAAGAAACCTAAAAAAAAAATGTATCAATGTTTCCACAAAAATCTGAAGCAGCACGACATTATTTAACATTAATAATAATCAGAAATGTTGATCTTGAGCAGGAAATTACAATGATTTCTGAAGGATCATGTGAAACTGAAGACTGAAGTAATGATGCTGAAAATTTAGCTTTGATCACAGGAATAATTTACAGTTTACTGTATATTCAAGTAAAAAAAATATTTAACATTGCATTAATATTTCACAAAATTATGGTTTGTACTGTATATTTGATCAAATAAATGCAGCCACAGTGCCATGAGAAAGTATTTGCTCCATCCTGAATATTTCTCTCTCTTTTTTGTATTGTATTTGTAATATACAGTAGTCAACATTTGAACTGGATCAAAACCTTTCCTCAAAGTTATACATGAATTTTGAACAATACCCGTTCTTGCTATGCATAAGGATGCAGTGTAACGACACCCAGTTCCAGGAATGCACTAATATTTTGTTGGTATATATAATAATAATAATAATAATATTATTATTGGTATTATTGGTAATATTATCATTGGTATGGTATATATAATATAATAATAATAATAGTAACAATTATTAGCTAACACTAAGTTGTCAACACTTCGGAAAAAATAATAAAAAATGCATCGCTTCCTGCCAGGACTTTTACAGGCTTTTCCCAAACCACTGAAGTGACCTTGACGTGCAGGTTAGCATTAGCCGTCAGGCAAGTGTTATTTAAATAAACTCCTGATGTCCTTACAAACTTTCCAATGCCTCATTTTATGAGGACAGAACCTATTTGTGCTACTGTAGAAGTTTGGTGCCATTCTGGGCATTATTAGTGGGGTCATTTACGAGATACAGCCTTGGATCCATTAGCGCCTGTAATAAGCCATTCGGCTGATATCTCTAAATAAGCTCTAACTTTAATAATGTTCAACCAAGGGGAAAAAGGCTTCTGGGGGGTGTTTGGCTCGAGGTCATGGTGCAAAGGACCCTAAATTGAAATTACTCCGAACCATCCCTTTAAGAGAAGGCAAACTAATATAATATGGCATTTCTAAGCACCAGGTGGCAGCACTGAAACATCATCATCTCTCAAGGTCTCACCAGAGACGTTCAGCATGTCGTCGATCCGGCCGGTGATCCAGTAATATCCGTCCTTGTCCCGCCGGCAGCCTGAGGACACAACGACACTCAGTAACACCAAACAGCAACACAAGTTTGGTTACGCTGCAAAAGTCACCATGTAATCAAAATTAACACTTCTTTTGTTTATTGAATATCGCCGAATTAATTATAAATGATTTATAATTTTTTTTTAAATTCATGTGCCTTGTAATCATTATTCAAAATGTCTTTTCCTCCCTCTTTCAGCTCATCTCTTTTCTTCTGTAGGTGTGTTTCCATTACAGATTTGCGCAAAACTTTTGCGATTTTTTTTATTTTTTTATTTTATTTTTTTTTCTTCTAAATGTCGACAAAAAACTATAGCGAAATGACGGCGTTTCCATTAACCAATGTTATGCGACTAAAACTTTTTTACAAACATTTTTTTCCTTTCGCGATCGGTAAAATCATTCCAAAATGGAGGTTTATGTACTAATCCCAGCCACTGCACTAGCCATTATTATTAATAGAAGGAGATGTATGTGTGTTTTCCAAGCATTAATGGTAAGGGAACGACCCTTATTATACTGTGAGCGGCACATATGAGGTGTTTCTGGGTGTTTCTCACTCATTTCTGCTTCGAGGTCTTGATTGTGGCATTTATTTGAGGTTTAGAATCCATTATTCTTGTAATTCTTTTGTCTTATGTGAATTTAATAAAGAGCTCTGTCTCGTATTCTGTCCAAACACACCGCGTCATTACGTCAGGTGACCTGTACATGCGAAAAAACTGTTTCCATTGCAGTTCTGCGAAATATTTATTTTTCGAATTGCCTGTAAAAACCATGCGAGCGTAAAAACTTTTTTGCGATAATTGGGAGTTTTTGCGAAAAATACCGGTTTCCATTAAGCGTATTTTCAATTCTCAATTTCAATTCGCGCAATTTGAAGGGTAATGGAAATGCGGCTTCTGATGACGACAGATCCACCAATAGCAAACCACAACCATGCAATCAATTCCTCATGGATAAAATCAATCCCCGCCCAACATTTGTTCTTGTTCCAGAAGTTTCGTTCCGTTTCACTCGGATATACGTCACAATAGGGAAAAACAGACTATCGCAACTAGCGTTTCATGACGACTTTAATTGAGATGTACCATATTTATCATAATATGTCACTTAGATTAGACTTTAATGTCTTTAAAACATATAAAGTAACCTTACCTTTTGAAATTACATTATAATAGTTTTTTAAATTAGTGACTTTTATTTAAAAGCAAACACAAAGGATAATGTCTTTGTTCTGTAAGAAAAATTGCCTCATTCATTTTACCAATGTGAGAAAAAGTATCACAAAATTCTATAAAAAGTAATGATGTAATTAGTGACATTCACCGGCACTGGTTATGAAGTGGATGTGTGTGTGCATTACCATCTCCTGTCACATAGAATCCCGGGAATTTTCTGAAGTAGGTGCTCTCGAAGCGCTCCTGATTCCCGTACACCCCCCTCATGATTCCCGGCCAGGGCTTTCGGAAAACCTGAGACACAAAACATCCGTTTATAGAAAGAAAATAGAAAAAAAAACATGTGAATAGAAAAACATATTGTGAATAGAATGGGTTGGGAACACCATCCAATGTTGACTTTTACAAAACCTGTCTTAAAGGAATAGTTCACTTACAAATAAATTCTGTCATCATTTACTCAAATTTGTTTCAAATCTGTATGAGTTTCTTTGTTCTGCTGAACACAAAGGAAGATGGGTAACACTTTATTTTACAGTGTCCTTGTTACATATGTTATATGTACTTACCATAGTAATAACAGTAAATTATGCATAATTACATGCAATTTACCCTCAACCAAATCCTAATCCTACCCTAACCCTATAGAGTACATGTAGTTAATTAATATTACTCAGTACTTAAATATATAATTACACTGTAACAATGACACCTTAAAATAAAGTGTAACCCTTTATTTTATGGTGTCATTGTCACAGTGTAATTATATCTTTAAATACTGAGTAGTAATTAATTAAGTGTACTTACTTTAGGGTTATGGTAGGATTAGGATTTGGTTGAGTTGCATGTAATTATGCATAATTTACTGTTATTACTATGGTAAGTACATGTAACATATGTAACATGGACACTGTAAAGCCTTTGTTTAATGTATATTGATTATTGTTCAACATCCATAATGTTTGCATAATTGCATGCAATTAACCCTCAACCAAATCCTAATCCTACCCTAACCCTATAGTAAGTACATGTAGTTAATTAATATTACTCAGTACTTAAATATATAATTACACTGTAACAATGACACCTTAAAATAAAGTGTAACTGGAAGATATTTTGAAGAATGTCGGTGAACAGACAGTTGATGGACGCCATTGACTTCCATAGTAGGAAAAAAAATAAGTAGGAAAATCAACCGAGATCTTCAAAATATCTTCTTTTGAGTTCAGCAGAACATAGAAATTCATACAGGTTTGAAACAACTTGAGGGGTGAGTAAATGATGACAGAATTATTCCTTTAACCAATCAGAAGCTAGGCTATAAATCTCACCAGGTATCCCTCCGCCTCCCCTTCTAATTCTTCTCCATGTTCATTGAGAATGGCCGGTTGGACTCCAAAAAACGGGCATGTCTGCATAGAGAAGACACTGATATCAGAGTCATCCGTTCCTGTTTTTATCTGTCCTCAAGACGGATGTGATGTGTAATAACTGAGACTCACGGCAGAGCCAGGCTTCAGTGGTGTAGCAGCTGGAAGAGGGGTCAGAACATGGCCGCCCTGCCCAAACAACAAACTGAGTTTAACTTATCAGTTATTAACTGAGCATTATTGTCTTATGCAGACATTTTATACAAGCAATGAGCCACTTGATGCTGATTTTACCACAGTTAAAGGGGTTTTTAAAGGGGTGGTTGATTATGATTTCACATTTCTAACTTTAGTTAGTGTGTAATGTTGCTCTTTGACCATAAACAACATCTGCAAAGTTACAACGCTCAAAGTTCAGAGCAAAGGGAGATATTTGCTTTTAA
>NC_138229.1:4020950-4120950 GCF_964197995.2 Scardinius erythrophthalmus
AGCATTGCCTCCTCTCACGTGACTTTCCTCCATTCATTCTCAATGACCCCCCACTAAACCCAGCGCACGCATCAGGGGGTCTGTTAAAACTCAATGGGCTCAGAGGAGGCAAGAGAGACGAGGCGCCCTGCTGTAACTTCACCTGCGGGTGTCGCTGTTGGGCAGTGTTACTGTAGAAAATCAAGTGATTTAAAGGTATAGCGGAGGATCTTTCTGAATTTTAGATAAGACCCGCCCTCTCCACTTTTTGAAAAGTTTGATTGATTCACCAGAATGATTGACAATTAGGAGGACCAATAGTATAGGTGATCCACCCGGAAGTAAGAAAATCCTCCGCTATACCTTTAATGTCACATTTTGTAACATTTGCATTGTGTTTTTTATTTTTTTATTTTTTTTTTATTATAAAATTATTTTCTCATCCAGTTTTTTTTGAGGAGACACTGCCTCCTTTGCCTCCTTGGAGGAAACGCCCCTGATATGAAGAGTTCAGATGCAAAAGCCTCTAAGTGCCATCTGAAATTTTCTTCTAATGATCATTTTTATCAAGGTTGTATATTTAAGTTCAATAATTTAACTTAAATGACAATTAATAGGTAATCTTCATTGCCATTTAAGTGAAATTACTGAACTTAAATATTCAAGCTTGATAAAAATGATCATTCTAGAAGAAAATTTCAGATGGCACTAGAGGTTTTTGCATCTGAAGTCTTCATATATTACTGTATTTTCTTCTATGAAACCAAAAAAAAATTCAAGCTTCTGCTTTTTCATACAACAAAAATGCATGGTAATATTTCCTGCTGGTAAAGCATGATGTAAAAAGTCCATATAGCTCAACCTTTTGACCAACCTGTAGTTTGTTGGAAGCATCACTGTTTGTTATGAAGGCATGATGTCTGACCACCACACACTTCTGAACACACAAGGCCATGCTGAGGGAGAGAGAGAATATTAGATAAAGATAAAGGTAAAACATATTTTTATTGTGATGATGCTAGGCTGATGTGTATGGTTGCCATTTATCACATTGCATGGACATTCTTATCATCGCATTATGTCATTTAATGACTAATATCATGATTATTGTGCCAAATCAGTGACGTCATCCAGTCACGTGTTACACAATTCTGTTTGCTCTATGATGCGTATATATCTCATTTCACATGCTTCCAAACTGTGCTGTTGCCCGGCAACCCCTGCCAGCTTCTGATTGGCCAAGTGCCTCTGGCTCATGGACGGGTGAGATGTTCACGTAAACAGAGCATGATACGGGACGTACCTCTCCTTACAGCGCCGGAGAGCTTCAGATGCAATCTTCTTCAGATTGATCAGCTTGTCACCTCTGTAAACACCATCTGCAGGACACACAGAGAGAGCAAACATGTGAGATAGGAAGAGAAAGAGGCAGAGACAGTAAGATGATGCGTTGTGGATACAAAAATGGTAAGCTTTAATCCGATTGGCTGGCAGGTTTTATGGAAACTGTCAGGGTCCACAGGATTTTTATCAGTCCTTTAGGAAACAAACATGTGTGAGGGAATCGACCAGATGATTAAATAAAAATTATATTTTAAATAATATTCTCTATTCTCATAATAACTCCCATTATTCTTACTTTTATTGCTGTAATTTTGGTTTTATAGCATATAAAAGCACTGCGATACAATATATTTAATGTACTGTATACACATACAACAGTTTGGGGTCGATAAAATGTTGTTTTATTATAATCAGATTTGTAACGTTTTTGAAGTCTCTTCTGCTCACCAAGGCTGCAAAAATACAGTAAAAACAGTAATATTGTGAAATATTATTATAATTTGAAATGTGAATATATTTTAAAATGTAATTAATTCCTGTGATCAAAGCATCAATACTCCAGTCTTCAGTGTCACATGATCCTTCAGAAATCATACTAATATGATGATTTGATGATCAAGATCCACATTTCTGATTATTATCAAAGTTAAAAACAGTTTGTGCTGCTTCATATTTTTGTGGAAACTGCAATGCATTATTTCAGGATTCGTTGATGAATAGAAAGTTCAAAAGACCTGTATTCACTTGAAATATAATATTCTGTAATATTATAAATGTCTTATATATGACCTGAACATAGGTATTTACCTGCACCGAAACGTCAGATAAAAACTATCTTTGTTTGGTTAATTCTTTTCCTGTCTAATTGACCTGAATAAGTAAGGAAATGTGAATCAGACTTTGCTGATAGTCAAAAGTGTGACTACACAGGATTTCCGGTGTTGACATCACATCTCTCTTCACATTATCTCTGGTTATCAGTTACTGTCCCGCTTATCAGTAAAAGCTCCCCAATAAACACACAGTCAGCCCAAACACACGTCCTTTAAGACGGATCTGGACTTTCATGAAATTAACTTCAGCCA
Organism: Scardinius erythrophthalmus; assembly: GCF_964197995.2. Lineage (NCBI taxonomy): Eukaryota > Metazoa > Chordata > Actinopteri > Cypriniformes > Leuciscidae > Scardinius > Scardinius erythrophthalmus. The sequence goes on from NC_138229.1 coordinate 4,023,359, forward strand.
TGTGTGTGTGTCATATTTACCTGCGGTTACCAGGATGTTGCACTGAGCGTCCATGATCCTCTCACACAGAGACTCAGACGAGAAACCGGCAAACTGAGCGAAGAAGACAGGAGAGAGTTAGACTCGTCTACGTTCAACTTCATTTCTCAAGATAAAAAGTCAAGTCGTCTGTATTTATATAGCGCTTTATACAATCCAGCTTGTTTCAAAGACGTTTTAACCACACTCTTAAAAAATGCTGGGGCGTTTCAACCCAAATTTGGGTCAAATATGAACAAACCCAGCAGTTGGGTTACATTTTTAGCCCAACAATTGTGTTTTCCCATATTTGACCCAAATTTGGGTTAAAACACCCCAGCAATTTTTAACCCAAATTTGGGTCAAATATGAACAAACCCAGCAGTTGGGTTACATTTTTAGCCCAACCATTGGGTATTTCCTTATTTGATATTTAACTTCATCAAATATGAGACAAATTCAAATCCTGCTAAATTCTGCAATAGTGTCATTATTCAGCTCAAGTACGTTCAATTTTGCAAAATTTGTCCTGTTATGAAATGTGGATAGTAAATTTTATAAATCTGAGGTTCCGAAACAAATAGACTTGCTGGAATGGGGTCATCCTCCAAGCATAAAAAAATAGGCTTTGATATCTGATAAAAGTAATGGTGTGTTATTTTTAACTCCAGCTGTAACCTTTACATGGCTGAAGAGGCCGGCAGAAATAGTCCTGGCAGGGTGAATGAGGCTCATTTCATGCATATTAATGATACCGTGCTAAATACTGACCCGAGTTTAAACTCTCCTCGAGACCATACTCGACAGAACCCAGAATATTCCCTTTAAAGTCAGCGTGAAATCAAAATGGCCAATTCTTATTTTTCTATTAAATATTGCAGTATTTATTATAAATGATTCATCTGTGCACAAACTCAAACAGTAGAGCGTGGTGTTTGCAATGCCAAAGTGTGGGTTCGATTCCCAGGGAAAGCAATAACTGATATCAATGTAAATGTGTACCTTGAAATGCAATGTAAGTTGCTTTGGATAAAAGCGTCTGTCAAATGCATAAATGAAAATGGAAATCCATGTGTCTCGCAATCTTTAATCCAAATATCTTCCCCTCCCTCTTGCAGCTCTTCTTTTCTCTGATGCAACCTGTCACTCACACCAGATCCACCAATAGCAAACCACAACCATCCAATCAATTCCTCATGGACAAAATCAAGCCCCGCCCAACATTTGTTCTTGTTCCAGAAGCCGCTTCACTCGAGTATACGTCACAATAGGGAAAAACAGACTATCGCAAATAGCGTTTCATGCCGACTTTAATGGAAAACTTCCACAGATGTGTAAACCTGCTCACCACTATAGAGTGAACAGCCCCGATTCGAGCGCAGGCCAGCATCGTGTACACCAGCTCTGGAATCATGGGTAAGTAGATGGCGACTCTGTCCCCCTTCTTCACACCTGGATCACAGAAACAAACATTAAAGTCAATACTCAGAGGTTCAGACTGAATGCACTAATACTGCTAGTAAAGCGGAGTAAAAATCAAAGCCAGAGGAGGGCGATGCTCTTACCCAACAGCTTTAAAGCATTGGCACATCGGCACACGTTTCTCAACAGCTGGTTGTAAGTGACGGTCAGCTGATGGTCAGGCGAGTTTCCCTCCCTGCAGAAAACCAGCAATATTAAACCATTAGCAAATAACAGATTCATGATGCAATACAGTGTGCCGGCCTAATGAGGTTTTCCATCTGCGTTTCAAATGATTTCGCAATTCCAATATGTCTATCTATCTATCTATCTATCTATCTATCTATCTATCTATCTATCTGTCTATCTGTCTATCTATCTATCTATCTATCTATCTATCTATCTATCTATCTATCTATCTATCTATCTATCTATCTATCTATCTATCTATCTATCTATCTATCTATCTATCTATCTGTCTATCTGCCTGTCTATCTATCTGTCTATCTATCTATCTGTCTGTCTATCTATCTGTCTATCTATCTGTCTATCTATCTGTCTATCTATCTGTCTATCTGTCTGTCTATCTGTCTATCTATCTATCTATCTATCTATCTATCTATCTATCTATCTATCTATCTATCTATCTATCTATCTATCTATCTATCTATCTATCTATCTATCTATCTATCTATCTATCTATCTATCTATCTGTCTATCTATCTATCTGTCTGTCTATCTGTCTATCTGTCTATCTGTCTGTCTATCTGTCTATCTATCTATCTATCTATCTATCTATCTATCTATAAAAACTTGATACTTCTATTCTGGATTTAACACGTCACGTAGAATATTATATTATCAGCATAACAATTTGAGTGAAAAGTTGAATCCTGCAGTGTTTTTTTTTGTTTGTTTATTACGACTATCAAAAATAGCCTTTGTTAACTGAAATAAAGCTGAAATAAAATAAAGCATAAATATCCAACGAAAAACTGTATGAATATTTTAAAAAATATTAATATAAATATATATTATAAATATTTATATAAATATAAATAATATAAATGTTAATATGAATAACTGAAATAAGATTAAGATTTAAAGAAATTATAAAAATGACAAAAGTTAAAAACTTAAACTTTAAAAAAATATTTTTTGCGTAAAACTAAAAATGAAAACGTAATATCTAAAAATAAAAGCTAATTCAAAATACGTATACTACTAATACTATAAAAATGTATAAATAATAGTAAAATAACACATTATGTATTATTTAACAAATACATTATTGTCTCATTTGTCACCCTTTTTCTTCAACAAAAGCATTATTTGCTCCAAAAAGCACGTCAATCAAAGGAAACACAAAAATATGTGTTTGAATTGATTTATTCACATTTAAATCATCATTTGCATTGCCATAATATTTTGTTTCTTCTCAATGCATGTTTTAAATCCAAAAACGTTCTGTTTATTCCCAGACTCAAATCAGACTTTGATTGTCAGTGTGGTCTCAGACTTTTGGACCCGACTATACGCGTCAGTACAAGCCTGTACTTTGGCTCTGACGCCGGTATTAGATTTGGACATTCGTCAGATGTGCATTCGGTGAACACTATAGCCAGAACAACAGTTAATTCAACAACAGATTGCAATTTTGCACCAGTAAAACACCAGTAAAAGTGATGCTTGTTTTAGGAAGCATCACTCAAGATGAAAAGGATGCATGTGCAAATTCATGCAACATATTCAATGCAAATCAGCAAGAACGCTCTCAGCCTGGGTTTACTGTGCAAATGGCTGTCCCAAAAAAGAAAGACCTTGACTGACCACTGAAAAGATTATGTTTTTAAACCGAGTGAACCCTTGATGGCACCGTAAAGAAGGGATGCTGACCTCTGAGGTTGCACATTGCATCATGTTTTGTATTATATAACAAAGGGCCCCACATGTGTTTAAGTATATATAGAGTCCAAGAGCCTTTCTGCAGTGAAATCCTGTGTCCCTGAGTCCTCCATTAGCACTCGATGTTTAATGTCTAACTGAAGTGTCGTCTCAGCATAGTTTGCATGCTTTGGTTCTTGGCATCTGTTAGGAGTCCATCTGCCAAAACCACCTCATGTAACGTGTGCCAGAGAGAGACTGCAGGCTATCAGAACTACAGCCACAGGACTCATAACACACACTTCTGCTCACACATGCAAACCTGTTAACCTGGTGTTATTGAGACGTTTATAGTTTAGATGACCACAGTTAAACATATTCAGGGTGAATCTCACAAAACCTGTCAATAACTTCTTCAAGGTAAATTTCACACCAAAATCTAAATAAAAATAAATAAATAATAATAATTATATATATATATATATATATATATATATATATATATATATATATATATATATATATATACAGTGAGGAAAATAAGTATTTGAACACCCTGCTATTTTGCAAGTTCTCCCACTTAGAAATCATGGAGGGGTCTGAAATTGTCATCGTAGGTTCATGTCTACTGTGAGAGACATAATCTAAAAAAAAAAATCCAGAAATCACAATGTATGATTTTTTAACTATTTATTTGTGTGATACAGCTGCAAATAAGTATTTGAACACCTGAGAAAATCAATGTTAATATTTGGTACAGTAGCCTTTGTTTGCAATTACAGAGGTCAAACATTTCCTGTAGTTTTTCACCAGGTTTGCACACACTGCAGGAGGGATTTTGGCCCACTCCTCCACACAGATCTTCTCTAGATCAGTCAGGTTTCTGGGCTGTCGCTGAGAAACACGGAGTGTGAGCTCCCTCCAAAGATTCTCTATTGGGTTTAGGTCTGGAGACTGGCTAGGCCACGTACCAGAACCTTGATATGCTTCTTACAGAGCCACTCCTTGGTTATCCTGGCTGTGTGCTTCAGGTCATTAAGACCCAGCCTCGACCCATCTTCAATGCTCTAACTAAGGGAAGGAGGTTGTTCCCCAAAATCTCGCAATACATGGCCCCGGTCATCCTCTCCTTAATACAGTGCAGTCGCCCTGTCCCATGTGCAGAAAAACACCCCCAAAGCATGATGCTACCACCCCCATGCTTCACAGTAGGGATGGTGTTCTTGGGATGGTACTCATCATTCTTCTTCCTCCAAACACGTTTAGTGGAATTATGACCAAAACGTTCTATTTTGGTCTCATCTGACCACATGACTTTCTCCCATGATCATCCAAATGGTCATTGGCAAACTTAAGACGGGTCTTGACATGTGCTGGTTTAAGCAGGGGAACCTTCCGTGCCATGCATGATTTCAAACCATGACGTCTTAGTGTATTACCAACAGTAACCTTGGAAACGGTGGTCCCAGCTCTTTTCAGGTCATTGACCAGCTCCTCCCGTGTAGTTCTGGGCTGATTTCTCACCTTTCTTAGGATCATTGAGACCCCACGAGGTGAGATCTTGCATGGAGCCCCAGTCCGAGGGAGATTGACAGTCATGTTTAGCTACTTCCATTACTTAATGATTGCTCCAACAGTGGGCCTTTTTTCACCAAGCTGCTTGGCAATTTCCCCGTAGCCCTTTCCAGCCTTGTGGAGGTGTACAATTTTGTCTCTAGTGTCTTTGGACAGCTCTTTGGTCTTGGCCATGTTAGTAGTTGGATTCTTACTGATTGTATGGGGTGGACAGGTGTCTTTATGCAGCTAACGACCTCAAACAGGTGCATCTAATTTAGGATAATAAATGGAGTGGAGGTGGACATTTTAAAGGCAGACTAACAGGTCTTTGAGGGTCAGAATTCTAGCTGATAGACAGGTGTTCAAATACTTATTTGCAGCTGTATCACACAAATAAATAGTTAAAAAATCATACAATGTGATTTCTGGATTTTTTTTTTTAGATTATGTCTCTCACAGTGGACATGCACCTACGATGACAATTTCAGACCCCTCCATGATTTCCAAGTGGGAGAACTTGCAAAATAACAGGGTGTTCAAATACTTATTTTCCTCACTGTATATATATATACAATTTTTTTTTTTTTGTTAGATGCGATTAATCACGATTTGACAGCACTCATACATAATTTTACATGTTATATATTATAATATTTACACACACACACACATATATATACAGTAGTATATACAGTATATATATATATATATATATATTTACATTTGTATATATATATATATATATATATATATATATATATACATACATATACAAATGTAAATATTATATTATATTGTATATGTGAAATTGTTTGTGAAAAAAATATATATATACACTGTATATACTGTATATATGTGTGTGTGTGTAAATATAATATATAACATATGTAAAATTATGTATGAGTGCTGTCAAATCGTGATTAATCGCATCTAACATAAAATAACTAAATTTTTTGCTTGAAAAAATATATATGTGTGTGTTGTGTTGAAATATTACATAATAAAATATATGTAAAATCATGTATGAGTGCTGTCAAATCGTGATTAATCGCATCTAACATAAAATAAAAATGTAATTATATTTTGCTATATGTATGTGTGTGTGTAAATATTATATTATATATAATATATTATATAAATATGAGTGCTGTCAAATTGATTAATCGTGAAAATGTTTATATATATATATATATATATATATATATATATATACATATATACATATATATATTAATTTGTGCTGAATTGAATAAAATCGCTTTTTTACTACTATATTACAGTATTGTGAATACATTTAGAATAATATGGATTACAAAATAAAAACAAACATTTTAATACAAATGGGGGGGGGGATTCCATATAAATTCCATTTATATGAATGGAATTTATTTTTTAAATTATGAATTTAAATATAAATTATATATAATTTATAATTTAAACATAATATGAATTATGAATTTATAATTTCCATATAAATAATGATATCAATGTTAATGTTCCTAAAAATATGTGCAATTTTAATTTATGCACAATTTAATTTCTTATTTCTCTACAACTGTGGGGTGAAACATGAGCAGCTGGACGTGCGTTTGTGAGATTGACCCTTGTTAGAATGTGATGTAAAGCTGATGTGTGATGTATGACTGGTGCTGTATATAACAGCAGTCATCTGACACCCCTTGTTCAACAAGACTATTAATACTTCACAGCAAAGACAGCATGACAACAATGACGGTTACTGAACCAGTATCACCTAAACAGTAAAGGTTGATTATATACTAGAAACAGTCATAGGGATGTTCCTGAGAGAAGTTCGTCTTCTCATGTGTCATTGATGCAGGAACCTTCCTATCACTGTTTACAGTGTGTAATCAAAGAGGTCTGTGATAGCATCAGCTTGATGTCATATGCAGATGACATGATTCAATAACACTCTGATTAATCACTGAGCCCCGCCTTGTCTGTCTGTACTTAATACTTAAAAAACATTACAAGTCTAGATTGTACCTTGCACAAATGCATTAACATGGCTAAACCATGTTATTGAAATTATTTAGTCTCTACATAGTTTATTGTGATACAAATATACTTTCTATGGTGAAAACACATGCAAACAAGCACTGCTCGTTTGCTTTGACTTTGCCAGCCTGAAATGCATCAACTATTAAAGCTTGGATTATATAACTAGGGTTGCGAAGGGGCAGACAATGTCCAGTAAACTTCCGGAAACTTTCCATGGAAATTTTGGAAACATTTCAAGTTGGAGAATTTACTAAATTAATTGAAAATTTGGGGTTATTTATACAAGCTGTATAATATACAAATATAAACATTTTGTTTGGTCATAAGCGGACATGCACATGCTACAAAATTTTAAAATTATATTTCTGATCTGTTTTAACCAAGATTATTAAGCAAGATTTTTATTTATTTTTAAGTTCCCTGTTTTATATATATATATATATATATATATATATTTGCAAATTTCAAGTTTATTCCCATATATTCCCAATAATTTCCATGGAAAGTTTCCAACTTTGAAAATTCCTGGAATTTATATATCCTGTTATATCCTGTAATATATATATATATATATATATATATATATATATATATATATATATATATATATATATATATATATATATATATATATATATAATTACACAAGTATGTATTAAGAACCTACTTAAGAACCTTTTATATATAGAATTTTGCAGCCCTATATATCCCATATATTCCCAATAATTCCCATGGAAAGTTTCCAACTTTGAAAATTCCTGGAATTTTGCAGCCCTATATATATATTTATATTACACGAGTTATAAATGTACATAATTATGATCCATATCATGTTAGATTACCAATAGTAAGCCACTTTCTCTCCCAGGTTCCTCTCATGCACATTCCGGTCAAGAGCGTTGTAGCAAATGTTGGTTTTTGCTCCCTCCATGAACTTGATGAAGACGTCCCCTTTGGTGACATCAAAGTTATACTGCAACATCTGCCCTGACGGAGGCTTCTCCCAGTAAAACTCTTGAGCAACATCCCCCCAGAACCCTGTAATGCACATTACACAAACAGCTTTACTGCATTAAATTCCCCTCTCAGTCGAGATTTAAGCATGTTCATTAGCTGTCCTACCTTCAGGCTCTTCTATAGACTTCTTATATAGAGCAAGATATGTATCAAAGTCTGGCACATGTGCATCTGTGAACTGGCCATCTGATGGATGGTAAATCTTCTCCTCTGGCTCCTGGGTTCCTGGAGCAACCATGTTGCTGGAGTCTGAAACAGGAGACATTTGACAATCACTATGGTCTGCGTTAGGTCAGTCTGTAGATGAAGAAGTGTATTGTGACTGTGCATGTGGTACCCACTCTTTAATCATGCTCAGTCTGCTCAGCTCCGCCTCCACCAATCAGAGCGCTCCATTCAGCACTCCTACTTTCTGATTGGTTGAGCGGCTGCTCGGCTGCTGATCCCATTGCAGAGGGAGGCGCAGCATGAGTGGGCTGCATGATAACTGGACACACACTCACACACACATTTACTTGGCTGCCTAAATGAGGGCATACCTTCATATAGAGCTGTGTCCAGTTTCTTATACTTAGCCACTATGTTAAGACTGTTTCTTAATAACTAGTTTCAAGGGCGTAGATTTGGTTTGAACATTGGGGGGGTTGAAAAATTATTCTGCATATTTTTCATGTGATCATGGTATAAATATTGGGGGGGTTGTAATGCAAAGATTTAAATATTGGGGGGGTTATCTCCCCCCTAACCCCCCCACAAACTACGCCCCTGACTAGTTTGACCAACTAACAGTTATCAGTCTTACTTTTCCAATTCAAAATAGACTGATCTACCTTTTTATTTATCTGACTTAAAACAGTTGATTTAATGAGTAATAGTTTATGCAACCGGCCAGTGGTTATGATGACATCAAACTAACCCTAACCCTATACAAATATCATTAGTATTTTTAGAATAAAAATTATGTTATCATGAATATATATTGATTAAATTAAATTAAATTAAAAATTATTATTATAATAATAACAAGGAAGACTTTTTGCATTTTTATATTAAAAATATGTTATTTACTTGTGAATATGTTTCAAATGTAATAAAATAAAATAGTCTTTGTGTCTGAACAGGATGATTTTCATGACTCATCCACCCTCTTTTGTAACTCTGGATTCTCCTGCCCACTCATGGAATTGGAATTGATGCCTACGGTTTATTTACTGGAAAAGGGAGCCATAGTTTCTTAGTACCAAGCAATATTGTTCGCTGAACCAACAAAAACTAGGGAATTTCTATAGACCAAAATCTAGAACATATGGACAAAATAATTGAATATTTGAATCTACTAGTCTAGTGGCTCAATAAATATTATATTATATTGGTTTTCTGGATATAGGTTTGGAAAGGACACACATTATTGTTAATTATAATAATTTGTAATAAACCCCATTTGTTAAAAAGAACAATAAACGAAACATTTTGGCTCACATTTTAGTTACAGTATTGCATTATAAACCCGTATAGCACGTAAGATCAAGTTCAACAAGTGTGTACGCTGATTGTCAGTTATTTTTATCGTGGCATGTCAAGGACACAATACTGTGCATCTGTATTTTTGTTTGCCGCTCGGTGTTCCATTATACAGCCTCGATGCTTAGAATGTCCCTTGTGTAACCAGACCCGCTCAATCGAACTCGCATCACTTGATGTCCGCCATTGCTTGTGTTTAGTGCGGTTTTGTGACCGACCGAGCGCATTGAAAATATGTTTTTATCTTCAACGCTACGCTCTGCCGTGTCTTATGCGGTAGGTTTACTTTATACATGTTTTAGTCGTATTATTCATGAGGTGGTTAGAAGAATTGCATACGAATTTTGCTTGAAAAGCAGCGTTGACATCTGTGCAAGGACATGAAGCTAATACGCTAACAGCTAATACCGAGGCCTGATTGTGGTTATATGTCATTAAAATAAGAATGAAACCTTTTGTGATTACTAGACATTCTTTAAAAATAGCTAAGGATTTTATTTGTTTGTGTGTGTGTATATGTTTTTTTGTATGCATGCATGTGTATGTGTGTGTGTGTATATATAAAATGCATTACTATTGCATTGACTAATGCAGAGAGACCCAGTCAACACAGAATACACTGAACAGAAAGCATTAAAGAGCATAAGCACTGTATACTTGGAGCATATTTGATCAGTACACACAATATGCACAAAGTTATGAATTGCACAGACAGTGTTTTATCTGCACACATTCAGCAGTCTGCCAAGAACATAAGTTTTTTTTTAATTTGTGCATCAACTCTGACTTTATACTCAATAGTTTTCTCAGAGTATTTCCTTCTGAACACTTGTTTATAAGTATCATGATTGCATTTGTCCTGCAGGCGAGGCAAGTGCGCAGTCTTCACCAGACATCGGCTCGCGCCGGAGGAGGAGGACTCTTTGTGGTGAGACTTTACTTTTGTTGTCTTTGTAATAATTTGCACATGAGATGTCTGGTTTCACAGACAAGGCTTAAACCTCGTCCCACACTAATACCTGCTACAGACTGCGATTTCGGCAAACCTGTAAGATCATTACTGTACGACACTGATCTAATAAACTTGGGTCCGACATGTATGTGGACTGTACGATGATGACCCCTATTGAATCATAGGCTACGACACAAAATGGTATAGAATAAGGCTGCTCGATTATAAGGGTGTAACGATTCGATTACATTTTCGATTCTAAAGTCACGGTTCGATTCGATTCTCGATTAAATTTTTTTTTTTTTAAAGCACAAGCTATGCCATTTTTAGACTTTTATGCAATATAGTAATATATGACCTTTGTTCGCAATGTACCACACACTACATTGTCAAATTTAAAACGTTTATTAACAAAATAATGTAACAATAACTTATATCTTCAGTCAATTGGAAACTTAAACAATATAACCTATTACCTATTATAGTCCCTGGACTCCTCAGAGCAGTCACAGGCGAATAGCACGGCGTTTTAAATTGGGTTCCCACAGCGTTTGCAACGCAGTACGAGAGAACGTTCTCGTAAGGGAACGTACTTGGTTACTTGTATAACCTCGGTTCCCCTAGAGATAAGGGAACGAGTACTGGGGTGGGTTGCCTTGCCGTGCTATTTCGCTCATATCAGGTAGGCCTACTTCGCTTCAGTCGATTTAAACCTAAAGTCCTTTGGCGAGTTTTCTCTGAATTTATACACTTCAGCCGCGTCCAAATTGGCCCGCTCGAGGTTGGCAGGGTGCCAAGCAATGCGTTTTAAAATAAAGGCTTTAATATTCTCGAGAAAAGGAGTTTTACCTATTACAGGCAAGCCGAGCTGACGTGACATATGGGGCGTGGCAGCATCGACGATTCAATTTTTTGATTCGATAATCGAGATTGAGCATTAATTTCGCTCCCTTACTCGATTATAGCAAAAATCATAATCTAGATAATTTTTGGTCAATATTGAAATCACGATTATTGGTGGGCGATATGATCAAAGTCTTATTTCACGATATGGGTAATTTTAAATATCAGTGAAATTTCACAATTCCTTCAGCAAAAACTGATACTAGGTTAAAGGGATATTACACCGCTGGAAAGATGAATGTGTATTTAAATTGGGTCATTTATGTAGTAGAAATGTGAAATTATTTTAGAAGTTGGTGCCTTCTAGACTGAGAAAAGCCAGAAAATGTATTTTTGGCTCATGTGGATGAAAGACTACAACTCCCAGAATGCACTTGCTTCGCTGCCCTACGAGGACACTCCCAAGCCACGCCTACCGGTTACAGAGGGCAGTATCGGGTAAAATGATACAGCTAGGCTACTTTTTACATTTCTGACATTTTTGTATGCGTATCCGAAGCCCATTTGCACACACGGAAAAGTGTCTATTTTGTGGCTTAATGTGCTTTTAATAACACTGTTTAATATCAAACACGTCCCACAGTTTAGCACCAGTAGACTGCACTCATTTATTTGATTGATTTGGATGTTAAGTTTGGGTTTTTAGGGAGGAATGAAAACGAACCGCTGTGAAGGAAAGGAAGCTGCGCTGGAAAAATGCGACAGCGGCACAATAATCGTTTTAACTCGACTGTCTTGTTTTCATATGGAATGGAATCAATGGAAATAAAAAATCTAGTGATTGTTAAAGGGGTGGTATAATGCGGTTTTCACAAGATGTAAAATAAGTCTCGGATCTCCCCAGAGTGTGTGTGTGAAGTTTCAGCTCAAAACACCCCACAGATATTTTTATATAGCGTGTTAAAATTGTCACTTTTTGAGGGTGGGCAAAAACGCACCGTTTTAGTGTCTGTCCCTTTAAATGCAAATGAGCTGCTGCTCCCGGCACAGGGGGCGGAGCTTCAAGAGCTCATGTTCTTTTACCTCACACACACATGCACTGAAAATTTCAAAAACTTTTAGCCTTTTATGTTCAAACCGGAGTCAGACAAAGATGGAGAGACTCGAGAAGAAGTGACAACATGTAGACAACATTTCTGAATGGTTAGTTGATGAATTTATGAAGCTTATGTGTAGTTATCTTCTAATCATTGATTAGCATATTCTGTCTTGATAATCTATAAATCGTGTTCAGGGGGCGGGGTTTATGTAAATTTTAGGGTTGATGATGTCACTAACCCGTGTAGTCTCTACCAGCCGTTTGTTGTAGTCCTTAAAAAGCGATTTCTTTAAAAGCAAATATCTCCCTTTGCTTTGAACTTTGAGTGTTGTAACTTTGCAGATGTTGTTTATGCTCAAACAGCAACATTACACACTAACTAAAGTTAGAAAAGTGAAATCATAATCAACCACCCCTTTAAAAAAAATGCGACAAGTGACTGTTAAAAAATGTATTTGTTATTGAATCATTTATTCAAGAGAATGTAATACTGCATGATGCTTCTGAAATAAGTCAGAAAGATGTGATGATTTGTTTTTGTAAATATGACTCATCTTATACATCATGCACAGTCTGTATGATTTAACTCAATATATTGCAATATCGAATTGCAATACTTGTAGAATCTAAATAAGGAGGACATAGTTTTACGGCTTATATTTTTGTAGCATTTTTGTTGTTGTTGTGGTGTTTACCTGCTTTCTTCATTCCAGCACCGAGACACACCGGACAATAATCCAGAGACTCCATTCGAATTCTCTGCAGAAAACGTGAAGGTGAGGGAACTCATTTGTGTTTTTGATAGCATAACATCTGATCATATTTTATGCATGGCATGTATAACCTTTTTCTGTCAAACTGCACATTTTGCTCTTGTACACAGCCAAGATCAAATATGTCTTTCTGTTGTCGGACATGTTGAATAAAGAATCATTGATAGCTGTGTGTTTGTTGTGTATGGTATGTTGACAGAGAGTTGAGGCCATCATTAATATGTACCCAGAGGGACACAAGGCGGCCGCCACTATCCCTGTGCTGGATTTGGCTCAGAGGCAACACGGATGGCTTCCTATTTCAGCGATGAACAAGGTGAGAGGCATCACAGTTACTAAAAACCTGGAAATATCAGTTTTTTTTTTTAAATGTGAGTGTATATTTTATGAGTTCCTCCATTGGCTAGAAATTGCTCTCTGAATGCAGCCTCTGTTAAAGAACTTTTTTATCCCGTAATCACAAATGACTGAAAAATCATGGACAAAGTCATGGAAATTAATTGGTCAAAAATTGTGGAACCCCATTAATAATCGTATAGTTAAAATGTGTAAAATGTAATAATAATACGTGCAATTATAGTTCATCAAGACTGAGTATAATAGGTCCCCTTTAATTTATGATTTTTTTTTTTCATTTCATAAAATATTTTTGTGGCATCATAAAGTATTATTTATTTATTGATATGTGGCAAAAAGTCAGTTTATATGTAGTTTAACTGCATCTTATTTTGTGCACAGCAGTGTATTTACTTAAATCATTCAGCCTTCATGAAAAAAAAAAAATGCATTCATAATACATGCATTTAACATTTTCATGTTCATATCCAAAACGTCATCCAAAATATGAATGGTCTGTGTATATATAGTATGTAACAGACCCTGCACTATAATTTAGTTATTTATTCTCTACTTTTTTATTTGAATAGAAGCTTCTACAAAACGCTTGCTATTATTCCAGAGGTGCTAAAAAAAACGTACTTTACTTACAATAAAATCTTTATATATAATGCATCATAAAAGTATTTTTAATGCATTAGTTATTAATTGAAATGCACTTTATAATGCATCGTATGAATAATCGTAACCAATTATACTCAACTATTCATTGAATACACCTTTAGAAAATACAAACAACCAATTTTTGATGTTACAAGGAATCTGCAAATATTATAATGCATTTTAACTTTGGTTACAGTTATTTATGAAAATATACAAATCGTTATAATGTACATTATGAAAACCTTTGTACACTGATAAGAATTATTCGTTGAATTTAATAAAATATTTTATCGTAAGTGGTTGCACACAATTGATTTTAGCTACATTTAAACAAATGCATTTAAACTTAATCAATTTTAGTTCAACTTAATGCATTTGTTTAAATGTAGCTAAAATCAATTGTGTGCAACCACTTACGATAAAATATTTTATTAAATTCAACGAATAATTTTTTTCAGTGTAATGCATTATACATAAAGGCTTTAAGTGTTACCAAATAAATACACTAACATAACTGTAAACATAATGCTGCTGATAGTGAATGTCCAATTTTCTTTTATTAAAGGTATAGCGGAGGATTTTTTACTTCCGGGAGGATCACCTATACTATTGGTCCTCCTAATTGTCAATCATTCTGGTGAATCAATCAAACTTTTCAAAAAGTGGAGAGGGCGGGTCTTATCTAAAATTCGGAAAAAGATCCTCCGCTATACCTTTAATATTGTGATTTTCAGATTTTTGTCATTCCCAGCCTGTGTCTGATGTGCTTTTCAACTTCTCCTGCAGGTGGCAGAGGTCCTAGGCATCGCTCCAATGAGGGTCTATGAAGTAGCAACGTTCTACACCATGTTCCTCCGTCAGCCAGTGGGAAAGTACCACATCCAGATCTGCACCACTACGCCCTGCATGCTCTGCGACTCCGACAGCATCCTGGAGGCCATCCAGAACAAACTGGGTGAGCAAGAACTGGGACTCCACTCGCACGTCACCGATAAACACACTCGCCACATAAACAAGCTAAAGACACGCTAAAAAAAAAAAAAAATGGCCTCAAATGTGAATATTTCAAAATGCTGGGAAAATAACCAGTAACCTTTTCCTGGCAACGTAATATTTTGAGTTGGAACGAAATCAGAAGCTATTATATGAAAAGGCACTTACAGGAATAGTTCATTCCTAAATTAATTGTGAGGAAAGAGAAAATGTCTTATTTTTTGTGGCATGAAAGAAAGAAAATCTATTGGATTTGGGATGACATGAGGGTGAGTAAATAATAATAACTATGCATTTAATCCTAAACTGAACATGATCTCTCCTGTCAGGTATCAAACCCGGGGAGACCACAGCTGATAAATTATTCACACTAACAGAAGTCGAATGCCTCGGGGCTTGTGTGAACGCACCGATGGTCCAAATCAATGATAACTACTATGTGAGTATGATTACAAAGGTCATTTTTTGAGTCTTGTTGTGTGTTAGTGTCACCTCTAGGGGAGGCAGTTTCTCTGTTAATGAAGTCAAGATGAACAACTATGGTGAGAGAAGCGTCTTAACTATGATAACTGTTGGGTAGCATGTGGGGTGCGATCACATTACACTTATACTGAATATTAATAATAATTATCTTCTGATTGGCTGATAATCAACCAGATAGTTCAGATGAATGCAGAAAGTACAAACACATGAACTTTGCATGCTATAATTGTACTAATAATACTAATTACTATTATTGTATTATACATAATCAGATAATAATAATAATAATAATAATATTGACAGTGCATTTTGTTTATTGTGATTCACAACAAAAGAACTAAATATAATTGTTCAAATGATAATACTAATATTATTTTTTATAATAATACATAATCTAATGATAATATTACAATATTGACAGTGCATATTTTTTGTACTATTATTTACAAATTTTTTTTTTTTTTTTTTAGCATTAGAGGAAAGATTAACTCTATAACCGGCCTGATGTTCTGTTTAAATAGTTTCATTTAGCAATTAGATCTCGAGCCGTATCGGCAGTGAATATGACTCGGGTCGTCTGAGTCTCAGTTTAAGCTTGTTAAAGTTAAGCGTCGCCCTGAATGACCTGCCGGGGGAATGATGCAATTAGCCTGGGCCTCTCATGGTTAAACAGAAAGTCGCCATCTGAGTTGCACAAAACCTGTCAAGAACATGTCATAATTTACAAGTAATTATGTTTCGTTTAAAGAAATGTAAGCCTTTTTTTAGGAACAGTACAATTGCATCTCAGTTGTTAAAAAAAACAACAAGCTTTTTCTTTTTGCAGTTTTATTGATTTTGGTTGAACGTGACTCAGACATGTTTTCACTAAATCCAATACTCAGGCTCATTTATTTATGTCTTTGTTAAGTCAGAGATCAGAGAATAAACTGTAATGAATTAGTTCTTCGTTAATGGGTGTTTTCCTGTGCTTTGTTTTGGCCTGTAGGAGGATCTTAAGACATCAGACATGGAGCAGATCATTGATGAGCTGAAGGCAGGGAGAGTTCCTCCTCCTGGGCCCAGGTACACAAATCTTTTAGCGATTAATCTGTAAAAGGTCGCGATCTTGATTCAAACAGCCATGCGATCTTATTCCTAAATGACAACGATGCGGCAATGTCTATTAAACCTTTGTTTAAGGATGATCACATTTAAATGTGTGTTGGCGCTGCTGCTGACCCAGAGAGAGTCTTTTCAAGCACACAGTATCATAATCACAAAAGAACTGGGATAAAATGTATAGTGCTGATGTCTATGGTAGTGATCAAAATAGAGTAAATCAACCTTTTGAAAGTAACTTGATGGTTCAAATAAAGATTGTATCATTACATCGTTACACCAGTAGGTGGCGGCAAGTGACTGCTAAAAATGCATTTGTCATTGAATAATTAATTCAAGAGATTCGTTCAAAAACGCTGATTCATCAAGTTATGAAACAAGTATTATGAGTAAGTCATTGAATCATTAATTCAAACTGATTTTTAAAAAACATTAATTTATATTAAATCAATATTTTTTTTTTAAATAGACTGTAGCAATTACATTTTACATTTTTTTTTCTCTCCAGAACCTCCAGTTAATTACATGTTATTTTGTATAGTTGTGTATTCAGAATTGCGATCTCTATTTGAAACAAAAAAATGTTGATTCTCAATTTATCCAGAATCGTGCAGCTCTACTTCTTTCTTTTAAAAATTAAAAATTAACTAAAAATTAAACAACATCACAATGATTTTAAAATGATTTCTATCTGGCCATTACATTTACTAATATCTCTGTCATTAGATTCTTTCTTTGTATCACAAATGTGAGTTTAATAGCATCTCTGATTTAAACTTCAAGTTCATGGAAATTCATTAGTGAAATTATCAAAAATCTGATTGGTTTGTGTCATGGCATTTTCATATATTAAGATGTTTTATAATAATAATTTCAGAGCAAATACAAAAATATTAAGCTATATACATGATGACCCGTCAAAAATGTTTAATAATTAAGATTTTTGAATGTTTGAGAAGTCACCAATGCTGCATTTATTTGATAAAATAGTAAAACCGTAATAATGTGAAATATTATTACAATTTAAATAATTTTAAACCCATCAGAACGTGTTTTAAAATGTAATTTATTCCTGTGATTAAAAGCTGATTTTTACTTCAAAGATATCAAGGTAGCCTATATTTTTTTCAATCAATCATTTTATTTTTAAAGCACGTTTAAAAACAACACAAGTTGACCAACTTGCAAATAAAATACGTGATAAAAAATAAAAGCATGTAAATATAATATTTTTAGCCCATATAGAACAGCAGTGAAATCGAATGTGAAAGCAACTCATCTTATTTGTTTAAAGATTTAGATCTTTTACAGAAATTGGGCCAAGCCAGTTGATATGATTATCCGGTTCAGAGTCGAGGGTGTAGTTTGCTTGTGAGTTCATCGGGGGTGTTTGGGACTTTCACAGATGCAAGCTTAATATCAACAGGATTGACAGTCAGAAGAAGGGCCAGTTATTTATTTCATTATTAGGATGATGGTGAGCTTAAGCTTGCACAGTTCTCATATTTTGCTTCCTAAGATAACATGAAGTCTTAAACGAGTCTAATTAAATAAGGACATTATGTTATACGTGTGGTTAATGAGTCAGTTGGCACGCTAAGAGTGTTTTAATTGATTGTAATGATCTCTCTTCCGTCAGGAGCGGGCGTTTTTCATGTGAACCTGCCGGAGGTTTAACCTCCCTGACAGAACCTCCTCCTGGACCGGGATTTGGTGTGAGAGCTGACCTGTAACCGGACCTCCATGGTGGTCTGGAGCCCTTGTAAACCTCAGAGATGTTGTGTATGTAAATAAAAATATTATCATTAATTATACTCAATAGACCGGTGTGGTTCTTTTAAAACGATGAATAAATGAATGTTCAGGCCTGTGAAAAGGTGTTGCACATTAAAATATTTTAACATACAAACAAGTTTACATGCACAGCATTTTCATATGCATTTATTTACTTGGGTTAAACATTTATTCCCGAATGCCCCACAGCTAAAGACATATTACATATACACAATAGCATATTCAAAACAAACAAAGATGTACATGTTTACTGCAATTGCACTGGAGATACTTTTTACACTGCATTATTAGTAATTATGTACAGTAATTTCACCTCAAATCACACGCTTCCACCAATCTGTAATAATCTATCTTTATTAATCTTTTTTGCTCCATAAATTAGGGATGCACCGATACCATTATTTCAGAATCGATCCGATCCGATCCCAAAAATTCTGAGTATCGACTGATACCGATCCAAGCGCAGTTTTTTTTTTTAATCAAGTAGAATTTCTATAACTCTGTGTTGAACTGATAATAAGAACTGAAAAAAAGAAAAACAACAACAACAAAAAATATATGATCATAAATGCTATTATAAACTAGATTAGTGGATAATTCAGCAGTAAAATTTAGTCTAGAAAAATTACAAGTGCACAATAATAACAGTTAAGTGGGGAACAAATTAAGAGATAATAACACTAACTCTGGTAAAACTTTAGGCTACACGTTGCTCTTTGTATTGTTGTAAAATACATTCATGAAAAACAGTATTTTTTATAAACAATAAAAACGTTTTTTTTTTTCACAAACTGTTCAGATTTTATACAATTATTGTGCACTCGTGATTTTTCTAGACTAAATTTTACTGCTGAATTATCCACTAATCTAGTTTATAATAGCATTTATGTCAGATTATGATCATATATTTTTTGTTGTTGTTGTTTTTCTTTTTTTCAGTTCTTATTATCAGTTCAACACAGAGTTACGCGCTGGTATCAATCGATACTCAGAATTTTTGGGATCGGATCGATTCGGAAAAAATAGTATCGGTACATCCCTAATTTATGGAGCGAAAAAGATATAAAAGAAATAGATCAAAAATCAAAAATATCAATTATTTTATATACAGCCTACTATAAAATTGAGACATTCTATACGCACAATATCGAATTTGGATCGGCCTCGTCTGACCGATATCCGATCCGGCAAAAATGGCATCCTGACTATAGTGTTGCTTAACCTTTTACAATGGCTGATATCATGCAGAATCAATAATTACTTTTGTTTACATGTGTAGATGATAATAAATATTCCATTATGGTATGATTTGTTTCCCAAATAAGATAATTAAGAATTAAAAGAGGCACATGCATATACAGAATTCTTGGAACTGGGGTGTTTATTTAATGGGGTTATGGAATATTAATCTAATTAATACTAATCTAAATATGACCAAGTTCTAATTAATATAGGAACATTCTTCTTGTGCATGTTAAACATGGTCTCCAATATCTCCTAATATTCTTTAACAACACATAGATTTTGGTATTCCATTACATCGCATTTATTTGATGCAAACAATGCTTGGCAAAACCCATCCATAAAACATAACCTCACTGACAGTTGCAAATATGTACAGTACAGCATGTATAAACAAGCCACATTAAAAGAGCATGCATTATACCGAACCTCACCATCCAGAGTCTTTATTTACAAAACCTTAATGTGACCATACAATCGCAATACTATGGATATGGTGGTGTGAAATATGCCATAGTCATATACCATGTTTTTTGGCCAATCAGGTACAGTTATTGTCCATGCCAATAATAAATGGTCAAATATTAATGCCTGCTTGCTTTAATAGGTCAAGTAGGACCATGGTATTTTATTTTTTACCTTTCACAAGGAAGGTCACTAGATTCCTTACAGCCAGAAGAGAATACTGGCTTGAATAAATAAAATATTACATCATAAAATAAATAAAGAAACATAAAACAGAGTATAGGCTGGTTAAAAAAAGACCAAATATATATATATATATATATATATATATATATATACATACAGTATGAAGACTTCAGATGCAAAAGCCTCTAAGTCCCATCTGAAATTTTCTTCTAGAATGATCATTTTTTTCAAGCTCGTATGTTTAAGTTCAGTAATTTTACTTTAATGACAATTAATAGGTAATTTTCATTGCCATTAAAGTGAAATAACTGAACATAAACATACAAGTTTGATAAAAATGATCATTCTAGAAGAAAATTTCAGATGGGGCTTAGAGGCTTTTGCATCTGAACTCTTCATATATATATATATATATACATCTGAACTCTTCATGCATATATATATATATATATATATGCAGTGGCCCAAACACAGATTTACATGTGAAATAGCCCTTGTTGAAAGAAAAAAAACAGCATGCTAACCCAGATATGACCAGGCTGGAAGACCAGCCAACCAGATTATAGCTTTTTTTCTTCCAGATGTTAACTTTTATGCTTGTGCAATAGAACAAATGGTACTACCATAACACTTTACAGCCTTTGTTGTTAGGGTTCAACATTATAACCCACCCAGTTATACACAAGACTGTGTCATGTGTTATGATCACTTCTTCAGACCACAACAACATAGTCGCATTTTATGCAACTGATTCAAGCTGATCCGTACATGCACGTGAGTGTGTGTGTGTGTGTGTGTGTGTAGCCAGCGCCCATCCCCCTAACACACACAGACTCTCACACACACGGACCAATGTCTCCCTTGTGATTCGAGCTCGTTCTGCAACATAATACCAGCCCATCCCATGCGCATGCGCGGACTCCCTTTTTCCTACATCATAATAACCAACTGCGCCACAACAATAACAACCCTCGAATGCGCGACAAAATGTCATTCTAAAATAGCGAAACTAGAATCGAACACAATTTAGGCTCTCGTAATAACAGAATTAATGTCGCCACAATGGGATCAGGCCCGACAAATACCTTCTCCTCTTTCTCCTCGCGCCTCTCCGACATGATGAAGGTTCCAGAACATTCGCGAGCGCTCGCTGCAGCGTCGCACGGAGAGGGTGACGTCACAGTGCGCAACGTCACCCCCCCCCCCATATCCCAAAGAAGAAAATAATAATAATAATATACGTTAAACTCTCAAACAAAAATTAATTTATGAGATAAACGGAGAGTGGATGAATTCCACTTGTAACAATAATAATAAAAACAATTTTTAATTGTTTTTTATTATTACAAAAAAGAGTGGATCAGTTTGTCATATTAAAAAAGTGGATGGACATTTTCTAAATATTATTATTATTACTATTACTATAAACACAAAAACATCTAGTATAATATAAACTATAAAACAAAAAAAAAATATAGGAAGTAACGCACAAAATGTTAACAAATTAGATTAAATAAAAACTATTATTATTTTATTATAGGCACTTTTTTTTACATAATACAAACTATAAAACCATAAAACAAAACAATATAGGAATGCCTCTCTGGGCATTATGTATTTTATGAATTTGTATATTACTGCAAAACAAAAAAATAATAGAAGAAATAATAAATGAAAAAATAAATGAAAATCAAAAGAACATATAAAACACTAAAAAATGCTGGGTTGTTTCAGCACATGTTTGGGTCAAATGTGGACAAACCCAACCGTTGGGTTAATTTTTAAAACATTATAAACCCAACTGTTGTGTTGAAACAACCCAGCAACCCTTTTTTAATTGTGAGATTCAGCCAAAAGCTATTTAATTATATAAAAAAGATAAATAAGAAATAATAAAGTATTAAATAATAATATAAATAATAAAATAATATAATGTCAAAAATAAGCATACAACACATTAACAGAATAGAGAAATCTTCAACAGCAAAAAATATCAGGGTATGCAAGTCACAGCCTAGCAGCAGAGCGCGTCTGCGCATGCGCAAAACGTTTTTGAGCGCCCCGGATCACGTGACCCCTCGTCCGCCAATGAGACCCTGAGCTTTCCGTGTTTTTTCGCTGGGGCTTTTCTTAGAGACGGGCTGACGGCGATGTTTTCAAAAGCAGCACTGAGAGACGTCACACAGCCGTAGGGTTAATGTTCAGCTTTTACCCTCCGATACACACATTTCTTTTTCTTAAAATCGTCGAGATTGTGTCTTCTGCTCGTAGGTGAATGACGAAGAGGAAGCCAAAGGCGGTAAGCAAGAAAGTTTCGCTTATTTTTCTTTTTCTGTGTGTGTCGCGGGTTCCGACTATAGAAGGAGGAAAACGCGTTTAGTTTTGCTACGGAGAGCTTAACCAACCAGTCTTGAGTAGCAGAACAACAATAACGCGGTGTGTGTGGGATTTTCGAGGCTTTTAGAATGAGTATTTTGTATTAAGTATTAGTCGCAGGTTTGTGTTCGATAGCGTTGCTAGTGTTCCGCGCGCGCGTGCGTCAGTGACAGGCGCGTGCGGTGCGCGTTATACGCGGAGGGGCCCGCATGTCTCATAAACCCACTGCGGGCTCATTGTCTGTGCGTGAGAGGGGTGGCGCAGACCGCAACGTGACACTGTATGGCTGTAGTTTTCATAATAAACCAATTTAAGTTGGATCTTAATGTCAGACAGTCAGCGAGAACGCATTGCATTTATTGCAATTTGCATTATTTTCCACCACCAATGTTTTCTCTTTATAAATGACTGGAGCATGAATGCATGGAATGTATGTAAATATATTTGTATAATCTTTTCTCTTGGCGTTTGGTGTATTTAGCGCAGTTGCAGCTGCGACGTGCATGAAATATTGTATGCATGCATGCAGCTCTGGTGTGTGTGTGTGTGTGTGTGTGTGTGTGTGTGTGTGTGTGTGGTTTGCACAAAGCTTTATTTGGTGACCGTCCTTCGCACAGAAACCTTTTGTCTAAAGGACGTCTTCAGCTGTGCAGCGACAGACAGAAGCATGTCATATGCAGGTGCAGATCATAGTGTCTTTCATAGAGATTTTTGTGATGACATAACACGGTACTACATTGTTTACTATGAGCACAATAGTGTATATATATATATATATATATATATATATATATATATATATATATATATATATATATATATACATACACACATATACACACACACTTTTATATATATGTGTATGTGTGCGTATATGTAATGTACAGTAATGCATATAATATTAGTTTTTGATTACAGGGTGGGTATTAATTCTGAAAGCAGTTTAATTTATTTGTGAGTAATAAATTATTATTGAATTATATTTTAGGTCTTTAAAATCTATATATGAAATTTTCTAGAATAATCATTTTTATCAAGCTCGTATATTTATTTATGTTCAGTAATTTCACTTAAATGGCAATGAAAATTACCCATTAATTATCATTATTGAACTTAAATATACGAGCTTGATAAAAATGATCATTCTAGAAGAAAATCTCAGATGGCACTTATGCTTTTGCATCTGAACTCTTCATATGTTCTAGTGTGATTGAAATCCGGTTTATGTAATCGTGGCTAAAAAATACAGTCGAAAAAAAAAATGACTTACTGTAAATAAGTTTATTACTCTTTATTTTATAATTTTTTCCCCCCTCATTTAACATTTTAACTAAACAGATTATTGTTCTAATATAATTATTGAAGCATTTTTGGTTTTGGTTTTGATTCTTATTTTGCGTGAGGATAGATTTGATATTCATTTTAGTATGGAATCTAGATCAGATGTTTACGCCCACACTCGCTTCAGTCTTGTTCTACACTCACACACTTTCAGAATGACATATTAGGGATTATTATTCAAAGATCCGAGTTTTCCCCAGCTGGGCCACCGTCCAAGGAGAGCCTGTGATTCCGGCTGTTTTTCCATTGACCCTTTTTTTTTAAAGTCACGGGGGCCACTCGCACGAAAGGCCCTGTGTGTGAGAATCTGCGGCGTTGTGACCAACAATAACAAGCTCGTTTCTGTCGAGGATGTTTCAGGGCTACTTAGCCTCCAAAATGCTTGTTTTATAGTTATATGGCGTGTTTACGTTAGATAAACGATCCGTGGTGGTGCTGATGCGGTGGGAATTTGCAGCGACTGTCAAGGCAACACTCACACGTATCACAGCAAAATAACAAAGTGCATTTGTCAGATGGAAAGCGACACAGATTGAGCCAAAACAAAGATTGACTGACAATGAAATTGAGCTTAAAAGTTTGAAATAATAAACGTAACCCCAAAGAGGCAGATGCTTTTCCTGTGACACACATTAGTTTTTCTCATTTGGGCCTAAAAGTGAAAAACGCTGTTATATCACATCGGCCACACCTCTTAATACCGTTCATTTTTTAATAATTTAACATTTTAATTCACCCAGTAAATAATATCCCTGTGTTCACAATGTGTTTAACATAACATAACATTCATACATACACAGATTTATGAAGCCAAAACAAAGAATATGCATTTGCTGTGCAAAATTGTTTGTTCTAAATGTATTATGAGTGTATTGTTTTTTTATTAATAGAGCCAGACCATTAAAACCAATATTTGCCCGTTTTGAGATTATTTTCAGTGATCGAGAACTATATCCGGTTGGCTGATTATTAGACGTGGTATTTCCCACAAGTCAGTTTCAAATGACGCCAGCCTTGTGAACGTAAATATTCCTGTCTCAACATGAATTTAGAGTAATGTTACTGAATTTAATGTAAATTGTATAGCAATTTTGTGTATGTCTCATTTCCCATAAATTTCCATAAATTATATAGATTTTTATTAGTAGTAAGAAATCAGCATTATATCAGCCACCTTCCACTGTTGATATTGGTATTATTGGCATATTAAATAATACATATTGTTCAAGCCAGCAGTTGTGTTATTTAAAACATTGTTTTTGTATTTTACTAGTATGTTAAATTTTGTTTATTTCTCGGATTAAAAAAACAACACTATTATAGTACAGTACTAGGGGAGGGGCGATATGTCCAAAATCTTATATCACAACATGAATATATATATATATATATATATATATATATATATATATATATATATATATATATATATATATAATATCACAATATAGTTATTTTTGCTTTAAATAAGGTTTTTGTTTTATGAAATCAAAATTGGATACCATTTGAAATGTTTTAATTCTTGTAACCATTTTCAATATCACAAAAAATACTATAAGTTAAAAAAAAAACACGTAAATGAAATATACATTTATTCCTATTTGAAGTTACAAAAGTGATTCTCTTTTGTTGTTTTATTAACATTAATGACACACAGAGGACAGCAGGTTTATTAGGCTGATGTCACTTTAAATCCAAATGCACGAATCTAATATACTTGTGCATTTTTTTTCTTGACTATTTACATTCATGAGTTGCGAAAGGCACACAAAATCTCAAACGACTCAGACCACCCACTTTTTTGTTTGTGATATCAGCAACTATTTTTGACATTATTATAATATGTTGATAATTTAACATGTTATGTGTGTTTGTGTTATGTACGCATCTACGGTGGAAACTAAATTTCCTCTCGAGGACAAATAAAAATCTATCCATCTATCTACATTCACTTAAGACATAAATAACTGTTTGCGAGGATACTTGCAAAGTCGGGCGTTTTGACTAGGGCTGGGAAATGATTAATCGCGATTAAGCGCATCCAAAATAAAAGTTTGTGTTCACATAATATTTGTGTGTGTACTGTGCATAATTATTTTGTATATATAAATACACACACATGCAAGTAAGTATTTAAGAAAAAATTGTTATTTATATATAAAATATTTATATTTATTTATTTATAATACAAATTATATATAATATATATACAGTATATTTAAGCAAATATTTCTTAAATATATACATGCATGTGTGTGTATTTATATATATATATATACAAAATAATTATGGACAGTACACACATTTATTATGTGAACACAAACTTTTATTTTGGATGCGATTAATCGCGATTAATCATTTCCCAGCCCTAATTTTGACACGTATAAGTATGTGTATTTAACCTTTCAAGCCCGATAAAGTGGCTAAAATAACTCAGTTCAGTTCTCTCTCGCTCTGACGGCACGTGCATATAGTAGCGAAATGTCTTTCTCTGCGCTTCGATGATTTGAAATCACTTCTTTTTAAACCGCAATGCTTACAAATGCTTGTAAATGCCAACTTCACCCTGAGCTTAACCGCGATAGAGACGATACTCCAAAATATCTACCGGTTGACACATTTCCACCGGTTAATCGTGTCTATCTACCAGTATATCTCCCACCTCTATACAGTACAATCATTTACGACCTGAAATCTCTAGTGCGTTTTAAATAAGAAATGAAGTGCATTTTCAGCAAGATCATATTTTACTCTAGAAACGTCTCTGCATTAGTGCAACTGACATGAAATCCTTAAGTAGTTTATATGTCATGCTAAAACTATTTTAAACTGCATTTTATTTTATATTATTTTTTCCCATGTTACATTATACATTCATTTTAACCTAAAAAATGCAATGTTTAAAAAAAGCCCATGGAGACTTTATGCATGAACTACCCAACATCGCATGTCTGTCTGCAAGAAATCAGAAGTGCACCAACTGTGTCTCTGCACATTTTGCTGCTCTGTTTACAGTCGTGTCCTAGTTTTGCTTTCATTTGCACACAGATGACACCGGTGTACGCTGCAGCGTTCCTGTCGAGTTCATCCACTGAACGCCGGACGCTTAGAGCAGACGTATTTCCATGAAGCTCGTGCGAGCGGGAGCTGGTTGCATGAGAGAGAGAGAGGGAGAAAAAGGGAAAAGCGCGAGACAGAAACAGGCGTGTGACTCACTCTCCTACCCATTAGACGTTGGCCTTTGTGATCTGAACCATTCCCGTGAGAGACCTCTCTCCCCGCTTCACGTTCAAACTGGATGCCATTTTTATTTTGCCGTGCTAATTTTTTCCCTGCACAGACGCAGGGCTTTGAAGTACGAGGTTTTAACGCTGAGGCTTTGTGTCTCTTCTTGATGTTGATAGAATTTGCCACATTTTATATTGCAGATACGCTGCTTTTCCTTAAATTAATTCTAGTATTTGGTCCTGTTTTTTACGTGGCTGATTGATTAAAGTGCCAAGATTTGAAATGGGCCGTCATTTAAGAGCTTGTATTTTCTTGTACTGCTTTTATCCGGTGTGTTTGAGGAGCTTTCAGGATCACTGACCTCTGGATCCATTTCGTAAAATAAACAAAAGCGCTTTCGTATTCTGCTACCGATCAAATGTAATCCAGCAGCCGTCTAACCGGCAGGTCCAGGCTGAATCTTAAGTCACCATCATTAGCTTCTTATTAAATATTTTGGCTAATTTGATCATTCTCACCACTGACTAGTATGGGTTTTGTAATGTTTGATATCGATTACCCACATCTAGAAGAGCAGGTTGGCTTACATTTCCATTTATGCATTTGGCAGATGCTTTTATCCAAAATGACTTGCATTGCATTTTCAAGGTTCACATTCACATTCTTACGAGTTCTTGCTTTCCCTGGGAATCGAACTTATAATACACACTACCAAGGCTGCATTTATTTGATCAAAAATACAATAAAAAAATTGTGAAATATTATTACAATGTAAAAAAATCAGTTTTCTATTTTAATACATTTTGAAATGTAATTTATTTCTGTGACGCAAAGCTGAATTTTCAGCATCATTACTCCAGTCTTCAGTGGGGGTCAAATGTATAGTAGTTGATCCGTGATCCGTACGGACCCGGCCCCATGGTTTGGCACGCATGTGATTCGCGGATTAAATGCAAATTTTAACCATCATAGAGTGAAAGTTTATCATTTGCACGTGTTTTGATCTGCCAATTTAGACATTCAAGTGGTTTTAAACCATTACAGCCCAAGACTATGTCATTTAATGTTAATCAAACAGCATAACACAGCTTTAAAAAAGATTAATCGATATTTCATTTATACAGTAAACACTAGTGTTCTTTTACATTTACTTTGTTGTATCGTGTTTATGCTTGTAGTTTTTGTAGTGCATTTTTCGGTAACACTTTATTTTACAATGTCCTTGTTTCATATGTTACATGTACTTACCATAGTAATAACAGTAAATTATGTATAATTACATGCAACTAACCCTCAACCAAACCGTAATCCTACCCTAACCCTATAGTAAGTACATGTAGTTAATTTATATTACTCAATACTTAAATATATAATTACACTGTAACAATTCCACCTTAAAATAAAGTGTAAACCCATTTTTCTTATTTTTTTACTGACTGTTTACTTTGCCTTTAATAATGTTTGAACTTTATTAGTAAGGCTAGTAGTTTTTGCTGTGGTTTTGAAGTACTTAAAGTGTGCTTTAAGTAATAATTGGAAAGCAAAGTTACATTTGACCCCCCCCCCCCATATGATTTATTTAGCATTTTTCTTGCGGATCCAAAAAACTATTCGATCCGTGACTCAAAAACCATAATATGATTCAAACCGTGAGTTTTGTGATCCGTTGAACCACAAGTCTTCAGTGTCATTTAGTTATTTTAAATATAAATCTTTTGTAATGTTATACATGTCTTTGTGTCAACCTCAAACTTTTGAATGGTATAGTATCATTTCTAAGAATGAACACACCAATTTTTTGGGATTTAATCTTAAAGGGGTCATATGATGGTTCTAGAAAGAACATTATTTTGTGTATTTGGTTTAATGCAATGTGTTTAGGTGGTTTTAGGTTAAAGGTCCCATGACATGAAATTTTCACTTTCTGAGGTTTTTTAACATTAATATGAGTTCCCCTAGCCTGTATATGGTCCCCAAGTTTCTAGAAATTTTAATCGGTGTAAATCGAGCTTTTGCTATCTTTCTCTGCCTTTGAGAAAATGGACGCTCAATCGCGCTGATCTTGAATCTCCTCCTTATGACGTTATAAGGAGGAATGTTACCTCCCCTGTCTCTGCTTTGCCCGCCCAGAGAATATTTCCGCCCATGAGAAAATGCGATAGGAAGTAGGAACGCGCGCACGCGATTTTAGTTTGTCCACGAGAGATATAATGGCTTTTGAGCGAGCGAAGCATAATAATTGCTCAATAATTGGATGTACAAATGAACACCGAAGGGTTAATACCGAGCTGGGCTTGCTGAACGTCTGAAACTAAAGTCTGGATCAGTACCAACTCTCTTTGGCTCAGCTAACGTTACACAACT
Source organism: Scardinius erythrophthalmus (assembly GCF_964197995.2). Lineage (NCBI taxonomy): Eukaryota > Metazoa > Chordata > Actinopteri > Cypriniformes > Leuciscidae > Scardinius > Scardinius erythrophthalmus. The sequence goes on from NC_138229.1 coordinate 4,053,078, forward strand.
CGGACAAGTAAGTCAACTAATGATACAAGTTGTTGCTTTACTGTTTATGGTTACCTAGCTTGTTACACGTAGAATGTGGCTTTAACATTAGCTATGCAGTTACTTGCGCTAATGTAAAGGTAGATAGCATCAAGTATGTGTGTGAATACACACACTGTAACACGAGTGTTGTACACTTCTTTGTTATTTGGATAACCGTTTTCCTGTTGGTTATACGGCGTGCGCGATATCCGCATTTCAAGATCGCAGAGCTTGATGTAATTGTAATAATAATAAAAGATAAATACAGACGTTACAGATCTCTCGTGAAAAGGCAACAGTAGGTTAGCGTTAGCTACATGATAATAACTAAACCATCCGAATAAAGTACCGTATCCAGACATAATATTATAAACTAACCATTCGGAAACGTCCTGCTGGAGCCGCTGAGTTGCAACTTCTTCATCCGTTGCTTCTCCATCTGGATCAGATTCTGGGTCAAACTGAAATGCTTGAACGACTGCGTGTCTCCGTGCCATTGCAATATATCCAATGTAAACATGCATGGTCTACCGTTGCCGCAGATGGTCAAGGCCACACCCACCCTCCACCTTACGCCGCCTTTCTCCTCTTCACGCCGCCTTTCTCCTCCTCATTAACATTTAAAGCTACAGACACCGAAACGGCCCGTCTGAAGGAAGCTCATTCTGGGACTGGCTTATAGTGGCTATAATTCTGCACCGAGGCTGAATTTTTGGAAAGAGATTTCAGATACAGTACTAGGGACCACTAAGGCCTATATTAAAGCCTACAAAAAGTAGCATGTCATGGGACCTTTAACAAAAAAAAGTAATTATTTTACACATTACGTACATTATTGTTGCTCCTCTATGCCCTGCCTTTCAGGCATTGACAAATACATTGCAACTATGTTATTGAACTTTAATACATAAAGTAATGCATCCTTTCCATTCAACTTTTGGCCGCAACAATAGAGTAATGACAAACAAATAAAAAAATAGTTTCGCTTTTAACACCTTTTACATGACACTCTCTTTTCATGACCATTGGTTAACCCCCCCCCCCCCCCCACTATTTTCTGTAAAAAAATAATTTCAGTCCTCCAGATGTTCACTTCAATACTTTCCTTATGAGGGCTTCGAGGTCGCTATAGCACCTTTATGACACGTATGTGCCAGCTTTGCAGGTCATGCATTCGGTTTCACACGGATCCCGACCGAGGCGAAGACACAGGAATTTTCTCTGTAAATCATCTGTGAATTTACATTTGGGCTTTTTTTTAACGCTGTTCAGGAGTTTACTGTTGACAAGCAAGCGCTGCTCTGTGTCTCTTGGCTGTTGCTGTGGTGCTGAGGGTAATAGATTGAGATGGAGTTTGACCAATGTTGCGTTACGTACATGACCGACCGACCAATGTTGCCGTGCGAGAAGGCGGGACCTAAAGCAATGCAATAACGCACATCAACCCGATCACTTGTTTGTTTGTCGTTCATGTAAACAGGACATTCAGATTCATCAATCTGAATGAATTCAGTCCGACTGATACAAAAGGTGTGCATGTAAACACAATGAATGGTGACTGTGGAAAGCAAAAACCGAATCCCGGATATTTTGGGCGATCTAGAAATGTTTTTAGGTCGAAAAAGAGGACGTATGGTCACCCCTAGCGTGTGTGAACGAAGCGCTTTAGCAAAGCGTGGCTGAGCCGTAACTTTTACAAAGAATATCTCTTTAGGTAAGGAAGAACACTCCGTTTTTGTGTCTATCCCTTTAAATGCAAATGAGCTGCTGCTCCCGGCACAGAGGGCAGAGCTTCAAGAGCTCGTGTTTTATTACCTAACACACACACGCACTGAACATTTCACAAACTTTTAGCCTTTTATGTTCAAACCGGAGTCAGAAAAATGAAGAGACTCAAAAAGTGACATGTAGACAACTTTTCTGAATGGTTATTTGGTGAATTAATGTAGCTTGTGTAGTTATCTTCTAATCATTGATTAGCATATTCTGTCATGATAATCTATAAATCGTGTTCCCGGGGGCGGGGTTTATGTAAATTCTAGGGTTGGTGATGTCACTAACCTGTGTAGTCTCTACCAGCCGTTTGTTGTAGTCCTTAACCCTCTGGAGTCTGAGCGGTTTTCTGGGCCCTTGAGATGTTCTGACATGCTCTTACATTTGTGCTTTTTTCAGTTCCTTTTAAACATATTAATGGCAAAGGTGTAAATTCACTCTATAAAGCACAAACAGGGCTACCATAATATGTGAGCCACGTGTATGTACATGTTTTAATTTTTGAGAGAATAATGTTTATGCGTGGATATTGAAAAAACTAAAAACTAAAATTTCTGAAATAAGGCCACAAAACACATAGTAAATATGTGTCAATAAGACTTTTGACCAATGGATGTCGTCGCCTATAGTTTTTTCTTCAAAATTATGTGAAAATAGTCTTGCTTTATCGTTCAAATAAAACCATACATTGATTTAAATTGATGTAAAACAGGTTTTGCTTGGAAAGCCAATATGCGAGGGGGCGTGAACGAGGAGTGGTTTTCACCTGAATTACCACCCACTCTGCATAATGATGAGCCATTCACACAGGTGTGAAACTGGCTGAGCCACAATGCTTGGACAAAAGATATTTAGAAGAAGACTTATATTGACCATTTAAGATTTTGCTTACATCTATCTTGTACATATGTTGTGCTATTTTATTAAAAAGGTTACAATTACAACAATAATTACAATTTCAACAATATTTCAAGTGTACTCTTTCTTTGTAAAAAAAAAAGAAAGATTATAGGCCTACATTTTATCTATGTATTCATTACTTTGAATATAGCCAACATTGGAACAGCTAACATCTTAGTTGATGACTTTATTTTTGACAAAAATATTAGGCTATTTTATATATAGAAATTGCTAAACAAAAGCTTATTTGACGAGGCAGTATATTCTACAGTAAAAACTGTACCCAAATCTACTAAACAAAATGTTGTCTTTCATATTTCGCCTGACTGTAAAGTTGTTTTCATGAAATATTAGGGCATATAAATGTTAATTTGCAGTTTACGTTGCTTATACAAATAGCCAACATTTTATTTCAACATATTTCAGTCGATTTTTACTCATCTCAGTATAGCAATACAGTTTGCTAAAACATCATCATTCGTTGACGATAGGCTTATTTACTTTAAATCCAGGAAAGTTGTTAATGAAAAAATTATTAAAATTAAGATACAATTGATACAAAACGAAATTCGTTTTAAAGAAAGGATTTGTACTTTCTGTTTTGAGGTCTCTGTGAAAGTTTGAAAGTCGTTTAGTGTTTTTTTTTTAGAGCTCGCGTCCATAATGGAGAAAAAACAGAGCGCATGCCGTTCATTCGTCAATAAACAGAAACCCGAGAAGGAAAAACTTACTAGTATTCCTCAGCTCCTATTCCTCGTATTCCTCATTATTCCTCACAGCGCTGCAAGACGGTGTAAGCAAGTAATGTTCTGAATAAACTTGTGTTTTGGTTTTCTCGAGCTGATGGGGGCGTTCACAGGATTGCGCGGATTACCTCAGCCATTTGCGTTTGAATAGCGTGCGCTCTCCGTGGGCGGAGTCACATTACATTTGAATTAGCTCTAATTAGGTCGACTGGAATCACTCTCTTTTAATACAGATTTCACAAGATGAGAATATTTGTTTTTTATATAAATTACTTAATTTAAAAGAAGAGATTTCAAGCTTCATAAAGACATATATCACGTGTATGTGTGAGAAGTATTCACTGAGTTATGGTTCATTTTCGGACGCGTTTCAGAATGGACTACACGGACAGAGAGAAGGCAGAACTCGCTTCGTGTTTATTTTTCTTTATTTGTCGAAAAGCACAACACTATGTTTTTATTGTGAGTATACACAAAAATAATACACATTTAACAGAATCGATTGATGTATGGAACTCCTATGGAAAATCAAAGTCAACAGAGTATTCATGAGTTTCTTTTACACTGATAAAAAAAAAGCGAGCTGGTATCGCCGGCGATACCGTCGACCTCAGGGGGTTAAAAAGCAATTTCTTTAAAAGCAAATATCTCCCTTTGCTTTGAACTTTGAGCGTTGTAACTTTGCAGATGTTGTTTCTGCTCAAACAGCAACATTACACACTTGCTAAAGTTAGAAAAGCGATATCATAATCAACCACCCCTTTAAAATGACTAGTTATTGTCCAATTGCTTTAATTGGTCTGGCTGGCCGATACATCGATATATAGCATTTGCATCTGGCCTGAAATCTTTTTTGTGCTTGGAGAGGGGATAGCCGGCTTTGTTTAACACCTAAATAATCACAATTTCATGCTGCACTGGTCACCATTTTCTCTTTATAGACACCTGATCTTTTCACCGTGACGCCATCAGCGTGGTAGCTTGTACTTCAGATCGGCGAACGTGCTTTTTTTAACAACTGCATGTGTCACGAGTGTCGAACATTTTCCCCTCTCTGATGTTTCTTTCGAAGAGCACACACAAAATCCTCTGAATTTCCTCTTTTACTAGTCCCTTATAGAAACCAATCGCATTTGGGGAAACCCCCGGTAAAGTTTCATACTTCACCCTGCAAAAGGTCAGGCTTTTAAAGCCTTCAGCGGGACGAGTGTGTAACGCGTGGCTCTTTGGGTGTGTAGGACTCAGCTGATGCGGTGACTTGAGTCTTTCCTCCTGCCGCTGTTTCCACTACAATGGAAATTAAATACTCTATATTTGCATCATCTTAGGTTTAACAAGGAAGCCTCTTCTTATCAGGAACCCTTTTAGCTGTATGTTTTTGAGTTGCTGTGTGGTTCTTTTGGAGATTAAAAAAAGTTCTTGTTGCTTCATGATCTTCAGATGTTTGTATTGGTTTCTCGTTATTCTCAAATGAAGACAAAACAGTGGCATGATATATTTTAAGATATGGCAGTGCAAGTTGTTTTAAAGGTCCCATGACATGCTATTTTTTGTAGGCTTTAATATAGGCCTTAGTGGTCCCTAGTACTGTATCTGAAATCTCTTTTCAAAAATTCAGCCTCGGTGCAGAATTATAGCCACTACAAGCCAGTCCCAGAATGAGCTTCCTTCAGACAGGCCGTTTCGGTGTCTGTAGCTTTAAATGTTAATGAGGAGGAGAAAGGCGGCGCAGGGTGGAGGGTGGGTGTGGCCTTGACCATCTTGCGCAACGGTACCGGTCCGTGCATGTTAACGTTGGATATAGCAATGGCACGAAGACACGCAGTCGTTCAAGCATTTCAGTTTGACCCAGAATCTGATCCGGATGGAGAAGCAACAACTCAGCGGTTCCAGCAGGACATTTCCGAATGGTTAGTTTAAAATATTATGTCTGGATACGGTACTTTATTCGGATGGTTTACAGTTATTATCATGTAGCTAACGCTAACCTACTGTTGCCTTTTCATGAGAGATCTGTAACATCTGTAATTTATCTTATTACAATTACATCATCAAGCTCTGCGATCTTGAAATGCGGATATCGCGCGCGCCGTATAACCAACAGGAAAACGGTTATCCAAATAACAAAGTGTACAACACTCGCGGTACAGTGTGTGTATTCACACACATAAACTGCATGGCTGCATAGCTAATGTGACAGCCACATTCTACGTGTAACAGTCTAGGCAAACATAAACAGTAAAGCAACACACTTATATCATTAGTTGACTTACTTGTCCGAGGTGTGTAGCTGAGCCAAAGAGAGTAATCCAGACTTTAGTTTCAGACGTTCAGCAAGCCCAGCTCTGTATTAACCCTTCGGTGTTCATTTGTACATCCAATTATTGAGCAATTGTTATGCTTCGCTCGCTCAAAAGCCATGATATCTCTCGTGGACAAACTAAAATCGCGCGCGCGTTCCTACTTCCTAGCTCATTTTCTCATGGGCGGAAATATTCTCTGGGCGGGCAAAGCAGAGACAGGGGAGGTAACATTCCTCCTTATAACGTCACAAGGAGGAGATTCAAGATCAGCGCGATTGAGCTTCCATTTTCTCAAAGGCAGAGAAAGATAGCAAAAGCTCGATTTACACCGATTGAAATTTCTAGAAACTTGGGGACCATATACAGGCTAGGGGAACTCATATTAATGTTAAAAAACCTCAGAAAGTGAAAATTTCATGTCATGGGACCTTTAAGTTAAAACAGCTCAAAAATGCTTTTTAGTCTGGGACTAGGCTTGTCTGTGAAACCGGGGATTAGATATGAGTTGTAATATTAGTTAGTTCATTAACATATTGATTCTGGTCATAGTAGAAGCGATAGCAGCAACTGTGAAACTGATTTTGAAAGTTGTAAATAAAACAATAGATTGTTGGCGTTATGGTTTACAAGAAATTTCATGGTTAATTCGATGTGTTGCCACTTGCTTGCCATTTCCTTTTAGTTGTTTGTGAAATTTACTAGTGAAAGAACCGGTTTCTTAGTGAAGTTTCCCGGTTCTAACATTTAAAAAGAAAGAACATTTCTCTTTTTATTTATTGATTTCAAGCCTCCAAGCTGATTTGCCATATTACGTTTTTGTGAAATTTAACAATTTCCTTAAAGATGAAGGCATGTAAAAATTATTTGCAGTGTGACAATTCACACCCTTCCATATTAACATCTACATAACACTGATCATAGAAATGTCTAGTTTTGTTCTAATGAGGCATTTGGTAAAGTTCATCAGCCCTAGCAACAGTAACCAGGGGGCGGAGCTTAGCGAAGGATCAATTGGATCTTTTACTTTTCAAAGTGTACCAGCTATGACTGAAGGTTTGTTTTTGTTAAAACGGCCACGTCGTGCTGCCGAGGGCTGTTGGATTGCGAGGCTATTGGTTTCTAGAAACCCTTCAATCAACGGGGTCTGTGTTTTCTGGTCTGTACGCACGTCCTGTCAGGAAATAGAGTGACTTTCTCCTCATGCTCGAGACACGGTCGGCACGCATACACGTCTGGTCGACATTATTTGTTTTTGAAACCAATTTCCCTGCAAGGATGTGATGTAACAGTGCATGTTTTATTTACATGCATATGTGCATTTACATGCATTTTTTCATGAAGAGTGACATGCTTATGGTCCATCCAGAATATATATATTTTTAAGTGAAAATTAAAAAAAATTGGTGGTCAAGATGTGAAATGACGTGTTATGATCTCATTATTATTCATAGGTATTTATACATGAAGTGTTAAGCTGTACGTTATCTTTATCGTTTAGAAACTGTCTGTAGTATATCCATATTTATCAAAATGTAAAGAAGTGCACATGTCCTAGTATTTTTTGGTTTCATATAAATATGAATGAAATTTTGATGGATATTCCTTGCACTTGCTTAGTGGTTTACGCTTTAGAAAATAGGCCTATACCAAAATGAATGTTTAAGGTGCACATGTTCATCCAAATGATGTATTTCGTTAAAATGTAAATCCGTTAAAATGTTCCCTGTCAGATATTAGAACAGCATTTAGCAGATGTTTGTACAGCGTTTATGATTCAGAATGCTAAATCAATGCTGATTCTTATCTACTTGTTCTTAAGATGTTAAGTTTGTATGTAAATGTTTTTGTTTTTATATCAAAGTTGTATGATTTGAGTGCCGTCAGTATACAAGCAATTCAATATTGTGAAGTTGTAAAACTCGATCGCCTGGGTCTTATGTTGTGTTTCCGCAAACCTTTGTAAAGGAGCTTCCAAATAATGGTCAGTCCATCTCGTAATGCCATGTCTCTGACACTCGAGATGAGGCGGTCGGCGTCCTCATGCTCTTCATCAGATCGTCTGGAGAATTTGAGACGTTCTTGTCTTCTCCATTGTTCAGACACACACATTAACTACTCATCCATTCAATCCTTTGCTCTGCTGACACCATCATGAATCTAATTACAGCAGACAGCAGGACTTTAGTCAACACTGTAACCATCAAAACATAGAATACGACTTGTAGTTCGGTTCGTTTGGTCCGGACTAAAATAAAATAAAAATGTAGTTTTTGTCCGCTTAGCATTCAGATTGGCATTTTTATCACCGAACCAAAAGATACCGAACCTAAAGTCACAGAGATACGTTCACATCCTGATTGGTTGGCTTTAATGATGTATATTCAAACCTGAACATCCAAACCAATGCTGTGTTCTGGGATAAATGCACTCGTTGTGTGTGTGTGTCGCTACATATGATGGTATTCTGACCAGCTGAGAACTCGTGAAGAGTTTATAAATGTGTAAAGGAGTCAAAACAGCGTCAGGAATCCCTCCGTCACACACACCAAGATCTGCTGTGAGGAGACGCGATTCTGATGCCTGAACTGAACTGTGATGGGCAACATCTTGACTATGATGAGTTAAAACAGGTGTGCTTGAGCATTCTGTCCTTTTTAGGGTCTCATCTTCCTGTTTTTGGTTCGTTTACATGTCTTTGGTCCGTGTTGCGTTCATATATCATTCGAACCGCGCTAGAGTTCATTTGGAAGTGGATCGAGACTCGTCTCTTCAGCTTGTTTGGTGTCACCAGGGTTCAGATGGCTGCATTCACACTCATTCAAATGAAGCGCACTAACAGAGCAATCTCACCAGGGTTTGTTTTAATCCAACCAAACATGCCAAGTGAGAACACACCCTGTATCTCAACTAGACTTAGTTGTGTATTAATTTTACAAAGAATTCTGTCATTTGACATTCAGTGTTTCCCACAGGATTTTATGAAACTCTGGTGGGTGGACCTTGGCCATCTCTAGGGGGGTTCCCAAGGAAGAAAATTTTGTACATTTTAAAGTTAAATTCATAAATCTGGTGCCATTTGAGAATTAAGAGCTCCAACCCATATTCAGTGTGCAAATTGAACACAAAAAATCGGTGCATTGACTTTAAAGGAGATTCAAACCTCTTTTTAGGCCTAATATAGTGTCTCCGTCTACATTACACTACATAATGCAATAATAATGTTATAATATTATAACTATAACAGTAATAGCCATATATTGTAAAACAAATGCACTGAAAATAATTGAAACTTTTATAATTAGTGTTTTCCTAATTTCTATACATGCAAGAGATCAACCCTCAAGCTTTTTTGACGGAAACAGTCGAGCTTTTATTTTGGCGGAAAACAAGTTTACAAATGTGTCACATTACAAATCTAGTGAAATGCTGTAATCGTCAACTAAGCAAATGTGAAAATAATGCGTTTCCAAATACACGCTAAACTCAGCACATGTACAGATGGAGTTCACTGCATTCATTCACATGAGCGAAGTGGCTGTACAGACAGTCTTTTAACAACGACACAAAGCCTTTTCCCTCTTTCGATTTTAGTTTGTTTGACAACAATGACATTAAAGGCCTTTTATGTTATTATGGGAAGTTGAAATATAGCCTATTTTCGGGCCGCCACAGTCTAGTTAATGACTGGGAAGCACTGAAATCTATTTGTGGCGGTCAATGTTGATATTGTGGCGGGTTGCCACAGATAATTCAATGTATGGGAAACACTGGACATTCAATGTTAAGAGTAGTTAAGCATCTGTCTGGTTGATAAATTGGTCAATTGATCGAAGCTAATGATCTCAAAATGGCCAAATATTGATAGAGTGTTGATAGAGCATAATTTTGGACAAACTATATGGGCAAGTGCAAAGCAAACAGGTTATGTGCTTTTAATTTCATCAACACTAGTCAAAACTTTATTGGATTTCTTACTGTTGACATTTAAATCAGTGATGTGAGATTTGGTTGTACAGGTTAACACTTACTCTGGGTTTTTTTCCAGCATAAAACTTGTGAACCAGATCTGTGGCGTTTCGGCAATTAGCACTGACAGTAGCAACCCTCTACGCACACACCTTGGCAATAGTATCGCCATTGGCTAGTACATTTTTTGGGTTACTCACCAGACTATCTATCTATCTATATATATAATTCCACCAAATCAGCTTATCATTGCAAAATGGCACAGCTTTTTAAATCTCTAAATGTACACTCTTAAAATCAGTCAATCAAGCATTATATTATGATAATCAAGCATTAGCCTATTTAATGATATAACTTAAGTAATTAGAACTAAAACTTGATAATGCATAATGCATATTTGTCATTTTAACTGAACTTAGGACTGGTGGTGGTGCTTAAGATATTGTTGGTCATTCAGTGTTTCTGTAAAAAAAAAATGATAATAGTAATTATTATTAAAAGATAATCCTACTACTAATTCAACTACTAATAATGACAATATACAACCATATATTTATGCTAAACTTATACTTGGCATCTAACACACACACTGGCGAGTAAAATCTAAGAATTTATTAGCTAATGGCTAATGATTGACATTATTTAGTCGCCCAGTGTGAAATTTACTCGCATTGTAGAGGGTTGAGTAGATTTAATAATCCCTCCGTTTTGAAGGTGTGGTAGTTGCACTATGAATATATTAGGATATGTATCTTCGGAAACATAATTCCCATTCTTTTTTTTTTATTAAATAAACTGTTTAATTAAGAATAATTGAGCACAGCATGTCCACTAGCAGAAAGTAAACAGACTCAGTTTTGATGTCATGTTGACTTCAATTTTGAGCTTATAGACTTTATCAATCAATATTACGGCACTAGTCAGTGTGTAGATCTCCGAAACATTCTGACAGTGAATCTGACACCAGTGTTCATGCAATGTAACGTAGCTGACATAATGAAGGGTTGTGTGAAAAAGCTTAGATGCAAGACAAACTAGTTTGGTCGCTTTTGTGAACACATGGCTGCCTTTTCAAACGTTGCCATGGCCTGTCAGATTTTGGCAGCGTTTTGATTGTAATTTGGGAAATCATAGTGCGTTGCCTGGTCCTGTCTTTTCGAGCATGACTGTGCTTTCAAAGAGGATGCAAAACCGATATTGTTCTCCTTTGCCTACTTGCCTTAATGTGTGCATGTGTATGAGGGCATGTGTGTGTTTGCTCTGTTGTGTGAGTGTAGGATAAGGCTGGGTTCATGTGAAGTGAAACCAACCTCCCAAATACAGGAACAAGAAACCTACTTTGACAGCAGCGTGCTACTTTTGCATAAACGTGTGTTTGTGCCAAAAGAGGGCGGCGATTTTTAGTGTGCACAACATGTGCTCGACTGGTATGTGAGACGCCTACGTTGTTGTCCAGGCTCTTTTTACAAGCGCCGTTGGTTGGTAACTGGCTGTCAACGGTTGATGGTCATGTGCTTGTTTTGCAGGTGCTGTCCTTAAAGTTCACTTTAGTTCACTTTCAAATAAACATTTCCTGATAATTTACTCACCCTCATGTCATCCAAGTCTTTCCGAAATATGGATTTTTCTCCATAATGGACTTCAATGGCAACCAACGGTTTGAAGGTTCAAATGTCCGTCTCAATGCAGCTTCAAAGGTTCGACATGATCCCAGAAATAAGGATTATCTAGAGAATTTTGTTTTTTATTTTCTAAAAATAAAATAAAAATTATATACTTTTTAACCACAAATGGTTAAATGGTCTTGTCCCATCTCTGAGATGCGCCACACATTACATTTACATTTTACATTCATGCATTTGGCCGACGCTTTTATTCAAAGCGACTTGCATTGCATTTCAAGGTACACATTTACATTCTTATCAGTTCTTTACGTCATCACGTTGGAAAGATCACGCGTGACTAGGGTTGCAAAATTCTGGGAATTTTCAAAGATGGAAACTTTCCATGGGAATTAATGGGAATTTAAGGGAATTAACAGGAATTTATGGGAATAAATGGGAATAAACTGGGAATTTTCAAATTTGAAGGTTGGCTCTTCATAGGGAAGTTAAATATAGTTGAGGAAAGTATATTTTAGCATAATCTTGACTAAAACAAACAGATGCCATTCAAATACACTTGAATATCCATGCCATTCCTCAATCACATGCACATAGCACACTGCTTACTGCATGGCTATGAGACCACACCCCCTACTGGCACTGTGCATGCCTCCATCACATGTACAGAAGCCCAAAGCACAAGACTATTGAAGGCACACATTTGAACCTGTGGACTAGTTACTTTCAGAGTGGACGCGCAAGCGGTTGCCGTGGTAATGAATATTTCCAAAATTCCCCAGCTTAACTTCCCATGGAAATTTACCGGACACTTTCCGGAAATTTACCGGAAATTTTCCGCCCCTTTGCTACCCTACGCGTGACGTAGTTGTAAGTACCGACCCAGTGTTGAGGAGTTTGGAGTAGGAGGACCGTTCAAAGTTATTGTATGTTGAATGACACATATTTATGTATTTGTGTCAGTTTATTGTTTAAAATGGACCTTATGTCTGCATATCCTGGATGTTTAACGTTTCCAGCGTGACGATGTAGCCTAATGCGTGGCGCATCTCAAGAGATAGTACATGATGGGCATCTGTGATTAAAAAGTGTATAATTTAAAAAAATATATATAAAATGAGCAATGGTTTCTCTAGATAAGACCCTTATTTCTCGGCTGGGATTGTGTCGAGACTTTGAAACTGCATTGAGACTGACATTTGGACCTTCAAACCGTTGGTTTGTCCATTATATGGAGAAAAATCATGGAATGTTTTCCTCAAAAACCTTAATTTCTTTTCGACTAAAGAAAGAAAGACATTGACATATTGGATGACATGGGGCTGAGTCAATTATCAGGAAATTTTTATTTGAAAGTGAACTAAACCTTTAAGTCACGCTGCTACACAAGAGCCTGTTTGTCTTATATGGAGTTCACAAATAATTACAAACTGTTGCCATGAATTTTATTCTTGACCATTTCAGACTTTTAATCACTCTTAAAACTAGATCTGATCAAGTGGTATTCACCAGATGTCGTATAGGTCATACAAGCGTGCGTGACTCGTGCTTTTTTGCTTAAAGGTGAAGACCCAACTCTATGCATGTTTTGTACGATTCCCCTCTCTGTTAAACATTTTATTGGACTGTCCTTGGTTTAATACAAGTAGAATGCTCTTTTATGAAGTTATTTCACTTAGGAAATTTAGTAAGATTATGCCTGAAAAGGTTTTGGATTTTTTTTATAATATGACTTGTTTGCTTGGTTTTATTGTATTTTTTATGATATTTGTATTATTGTAATTTAATTTTAGCCTTAGATGCTGACATTTAATTGAAAATAGCCTTAGATGCTGACATGGCATTAAATAAAACAATCTATCTATCTTGATCATTTCAGTGTCAAAATGGCCATTGCAAAGTTGTTGATGTTATCCTAGTTGATAAGGTAAATACAGTCATAAATTAATTAAGCAATATTTTGAAGTCTAGCAATATAATATATGCTTTTAGTCAAAAGAAGCCATCCATCCATCCATCCATCCATCCATCAATCAATTCATATTTAGCATTTATATACATCTACAAAGTTAACTTCAAGCAATGAAATATGGATTATGATAAAATCAAAGGTTTTTATAAATTAAGCAATATTTGAAGTCTAGCAATATAATATAGGCTATGCTTTTAGTCCATCCATCCATCCATCCATCCATCCATCCATCCATCCATCCATCCATCCATCCATCCATCCATCCATCCATCCATCCATCCATCCATCCATCCATCCATCCATCCATCCATCCATCCATCCATCCATCCATCCATCCATCCATCCATCCATCCATCCATCCATCCATCCATCCATCCATCCATCCATCCATCCATCCATCCATCCATCCATCCATCCATCCATCCATCCATCCATCCATCCATCCATCCATCCATCCATCCGCAATGAAACATGGATTATGATAAAATCAAAGGTTTTTAAGATCATCTGAAACAAATATATGATACAGATGTGCAATAGCCTATATAAAAGTCATCAATTGATGCATTTTGATTGTAAAAACTACACAGATCAACAAGCAATACTTTAGTATTTATAATCAGGCACTCAATGGAATACTCAAAGTTCTTTCAGCCAATAGGATTGTTTAGGGGTCTAAGTGTGCTAGAATTTTAACAAGGCTTTGGCACGATATCAGAGCTGGGCAATATTCATTTGCTGTCTCTCTCTGGCAAGGAAATGTATGCGATTGGATATGTGGATGAAAAGGACTGAGGAGGCAGATGTGGATATCTAACGTCTTTACCCATGATCCTGTTCTTAGTGTGGCAGCAATATGGGATTACTGTGTTTTAACTGAGGCTCAGAGGAAAAAGGAATAAAAGATTTGTCGCTTTTGATTGACGGGTTTAAGTCACATTTCAGCGCTGGTGAACAGACTTGAAATTGAAAGAGCCGGAATAGTGAATAGAGCGGAAGAGGCAGCCGACCTCAAGACACTGCTCGCTCAATCCCAGAGGCCTTTGCTCTCAGGAATGCTGTCTGTTTTGCTCATATTTAACAATGAGAATGTTTTTATTTCATCTTTGTTTGATGTGGTGGTTATTTTTGGTTCTTTTAAATGTTTTCTTTTCTTTTAATTGGTAGTGAAATGTCAAAACACCGTTTTCTATTTCCATGTAAAATTTTCTCAAATTCTCCAGTTTCCATCAAATTACAATAATTACTACAGCTTTGTTTTCTGTAGCGGTGCCAGTACAGTCATATATATATATATATATATATATATATATATCTATCAGGGCTCTTGACTAACATCTGAGGGTCTGTGATTGTAGCGCTGGGGGGATTTTAAATCATAAAGTGAATTTAATCATGAAATTACTATTGTTTTGCATTAATAAGTGCAGTTACTAATAATATTACATGCTTGTTTATTGGAAATTTAGTTTAAATTGAAATGATATGCAGATAAAATGAACTTTTATCAACAACAGTAAAACATAAACATGCAAAAAAACAAATTTTTATTGGGAAAATGTAAATATTCTACTCTTATTAAAGTACCATTGATAGTATCATAGCACGGTTTTGTTTCACTTCTGTTTAGTTTGCCGTTTGATGTCTCTCATATGGCAGCTCTTATCAGTTGGGCAACGAGTGCGATGTTAGACAGAAGCAATCTTGTATTTACTGCAGTTTTTCATTGCGATCCATAACATTTGCAGACATTGTCAACAAAACAAAATTAAAGCATCCTACTTTTCTGTAAGGAGATCCCATATTAGTTGATTATGAATCTAGTGTAGCAACAAAAACTGTACTTTGGCAACCGTATAGCATTTTAGCAGAAAAGGTGGTTCTGGGACTGAAAGATCAGCTCTACTCAGGTAGACAAAACACAACAGCATTACGTCAGTGTTCGTTCGTCAAGTCTGTAGAAACGCACGGCCGGTTCACGACAGGCTCCAGTTCGCCTGGCCAAGAACAGACTCTGGCTCCAGAACACTAACCATTCTGGTGGAAAAGGCAGATTTTAGGTCTTTTACAAGCTGAATCCTTCATTGACCTGTTTATTCTTTAGTGTTTAGATGCTGTTTAGGCATTGTTTGAACCTTGACCTTTCAGACCCTGTCTAGACGTCTTCTGACAGCAGATGTCAGGGGTTTTGAATTCAGTAATGATGCTCGCTCATTGTATTTGTTGAATAATGTTTGTGCCGTCTTGTTCACGTTGCCTTTTCAGTCTTGCATTGAATGCAGTTGAACATGCATTTTCTCTAATTAAAACATATTACAATTAAGTTATTATTGAATTCTCATTCTTCTTGTATTCTCAGAGGTCTGAGCGGATGCTGCAATCCGGGTCATTCCCATGAGTCTGGTTAATGCGGGATATCATCTCTCCCTATAAAGCGTTTGTGACTCACCCAAACTTCACCCTGCGTTGAGCTGAGTCATTGGGTCGGACTGCACTGGTTTTTAAGCCTGTGCAAGACTGCGTTCACATTTTTAAACTCTTATACTCTTTTATTTCCAGAACTCTTGAGTTTTTCTCCGTATATTCAGTAAAATAATTAATGTGAGAATTAAAAGGCAGTAAAAAATTGAGTTTAAAAAGACAGGTTTTCCACTATTTTCTCTGTATATTCAGTAAAATATTTAATACGAGAATTAAAAGGCAGTAAAAAATAGTTAAAAAAACAGGTTTTCCACTATTTTCTCTGTATATTCAGTCAAATATTTAATGCGAGAATTAAAAGGCAGTAAAAAATTGTTTAAAAATACAGGTTTTCCGCTATTTTCTCTGTATATTCAGTAAAATATTTAATGCGAGAATTAAAAGGCAGTAAAAAAAGTTTAAAAAGACAGGTTTTCCACTATTTTCTCTGTATATTCAGTAAAATATTTAATGCGAGAATTAAAAGGCAGTAAAAAAAGTTTAAAAAGACAGGTTTTCCACTATTTTCTCTGTATATTCAGTAAAATATTTAATGCGAGAATTAAAAGGCAGTAAAAAAAGTTTAAAAAGACAGGTTTTCCACTATTTTTAACTCAACAATGTTTATTTATGTTGACTTTATTTATACATAGTAATATAAACAAGGATATTTACCAGTATCTTTCTTTTACTATAACATTTCATATATGGAAAGTTGTGGATGTTTCTTAGTGAATGTAATTTAAGAATTGATTCATTGAAACTTTAATGGCGAAATGAAAAGCACATCAAAATCATTGCGATATTCACAATTTTACCAAGCTGCATGATTAATCTAAATAAAAGCGAAGTCATGGTATGGCTTAGTGCAATTATCAAACCACAAAGCCTGCGATTCAATTAAATAAATAAATGCGCTGCATGTTTCAGAGTGAAACGTGGCACTGTGGTTTTTTTTTTAGACGCTGTGCATTTAGTCAACAGCTCCTGTATATGTCTTTAATATTAATCAAACAATAAAAACACAGCTTTACCAAAGATTATAGTGTTCACTGTACAAGTGAAATATAGATTAGTGTTATTTTACAGTTAATTGCACTCAATACACTTATTTACACATTTCTGTACCTGAATACTAGTGTTAGACCTTACTTTATTAGTAACTTTGTTTTATTGTGTTTATCTATACTTGTACTTTGTGCATTTGTTCTTTTTATTATTGATTGTACAGTTTTTTTGCTGTTAAGTGTGCTTTAAGTAATAAATAAAAAGTAGTTACATTTTTACAATTGTAAAATTGCAATACTAATATTACTGTAATGTTTAATATTTTAATTAGTTATAATAAATTAATAATAATAATAATAACAGTAGCAATTGTAATTCATATTTTAATGTCATTTTGATATACACACACAACTTTTTTGACACCAAACCTTTTTAAAAAAAATCAGTTTTAATCAGAAAAATCTGTAACTTTATTTTATGGTGACTTAGTTAAATTGTACCTACTCATATAAGTACTGAGTAATATTAATGACATGCTCTTGTTTTAGAGTTACGGTTATGGTTTGGTTTAGGGTTAGTTGTAGTTGTACATAATTTACTGTTATTACTATAATTACATTTACTAACGTGTAACTACGTCACCTTAAATAAAAATGTTTCCGAAACATCTATTTTTTCCCCCAAATCGCTAAGCCACAGGACCGTATGAGTTAGTTATTTTTAATAGATTCTTGTAAAGGTTTTTTTTTTTTTTTTTTTTTTTACTTGTCGTCCCACCACAAAAAACTAATAATAAATTAAAATAGAAAATAAATAAATAAATGCAACCTCAAAATAAACGTATGACACATACAGAAATTTCAAATTCCAATTTTGATACAAACTTGATGCAAACAAACTAATATAAACTTAAAATATTATTAAAGACAAGTAAACACTTAGATATAAGTAAACAAATGAGAGCAAATAATTAAATTATGAGCAATAGAACAAACATACAAACGAAACAGTACTTTTCAGGTTTTTCAGGTAAGAGCCACTAACAGTGGTTTTCACTTGAAGTAATGAAATGTAAAATAACACTTCATCATTGTAAGTAGTTTATTAAGGAACCTGAATCGGACACAGAATTATTAAATTCCCTTCCCAAATGATGCTCCCCGTCTCCGTTTCTGTCTGTCTGAGCCTCTCTGTACAGTTCGACATGTAATCAGCCTGACCTCTAGTAGGAAGCTGATTATAACCACACAACCACAGCAAGACCAACACTCATCTACTAGCCTGTGCGCTAATCCCTCTCTCTCTCTCTCTCTCTCTCTCTCTCTCTCTCTCTCTCTCTCTCTCTCTCTCTCTCTCTCTCTCTCTCTCTCTCTCTCTCTCTCTCTCTCTCTCTCTCTCTCTCTCTCTCTCTCTCTCTCTCTCTCTCTCTCTCTCTCTCTCTCTCTCTCTCTCTCTCTCTCTCTCTCTCTCTCTCTCTCTCCCTCTCCCTCCCTCCCTCCCCCCACCGTTCCCCCGTCATTCCAGTTTCCACCTCGCTTCAGCTTGCCGGCCGACCCCCCTGTCGCTGTGTAATCTGCAGTAAAAGGTGCATTGTTCTGTGTGGCGTGGGTATCTGTGGTCATTAACCTACATACTGAGCAGCAGGCCACGGGCTTCTTAAAGCTTTCTCAGATGCCCTCCGATCAGGAAGTTCAGCGTTCGCTTTTGTCTGTTAACCCTTTGCTTCCCCTGTGCACAGTGCTCTGGCAAAGACTCGCGGTCCGTTATTATCTCTAGCAATGCAGTTTTGTTGTTTTTCCTTCATTCAAACTCATTTGTCAGCAATATAATCATAAATTGCAATTGCATCTTTTTCTTTCTGCACACTCTTTGATGTCAACGAAAAAAATATGGGAAGCATTTAAATGTTGAATAGCCTGTTTATTTTGCAATCTGAACTATGCGTCATACAGTTTCATTTTATTATTTGCATTTAGCATTGTTGGATGAGTTTTAGTTTTTTCTAATTGGTGCATTTATATCATTTTTGGTGCATTCACGCTAATAAGGTTGAATGTTGTAGTAGAAAAGAGAACTGCAAAAACGAAGATCGAACTGTTTCAAAACAGTTCGGCGAAATATGGGAGGTCATTTGCGGGGAATTTTTACTTTACAAATTACAGACATGTCCGATTCGCACGGGATTAAGATCACAGACAACCTCCGCAATTATTACAATTGACTAGAGGTCACCAGGTAATACTAATCCCGTGCGAATAGGGCGTATGTAGGTAACATTTTAAGATTTCATTAGTACGCTCTTGAGATGACTTGTTTTGGCCAGTTATAATGCATATGCATAATAGTCTATTAGCCTGGAAATCCAGACCTAAATCTGAAAGATTAATGGTCTGGCGTCGACTAATGAAAATCGGATCGCAATTGGATAACACTACGACCAATCACAACAAGCCCCTTACGCTTAGCTACCAGCGGCGCTAACTGGTAGATTAGACTCTTGCCGTATCCGGTCGGCAAAACAGCAAAAACGCCCTTCTTGCAAAGGATTCATTCGAGCGCCGTCTTCTGTTCCTCTTTTAGATAAAAAGCCAAGTCTAACTCGTTCATTGTAGCGGCCAAAGCCGTTTCAAACAACTGGTGTTCATCCATAGCCATCTTGCAATGTTTACTAATGACTTCGACGTCACAGCGCTGTCGTCTTCTGTTTAGCTCGCCTCTGGCCCGCCTATATCAGATAACCCGATGTGATTGGTGCAGCTCGGATACAAGGGCATATTTAATGAGCATCATTACTGGACACCAGAGTAACTCGCTGAGCAAATTCAACTTGTGCTCTCGTGAGAACTCTGGATTACCAGGGTAATAGGCTATCACAATCGTGTATTTATTATTTTATCTGTCAGTACGTCTCGTCTCTTTATACCAGACTGTCTGACATTAATTTTTAGCTCCGTATGTCAGCAAGTCCAGGTTTTTCAGGAGCTTCCTCTGTTTCTCTGACTGAAAAATATAAGTGTATGTATTGGGACTGTCACTGGAGAGTGTGCTAAAGTCGTGTTTTTGATGGAAAATTTGTAGAAATTATCATTCTTGCTAAATGTGATGTAAACATACTGTCCTGTGACTACAAATAAACAGAAACAGACTGAATGAGTTCGTACGTGCGCCCTCTTTCTTTTGTAAAATAACGGTAAATGCCACTTTATTTCTGTGTGACTAATGTGCAATCTTGACTCAGATTAATTCATTATGATCGATGCATCACTAATTATTGTAAAACTGTGGTAAAACATCGATGCTTAGGTTTTTAATCTCTAAGTAAACAACACAAATGCCCACAAATGGCCGCTTTTATCATGTTCGGTTTGCGATCTCGCTAGTGATTTCTCTCTGATCAGTTTTTCTGAAATTTCTGAGTAAAAGTTATTTCTACACATTTTTTTTTTAGTGTACCGTTTTATGATTCTTTGGACATACTACTCCCCTCACATACTGTTTTTCACCTACTATATAGTTATATCTGCTTATTACACGGCTCTGTGGAATACTCGATTCTGATTGGTCAATCTTGCAATCAGGCGTTATGTTATTTCCCGATAACAACCACTAAAAACAGAAAACACAGGCTCATCCGGGTTACTGAAGCCGGTGCTTTATGCTTTCTAGGTCTGGGAATGTTTTTTCCTCGTGGAAGTTTTGCATTTGGTGAGCTAATAAAATATTAAAACCCTGTCAAATCAATATTTTGTGTACAGATATTTAATTATGTCATCCGGTATCGTGGACACGCTCTCTCTTGTTTCATACAAACGCAGCGGTGGCCATTTTGAAACTATTGTTTTGTACACTGTAATGGATTATAAGATAACAAAGGTACAATTTTAAACCCGTTTCATATCGAATCAATATTTCTTATCCCTATAATTATTCATGTGGTGAAATACTGTGTTATAAGTGGTATGACTGTCCCGTATCCCTTAAATGTCTGTCTAGTTTGAACTTGCTGCTTGCTTTCTCCGTGGAAGCTTTCCATTTAAAGAGCCAATAAAATATTTCAACTCAGATCAACATTTCATGTCTAATTATTTACTTATGTGGCAAGTAGCCATGTAATTTAAGGGACAATGTACATCCAGTCAGTTGTTATAACAGAATAAACCCCGACAGGGTGATCAGGACCCCGACACGAACATAAACATTATCCTTTACTTAGAGCATTTTTAATTATTCACTTAAATGTATGTAAATCAATGTAGTTGTGTGTCTTCAGTGTATTTATTCCATTTGGCGACTGATTACAAAATTCTTGTGGTCTGTAATTTTGAAGTGTTTTAGAATAAACAAAAAGAAAAAATAAGGATGGCACAGAAATATTTCCGCTGTGGTATATTGAATACTGACGTTCAGTTGTGTCACTCTTGAGGTTGTGCTGCGGATGTTGTTGTGTTGATCAGGGATTACGAGCCACAGTTGTGTGGAGCTCTTGTTGTTGTAGTATTTTTATCTTTTTATTTGTTTATTTGATGTATGATTTCAGCAGAAGGTTGGGGGAAGGGGAGCAGATTTACTGGGCCAATGACAGCGGGCCATTTAGACAATGTTGTTTTAGCAGTCGGGCCTGAGACGTGAGCTGTGAGCAGCCTATATCGGTTTTATGAAAGCTTGCAAGGTGTGTATGAGTGTGTTTGCAACTCTCGGTTTCCCTAAAGATGCTCTGAAATCTCTTTTGCTCATTTTTCATTTTGTGTATAATATTCTGTGTGTGATTATGCACTTATACACTGTAAAATAACGTGAGATGGAGAGGATGGGAGTCTCTGTGTGTGTTTGTGTCGGAGGCGTGTTCATGTTTTAGTGTGTGTGTGTTGGTAAATGCCTGAATGGAAAATGCTTTCCTGTAATTGGAAACATGGTGTAGTCATGTGACCTTCAGTAGTAGCCAATCACAGCTTGACTTCACATTTAAAACCGCAATAGAGATCTAATGCTGCCTTTACATGCTATCAGGAATTTCCTACCTCTTTTGAAGGCGTGATTATGAGCTCGTCTCATTCAAGTGCTTTGTTGTCGGAAAGAATGGGAATCATGGAGGACACCAGGTTTATTCTTTCCTATTTATTATGAATATTACAATGACTTTAACCTTTATATTAAAATTATGTTTAGCGTAACATCGTCACCATCCTTTATGCCCTACCCAACCCGGGAACTTGGGTATTAAAATTATCCCGAGCTTCCCATTGGTAAATACAAATTGAGAGGGCGTTCATGTCCAAATTTTAACTAGGAAACTCATATTTACGATAATTCTGATAGCATATGAAGACCCAAACCACTGCAGACAATTAGTTATAATTTTCTTTCAGGATAAACTGAAGAAATCATGTATATTTTACTTGATTATAAAAAAAATTAATTGTTTTTTCCTCAGTCTATTAAAAAACGTACAAACAAATTATTTTGTCTGTTTAGATTAAACTATAAAAGTCATAAACCCGAGTTTTACTCACTTCACAATAAGGTTACTACTTTTTTTATATTAGTTAATGCATTAGTTGTCTTGAACTCATATTCTTTACATCATTAATCTAAGTTAATGTTGTTTATAAACCTACCATTGTTCATTATAATTCATATTTGTTCATCAAGCTTTAATGTTAATTTATACAACTTGTATTATTAGATGTAGAAAAATTTACTTAACCCAGATTAATAAATGCTGAACAAAGTATTAAGTATTGTCTATGCCTTAACTCATTTGAATTAACCTTATTGAAAAGTATTACCGCATTACAATACATATCAATTAGCTAAACTTTAAAATCTGGATCTGGATTTGCAACCCATTTTACTAATGAAGCAGAATTTTCAACATGTAGGAATTACTTGGATCAATGTGAAAATTTTAACATTATTCAATAGCATGCACAGTCTTTTGACAACCTTGGAAAGTTGTTTATGTAAGTTATTTTAATATTACACATTATTTGTTTCTCTATAAATAAGATTACGCATGATATATTCTAATGTCAAATAAAATGTTAACAGCAACCCTGAATGTGTGAATATGTATATTATTATACATGAGTGTTTCAGATTTTCATATACATGTATTTGTAATTTTGAATATGAAACTGAGAACATGTCGTCATTCAAATTTAAAAAAATGTCACATTGTAAAAATTCCCCTCGCAAGTATGACTGGGTCGACGCCTCATTTAGACCCACACACTCTTAGATTAGTGCTTATTCACTACTACTCAACTTCAAAATACACATTTTATAGCATCCACATGTGTGCTGTGAGCGCATGCTGTGTGTAGAAACTCTATTCTTAGCATGTCTGCCCTCCTCTGCAGTCGCTAGTTCAGGTTACTGTGTTCCACGCGGCCCTGTTCACATGCCGTCCAACGTGTGTGTGTGTGTGTGTAGGTTGGTTTACTTAGGTTTAGCTCACTTCTGAAAACAAATTTGTCCCCAAAGTATATCTAACAAACCTCATTTTTGGTGAAGAGCTCATTTACTGATCATAAATATATATAAGGACAGTCAACTCGGATGTTTAAGTCATTGTTTAATTTGATGTTTGATGTTTAAGCTTTGTAATAATGTTTTTAATTCCAGTGGTACTGGTGGATTTCCGCTGGAAATTCGAGTATGTCTTTGTGTCATTACGTCTCATCTGTACACATAAAGAAGGAGTCTCGGCTAGTAGGCTGTGAGTGTGAGGATGTTGGAGGTGGAGATTTATAGCCTAGTAAAATGCAAAAGACTTCGGATTCGGAGTGGCTACAGAAAAAAAAGAGACTGCAACCGGGCTCATGCGAAAACAAGGATAATATCGGAAGGGCATTAAATGTAGTCACGCAATGCTGATGTTGTTAAAGGGATACTCCACTTTTTTTTGGAAATAGGCTCATTTTACAACTCCCCCAGAGTTAAACAGTTGAGTTTTACTGTTTTCGACTCCGGGTCTGGCAGTACCACTTTTAGCATAGCTTAGCATACATCATTGAAGTGGACAAGACCATTAGCATCTCTCTCAAAAAAATGACCAAAGAGTTTAGATATTTTTCCTATTTAAAACTTGACTCTTCTGTAGTTACATCGTGTACTAAGACCGACGGAAAATGTAAAGTTGCGATTTTCTAGGCTGATATGGCTAGGAACTATACTCTCATTCCTGCGTAATAATCAATAAACTTTACTGCCGTACCATGAGTCCAGCAGGCGTAATGATATGACGCAGCGCCTGAAAATAGTCCCCAGCTCGGTAACTTCCAACGTGACCGGGACTAAGTTTGTCTAACCTATTAGACCTATTTTCAGGCGCTGCGTCATATCATTACGCCTGCTGGACTCATGGTACGACAGTAAAGTTTCTTGATTATTACGCAGGAATGAGAGTATAGTTCCTAGCCATATCAGCCTAGAAAATCGCAACTTTACATTTCCGTCGGTCTTAGTACACAATGTAACTACAGAAGAGTCAAGTTTTAAATAGGAAAAATATCGAAACTCTTTGGTCATTTTTTTGAGAGAGATGCTAATGGTCTTGTCCACTTCAATGATGTATGCTAAGCTATGCTAAAAGTGCTACCGCCAGACCCGGAGTTCGGCTGAATGGATTCGAAAACGGTAAAACTCAACTGTTTAACTCTGGGGGAGTTGTAAAATGAGCCTATTTCCAAAAAAAAGTGGAGTATCCCTTTAACATTAACAATTTGAGAACACAAGTATAATTTGCACGATTTGACGTGATATGATCAGCGATCGTTAAGATTTAATTAGCGCGATTTACTGCACTGTTTTTTTTCCCCTTAGTTGGTCAGAACAAAAAGTTGGTGGATGTTACTTACTTGTTTAGATTACATTTTCCAGTGAAAATTCTTATGTTGGTCATACTTCCAAAAAGTATAATCTGTGATTGCGAATGCCAGTATCCACAATCGGATTCCTGACAAACGGAAGTGTATAAAATCATGCAGAGTCACTGATGATTCATTTTATTGATAACACAGCCTATATTTGATCAGAGCTCCTGCTTGTACGTGACATTTTAAAGACGACGCAGAGCAATGCAACGTGAACCGCAACCCTTTCAGATCCAAAACTAAATGATAAGATTACAAAATCCAAAATATAACCCTAAATTTTAAAAATTCATATACATAAAGACTAGCTATTTAATTTAATTATTTCTGACATGTGCAAGCTCACAAAAAAAATCTGTGCATAAAAATAAAAACTAGTTATTCCCAAAGTTTTATAAATCCACAAAACTGCAGATTTTCCATAAAATCAGTGCAAAAATAAAGATAATCTCTGCAGTATGTATGAGTACCAGTGCTTTTTTGTGGAAATTTGATCATATTCTTCCATATTATATCTTTCAAATATACATTCAGTACCATGGTATATTTCAAAGTAGCATGGTATATGATCCCTGTACCATAGTACTACCACTGCAGTGTTTTTATACAGCGACTGACAGCTGCACATTCTCCTCAAAACATTGGATTAATCCGCGCTGTGTTGATAAGTTGATAATTCCACGAATAACTGCAATTGCATATTTCGAACAGAGATGGCGACAAAGATGGAAAAACTACAGACTGCAGCTTTAAATAAAATGACTCGTACTAGGAAGAAAAGCACTCTTTTGCTGCATGTAGTCAGAAGAGCATGAAGCAGAATGATTGTATCTTTCTGTTACAGAAAGCTTTACTGTGTGTCTGCCGGATCCATTACTCGATGTGTTTCCTGATTTTCATTTGTAGCAGCTGTCCGTGACTCATGCACGGGACTTTTAAGAGTGTGTGTCTTTGCAATAACATTCGAGCCGTGCCATTTCAAAGGCCTCTCGCTTTTGCTTTTTTTTACTCCCTGTACGTCCTAGACCTGCAGTGTGGCTGCGTTTAGCATGGTTGGTGTACTAGCATGCTATTCGATTTAGCACAACACCAACTCAGACTGATGGCATGACGTCACACTTTTGTTGCATCTCTTTTCACACAAAAAACACTTTCCATCACTCCAAATGCATCACCAAGCAGATCTTTAGCACTCGGCTGAACTCTGTTGCAACACTTCCTCTGTGAAATGCCAAGCATATCGAGCAATAACGCTGTCCGTTGAACGCTTCAGACCCTGTATATGTGGTGTGCTTGTGTCCATTTGTAAGCCAAAGCATTTTGGGAAGGTCGTTTCTGGGTCTGCCCTTCTAGAAGTGAATATGTTAGTGCTAACAGCAGTAATCATGTTGTTTATTACAGTATTTATAGACGGACAAAAGCCAGCCCCTCCGTAAGTAAACAGAGGCCGCATTACAGAGATTTGCGTGTGCTATGATTGCTTTCACTGTGGTCCTCTGTTCTGTATTCTGTGCAAACCGTGTGCTTTACTGTATCGGACAATAGCTTACAAATCTATTCTGTTCTTTCACGGGAAATGGAAAATTCTGTCTAACACCAGCAATTTCATTTGTCGAGTAATTGTGCAAACTGTGACTTTATACATTATAAAAACACTGCAGTGGTAGTACTATGGTACAGGGATCATATACCATGCTACTTTGAAATATACCATGGTACTGAATGTATATTTGAAAGATATTTACACTGTAAATATGGAAGAATATGATCAAATTTCCACCAAAAAAGCACTGGTACTCATACATACTGCAGAGTTTATCTTTATTTTTGCACTGATTTTATGGAAAATCTGCAGTATTGTGGATTTATAAAACTTTGTGAATAACTAGTTTTTGTTTTTATGCACAGATTTTTTTGTGGGCTTGCACATGTCAGAAATAATTAAAGGAACACTCCACCGTTTTTTGAAATAGGGCTTATTCACCTTCTTTCCTACATTTAGTTAGGTGGGCAAATGCATTTTTGTCTGTGCATGCATTGTTTTAGTTTGACATGGTTGGCGCTAGCTTAGCTTAGCATAATGAATGGAATCCTTTGTTGCCAGCTAGCATGTCCGGAGTAAAAGTGATAAAAAAAATAAATAAAAAAAACCACCTAATTACTTAGTGCATGTACTGAGACACTGCATTTGCCCACCAATCTAAATGTAGGAAAGAAGGTGAATAAGCCCCATTTCAAAAAACGGTGGAGTGTTCCTTTAAATTAAATTGCTAGTCTTTATGTATATGAATTTGTCAAATTTAGGGTTTTATTCTGGATTTTGTAATCTTATCATTTAGTTTTGGATCTGAAAGGGTTGCGGTTCACGTTGCATTGCTCTGCGTCGTCTTTAAAATGTCACGTACAAGCAGGAGCTCTGATAAAATATAGCCTGTGTTATCAATAAAATTAATCATCAGTGACTCTGCATGATTTTATACACTTCCGATTGTCAACAAATTAACCATTTAAAAAGATATTTCCAGTTCACATGCATGCATTGCAAGTTTGCTTTGCATTCTCAGCATTGCTGCAAAGGTCTCCATAGCATATGTTATCTTCTTTTACGTTCACTTTTATCTTTCAGAGCAATAATTTGAGCAGAATCCTGCTGAGCCAGTTAGTTAAAATTAGTTAAACTTCCTTCAGGTATGCCGGAATAAAAGCACATCCGATTTAATGACACAGGCATCTGAAGGAATCTCTATTGCCCTCTTGAGTACTGAGGCCTGTTAACGAATTTGCTAAATAAAATCACTCTTTAATGAATTTTTGTGTTTTTAATATTTTCATTATTAGTTTTTATAAAAGCAATTAATCAAGTAAGGTGTCGCTGTAGTGTACCTATGGGGTCACGTTAAAATGAAGCTGATTATATTAGAAATGCACTACTAGTTTTTCTATTTTTTCTATTGTCTTGTGATGCATTGCAGAGGTTGAATAGCACTGCAGAGCATGCTGAGGAAAGCAGCACCTTTATTATTAAAAAATGGTCCAGGGGTATGAATTTTTTTTCCTATTTGATGAAATAGCAGATGTGAACATAAATGGTTTGGGGATTTTGGACTCTTACGGATAATATGTACCGTGTGTGTGCGGCATCATACAGGCACTCAGAAATTTCACTGTCTATTTCAAAGATTCTTTAGTAGTTATGACAATTCTGCCATTTTATTTGCACTTTTCTTTCCTCACTCTATTAACATGCTCACATTTTTGTCAGTTGGAGTTGATCCAATCAGATTAGCAGATTCTGAAATTCCTGTCAATCTGATTGACTTTTGTTTACATGCATGCATTGCAAAAATAAAAGTGCATATGCAGTACCAAACATGACCTTCAAGTCATATCTAAAATATTTCAGAAGAGCATTTTTAGCAAATATTTAGCAAATAAATGGCCATTTTGTAAGACATTAATTAATATATTGCGCAGATTCATCATAAGATGATGTGAAAATATCACAGCACTATGCATGTGCTCAAGTTTATTTTACTTTATTTTTTTATATAAATCTGATTAATGAAATAGTAGCACAAGTGTTTACATGCTTAATTTGATTGTTTCAGGTCTATACCAGCCCTTCCAATTGAAAATGAAGGCTTACATGAAGGTTTTTCAGTTCGATTCAGCCATCAATCCAATTGCTAATGGATTATTTGGTTGCATGCAGTCGTAGCTACTGATTGGTCCCCATTGACATTCATTGCATAGACAAAAGAGACATTTTTCTAAATATTTTCTTTTGTGTTCCACAGAAGAAATGAAGATGTTTGGAATGGCGAGTGAATGATTAATTTTTCATTATGAGTTTTTGTATCTTATCACAAACTTATTTTTGTTATCCGAAATGTGTCAGAATGCAATTAATTCAACGTGGTTGTAACTGGTGTTGTAGTGGACATTAACGTGAACTAGTAATAAACTAACAAATTAGGTTCGCCCTCAAGACTAAAAACAAACAGTACTGGATATGCATGAAGCATAAGTGATGTCTTTTTATTCAAAATGGTGAAATATGAAGAAAGGTAGTTTTCCATTCTTGCCTTTTGTAAAATTGTGTAACTTGTAAATTAATGCAATCCTCTAAACTTTGAGCAAACATGCAGTTCCCCAAAGCAGCAGTTATCAAATGAATTGTCTTACTTATTGTACCATGACTGTATGTAATGCATACTATCCCTTAGCTGTGCTGCTCAAATGATAAAAACAATATATCGATCGTTCTCTTTCGCATTCATGTTGGCACCGGCAAACTTGTTTCTGGCCTTAAAGGGTTTTAGTTCACCCAAAAATGAAAGTTTTGTCAGTAATTACTCGCCTTCATGTTGTTACACAACGTGAACTCACTCAGAGGCCCACACAGAATATAATGAATAGTTGAATAAAGTCGTTATTTTTGCGCACACAAAGTATTCTCGACGCTTGATGATAAACTTCAGGTTGAGTCACTTGGACTATTTTAACGATTACTTAACTAACTTTTCTGGGATGGCAGATATCGATCACATACTAGCCTATGAAGGAGTGAGACAGCTCTCGGATTTCATCAAAAATATCTTAATTTGTGACCCTGGACCACAAAACTAGTCACATGGGTCAATTTTTGGAAATTGAGATTTATACATAATCTGAAAGCTAAATAATCTTTCCATTGATGTATGGTTTGTTAGGATCTAACAATATTTGGCCGAGATACAACTATTGAACATCTGGAATCTGAGGATGCAAAAAATCGAAACATTGAGAAAATCGCCTTTAAAGTTGTTCATTTATGTTCCTGATTGTGCTGTAATCGCTCACAATAATAAATATTTTATGTATTTACGGTAGGAAACTTACAAAATATCTCTTTACTTAATATCCTAATGATTTTTGGCATAAAAGAAAAATTTATCATTTTGACACACAATGTATTGTTGGCTTTTGCCACAAATACACCCGTGCGACATGTGACTAGTTTTGTGATCCAAGGTCACATTTGTGTTCTGAAGATGAACGAAAGTCTTACGGGGTTTGGAACAACATGAGGGCAATAATTACTGACAGAGTTTTCATTTTTGGGTGAACTATCCCTTTAATGTTCATGGCCACCAAGGAAGTGGCATGCATTGCCTCTGCTCTGATTTGTCTTTGTGTTTCGAGTCCTGGCAGCTTTTGTGACTGTTCAGAGAATATTTGGCTGTTGGTAAACAGTTTACCCTGAAGATTTGATTGCAGTTTTCCTGTTGTTTGTTTAGCGCTGTGCTGCTGGATTACGTTCGGTCTTCAACTGCAGCGTTTTCTGCCTGTCCTTTCGCCGTACTGGAAACATATTTGCACAGATATCAGCGGACAGGACTGATTTACGCTATTAGAACATAAAAAAGCAACATGGAAATATGAATTAATGCAAAAATACAGAGGAAGACGTGTCCAAAATGAGACACGTTGATGCTTACGTTTTTCCCAAAGGAAGCACATGTGGCGGCGCAATGAAAAATAGATCAAATAATGTGTTTTCCTTTAACAAAGGGAGACATTTAGATATTAGTTAGAATACAAGAAATACGTTTTTTGAAATATTCTATCATTTAAATATTATATTTATTAATTATATATAATTTATAGGCATTTAAATTGTGCCGATACTAAAAAAAAATTCATTTTTGAATATTATGTGTTAAATAATGTTCTTAGTCTGATGGCTCAGACAAAAGATAAAAGAGTTTACGTTGAATTAAATGCCAGATACACTTTGTGTAACCAAAAATACCAATAATAACTAAGGAATAAATCATGCAGTTCGCTGGCATAAACGTGTAGTATTCCTGTAGAGCGCAACGTAAACTCATTTATTTAATTAAATCATTGCATTTTGAAGTTTAATAATCACATTAAGACCACGATTCCCGTCTCCAAATTTAAAACGTTTGTTATATTATTTAACACTTCTGGCCTTAAATTTCATAAAACTACTTTTTAAAGACTCGTACACGTGCACCTAAACACGTTTTACACTCGTACAGATCTATTTTAATTCCAAATGCGAGTGAAATGCATGATCCCTGAGTCTGACTTACCACATTAATATTGAATTAAACTGATGTCCAAATATTGGAATAATCCATTTAATAAAATCTTTCCTTTTCCCACTTTTCCAAAGCTGTTTATTTGTCCGTGCCGGGGTCAGGAGGACACACAAAGCCCTGTGCCGTTGTAGACGTGGTGATGCCACACTGGGTGGTTTTGTTGGTCGGGCTGGTGGGAGAATAAATCAAAGCCGTCAGTCGTTCCACTGCCGGTGTCCCAGTGGAGACGGCAGTCCGAGGTCACACGCTGGAGGGTTTCGAGCGCTCTGTTTGTGTTTCCATTCCCTGGCTCTGGCCCCTGCGTGCCTGTTTTTGCCTTCGTCTCGTGTCTCGGTGGCAGGAATAAACCTAGTCATTTGCCTCCCCAAAGTTCACTGAAATAGTTGGCAGTTTGCTTGCAGTGGTACGATCCTCCATGCGTGTACTTTCCAGAATAACCTTGATTGTTGCTTTGTGACTCGGGTGATGTAAACAGAGCGTTGTAATCGTGACTGCGGAGTTCGTTGACGTCTCTTCGTGATGCTAGGCCTGTGGATGTGTGAGGGTTTTCATGATAACACAACTTCAGAGGGAATAAACCCATGAAATATTAATGCTGACGACTACATGGAGTGCACACTAAACAATGAACGCTGTTTCCTGGTGTTGAATTTTTCATTTTTGGGTGAAATCTCAAAACGGATGTTGTTAGACATGGAAGGGGCAGACGACTTTAGTATACAGTACAGGCCAAAAGTTTGGAAACATTACTATTTTTAATGTTTTTGAAAGAAGTTTCTTCTGCTCATCAAGCCTGCATTTATTTGATCAAAAATACAGATTTTTTTTTTAATATTGTGATATATTATTACAATTTAAAATAATTGGTTTTCAATTTATTATACTTTAAATTATCATTTATTCCTGTGATGCAAAGCTGAATTTCCAGCATCATTACTCCAGTCTTCAGTGTCACATGTGACATCCAGTCTATCACACGATCCTTTAGAAATCATTCTAATATTCTGATTTATTATGAGTGTTGGAAACAGTTCTGCTGCCTAATATATTTGATGAATAAAAGGTTAAAAAGAACTGCATTTATTCAAAATAAAAAAATATTTTCTAATGATATCATATAAATCTTCTTTACTATCACTTTTTATCAATTTAACACACCCTTGCTGAATAAAAGTATTGATTTATTTCAAAAAAAGATAGAAAAAAATTACTGACCCCAAATTACTGACCAGTAGTTACAAAAGATTTCTATTTTTAAAAAAATTGCTTTTTTTATTTTATTTTTAATTTATTTTTTTACTTTTTATTCATCAAAGTATCCTAAAAAAGTATCACAGGTTATGAAAAAATATTACGCAGCAGAACTGTCTCCAACTTTGATAATGAATCATCATATTAGAATGATTTCTAAAGGATCATGTGATAGACTGGAGTAATGATCCTGAAAATTCAGCTTTGCATCACAGAAATAAATGATAATTTAAAGTATAATAAACTGAAAACCAATTATTTTAAATTGTAATAATATATCACAATATTAAATTTTTTTTCTGTATTTTTGACCAAATAAATGCAGGCTTGATGAGCCGAAGAAACTTCTTTCAAAAACATTAAAAACAGTAATAGCCTATTTCCAAACCTTTGGCCTGTACTGTAGGTTTGCTTTGGGAAAGTAAAACCTCTTCAGTGCACATTATTTCAATTGCAGGATAATAACGTGCGCTGCCTTTGTAAACAACTTTGTTGTTAATTATGGTAAATTGTTGACTGGTTATGTGTTTGAGAGTCATAAATGTTGATTTTATTATTGCATGCACAGTGTGAAGCCCTTTTACATCAATTTGATATAATTAAGGCACATATTTACAGGTGATCCTTGAATTAATGATTTTACCTGTCATCATTTGGTCATTAGGGTGCACTGTTAGGCCTTTATATTTATAATTTAATGTAAAAAATTCAGCTAAATGGAATCAGATTCAGATCTATAGACTACTCAAATGATAAAGGTCTAAATTATCGGCACTAATGCATTAATAATGTGCCATGCATGCATGTGAGTGAGACTTCTGGGTTATGCAAGGTAAAACGGTGTAGGAGAATCCACATATAGGCTATGAAATTGTAACGTTTACTAATAATTAAAAGTGTTAACATTGGCTATATCGAGATCATATAAAAAGCTGAGTTGAACTCATTGGCTTATTTCTAAATGGGTTTGGTTTGAGCATGATTTAAACTGGTTTTCAAAAGCTTATAGTCCCGTTATATCTTGTTCGCTGAGAGTGAAACTTCAGAGACGGATGGATTATTGGGTTTAAGAGGCTGTGTGTCACGGTTGTAAGCTGAAACACTGAGCGCAGGAAATCTTGTGGTGTAGTTGTAACACATTTGTCCCACACTGATGATGCACACACACGGACACTGCAGCTCTTTTCTCCTCACCGCCTCTTTTTTTCTCAGAGAGAGTGACTCAGCTGGTTTTTACTCGGTCCCACTGGGTGTCAGGTGTCGTGGAAATGTTCTTTCCCAGGAGCCTCTGCTCTGTGTTCATCTGTTCGCATCACGAGTCTATCGGGGAAGGTATTGTTTAGGTCTGTGGGTCTCTGCTGATTTGCTTTTCATCCAGAAGAGACCCGGCCGCCAGTATCAGATGCTCTCTAATTGTTGACTCTCTCGTTTGTTGCTTTGATTGCAGAACAAATGTAAAGACGAAGCTTGGTTTGATATGTAAACGCCTCCTTGTTCTTTAGGCTCTTTAGATTGTGTTGATGCAAAAACATACGCAGACTCATGGTTTACTGTAGCTGTAAAGCAACAGTGGAGATGTTTCGGTCAACTCAAATGTGACTTCAGGGGTGTCCATGGTTAACCGATTAACCGATTAACCGTTAAAAATTGCGTAACCGAGTGAAACATTTTGCTCGGTTAAGTGGCGTCAATGGTGTGCATTGAATTTAGTTGTAATACATTTTTGCACCGCCAGAGACCGCTAGACCAGTTTTCTAATATGAAGCGGGCAAAGAAAGCGCGCGTCCGAGAATGAAGGCTGTGCGCGAGCCAGAAACAAATATAGTCAGTCAGTATCCGCGCCACTGATCGCAGCACAATAATATCTGTCTGCAGAGCCGCAGAGCCACAGCTTTACACCAGCAGTTTTACCCCGCGCATGCGCAGTTTCATCACAACAGTTTTACCCGCAGAGTCCGTTTACCGTTACATTAACCCATACAATTTGTATTATGCATTTCCTAAACATGTACTTGCTAATCAAACACTTTATATGAACAAACTACTAATCTATAAAACACAATCGGTCTTCCGACCTTTTACTGTGTTGATATGCGCGAGGGAGAGAGAGCAATACAGCGCTCGTGTTGTTTGAAGGCGGTGAGAGTGCGCGCGCGCGCGGCCGGGGCTCTCTCACTGTTTGTTCTTATGCGCCCTGTCCACTGATCTAAATAATTAGTTGTTACGACGACTTATTTGTTCCCTCGTTTTAATAAATCGTGGACACGTTGCACTATTTCCCTCCCTCATTTTGATTTAACGTGGCCAAAAACAGTTTGATACTATTAATTAGTGAATGCTAAAGACCTATATTTTGTGAATTGGTGAATATTCAGGTGAATTATTTCGTGGCCACGAATTAATAATAATTATTAAACTGTTTTTCGTCCCTGTGAAGATAGCTCTTCAGTGAAGGCCGACTACAGCTTTTTATTCCTTTTTTTTTTGTGAATTGGTGAATATTTATCAGTATCAGGTGAATTGTTGTGGCCACGAATTAATAATACCTCAGCACGTTTTACAAGCCCCTTCTCGATCGCAGCAGCAACGAGCACTTTGATCACTTGATTTAAAAAACAAAACATTTCAGCGCTAGATCGCCTAAAAAAAAAAAAAAAACGAACGAAATGAATGCTCTGCTAGTTAACTGAAGATGTTTTGTTTATTTGTATTGGTATTCATGCCGCGAGATGTTTCAAAAGTGGTGACAATATCGACCTTAGAAAATAGTGGTGGGGACATGTCCCACCCGCAAATTTTGCCTATATCTCGGGGTTGCGGCGCGCACACTATGGTTAACCGAGTATTAACCGCTAAGGGCCTCGGTTAACGGTTAATGAAAAACTTGAAAACGTGCAGCCCTAACTTCAATACAGCTGTGTGTAAAATGTATAGTTGTTATTATTTTGGGAAATTATTATTCAGATGTTTTAGTAAAAATATAGGCAGATAAATGCTTTTTACTAAAGTCTTTAATGCAAGTTAGTGCACATAAATGTACCTCAAAGAACCAGCGCTGCTGATCATTTTGATTATTAAGGCGAGACACTAAAGGTGAATAGGGTAAGATTTCCAGTTGATTACCTACATTAAGATGAGAAAGTTTTCTGTAATTTAATGTTTAAATATGCAAATTAGGCAATATGTAATTAAATATGCGCTAATTTGTATATATTTTAAAAAACGAAATCTGACTATTGGATAAAGCCAGATTAAAAATTATCATTGTGTTCACATATTAGATGGGGAAAATATTACAGAGGGATTTATGGATATCTACTTTTGTTATCCTGTAAATACTGTCAATAGCCTTAAAAAAATGATTTTCGCCATGTTTTTTGGAATAAAATGTTATATAAATCAGGCTAGGAATAATATATTTACAAATCCCTCTGTAAATGTCTTCATAATATAACTAGGTACAAGACTGGAAAGATTGGTGTATATCGGTGCTACTGAAGTGGAGATTTCAGACTTGGAGTGTGAGAGAAAGGTCATTTTGAGAAAACTCATTATCATCAGCCAATGAGATTGCGCATTCAGCCCTTTTACTTTCGCGATTGGTTGCTGATAAAAAGGAAATTACCATATTTGGATCCGACAGCATTGTACAGTGAAGAGAGAGCTTTCCAGCGGTGCGTGTGATGACAGAGAGCAGACAGAGATCGCGGATCGGCGGGATGATTTACAACGACAACTTTTGTTGAATTTACGCGAAATCTACAGACGCAAACCGACGAAGTTTAATAAAATAAAGACCTAAATGTGTATTTCGGACTTTTTTTTCACCACAGTCTGAAAGAAGACATGTTATTGAAAACAAATATCCAAAAATCTAAAAATTGACCAGTAAAAAAAAAAAAACGTTTTTGCCTGCCGTGTCTCGCCTTAAATATTATTTATTGATTTATTGATTTATTTTATAGTATTAGTGTCCACACTAGCGAACAATAAAGTTCTGTTTATTTTAAGTGCACTGCAGTTTTGTTTTTTGTCGCTTTAAAACAGGATGGTTCTGATTGGCTGTCAATGAAAAAATAATGTTGTCAAAAATATCGATACATATCTATACTGGAATATCTTAAACTTATCCTTTTCTGTATTGATACACCGATACCAGCTGGGCATTCTCACTCTCTTCTCTCCCCGACGGCGACACGCCCGACCCGCCTCCGCTCACTCACTCGTCTCATTCGCTCCGGATGAACGGTGTTGGTGTTGACCTAAATTTTGGCAAGGGGTACTTTTTGTGTACAACCCCTTTTGTGTACAAGGGGTACAAATTATGTATTGTCAGGGAACTACACTAACCTTTTCCACTGGTGGCACTTGCGCTACTAACTTTTTCAGTTACTGGCGCAAAACATGATTTGGTCGCACAAATTATTTATAGTAAGCGGCTCTGGATAATAATAAACAATAATGAAACTGTATTACAGATGTGCTTTTTATTTTACTTGCCATCTTTTAAACCACATGCCTTCTTGTTTTTGTTTTCTTTAACATTGGTTGGGATAGATTTTCTCCTAAATGGATTTCAACATGCTATGGTTGGCACAGGGCAGACTCCTGAACTCTTAAGTAGTGATGCACCGATGTGAAAATTGTGGTCGATACCGATAATAACCGATATTAATATTGCTGTTATGGCATAAAACAGTAAAAAACAAAAAAAAAACAAAAAAAAAAAACAGGAACACTGTGTACAATTGAGATAGGCTACTTAATTTATTATTCCAATGGCAAAAATATTGTATCACGATTTTTTTCAGGAAAATCACAATTCACGATTTTATCACAATTCTTTTTTATGTTGGTTTTACTATTTTGCGACTGAGCATTACAGCCAAAACTTACGTCCATATTTTAAAAACAAAGCCTTGGGTAACAAAACATATATAAAAAAATGGCAGACAGGGACGAAGATAAAAATATTTGTCATTATTTTCTTTGTTATTAAATATTAAGATCAAAGATGCACATTACACATACACAACTTAATATACAAATTAAATAAACAGTGTTTTATGTTTTCAGCTTCAGTAGGTGTATTTAACAGTAGCATTGAAGACAGTAATTAAATGAACAAATATGAAAATAAAACAAAATAGATTTCACTGTATAAATTATACATTGATACTTATTAAAGCTACTTCAGTCAAGAGCAGTGAGTGATTTACTCTTTGTTGTTTTATTAACATTAAAGGAATAGTTCTCCTAAAAATTCAAATTGTCATAATTTACTCTCTCAAGTTGTTTTAAACTCAAATGAGTTTCTTTCTTCTGTTGAAAATATAAGTTATTTGGAAGAATGTGGGTAACCAAACAGTTGATGTACCCCAGTGACTTAGTATATTTTTCTCCTTTGGAAGTCAATGGGGACCAGCTACTGGATAGCCACATTCTTCAAAATATTAATATTAGAAAAATATTAGAAAATATTAGAAGGAAATTAATACAGGTTTGGAACAACATTAGAGTGCGTAAATGATTTTTGGGTGAACTATCCCTTTAAGGACAAGCGGCAGCGTGTTTACTATTGCTACTGTCTCTTTAAGAGTTGCGCGCGACGCGTCTAATATACACGCATTTGACAAGCAGATTTACTCAATTTTCTCAAGTTTGCTTTCACTTTAGACATAACCGACTTTGTTTATCTAAACCTTGTGTGTATTTAACAGTATAAGCACAATAAAAGACTCGAAAGATAACTTAGTCCAGTATCCAGGCGCTGGTAGACAGGCTTTTAGTGCATGTGAGCTTCACATGTACGCGCTGAGGGAGGAACGCACATATGAAGGACTAAAAATGACAGAACGAAAAATAAATAAATAAATAAATAAAAGTAGAAATAAATAAATAAATGCAGAAATAATAGTAAAAATAAACACATTTTGGTAATATAAATGGCTATTTCTGTATTTTTACATGTATTTATTTATTTATTTATTTATGCATTTCTATATGTATTTATTTATGTATTTATACATTTATTTATATATTTATGTATTTATATATTTATTTATTTATATATGTATTTATTTATACATTTATTTATTCCTACATTTATTTATTTCTGTATTTCCACATTTCTACATTTATTTATTTCTGTATTTCCACATTTCTACATTTATTAAGTGTGCTTGCTGAAAGCGCACACTTATTGTTCTTCTTAAGTTTTCTTATTATTATTATTATTATTATTATTATTATTATTCCCGGGAGAAAAATTTTGGCCAGCTCCTGCGCCTAGGCCCTTTGAGACAGAGACACCGTTCCAACTTTAAAACGTTCGGTCAGTACCGGTGTAAGTTGCTCGCGAAGATGACATCACAAGTCCATGTCGTTCGTCCGCCATAGTGGATTGAACAGAAAGCGAAACTAAAGTTTCACAGGTCACAAATTTGGTCCGAACTTCACGAAACTGGACGTACATGATCCTTGGGCTAAGCCTCACAAAAGTTACTAGAAGGATTTTTGATTTTTGGAAGCGTTTGCCCGTCACAGCCAAACGAAATCGGCGGCGTAGTCGCCAAAACAGGAAGTAGTTCATATTTCAGGAACGCTGTCACGTATCGAAACCAAACTTTGTACATTAACTCGATACTCCAATGTGAGGATGTACAAGATCTGAATTGTTTTAATTTTTTTTTATTTCAGGCTAATTGACAAACCCATTTACCTATGTCTAGGTTTCAACTCAGACTTTTAGTGTTAATGCATTTAGACAGTAGGTGGCACTGTTGTATTACATTTCACAGAGCTGCCAAGTCAGTGTATAGACTGCATTAGTTTTTACTAGGTTTGCCTTAATAAATGCAGGGCCTGAATTTCGTTTTTTAAACTGGGAGGGAATTCCACCGCTTACATGGGTCACATGGGGGGGATCTAAAGGTTATTAGCCTATGCATCATACATTCGGTCTTCTTCGCTAACCGAACAATTAATTGTCTGTGGCTGTGTTTGTGCGCGCGGGAAATATGCTGCGCATAACAACAGAAAACAAGGAGAAACGTGCAGTTACATGCTCAAACAATCAACAACGTCTCTCTAGATGTGTAAAAACAAGTGGAAAGCGCGAGCGCGCCGCTCTCTCCTTTCCACAAGCGCTTGCTGTCCCGTGGCGTCTGTCGTTGCTATGCAACCGTGAACTCCGATCGCCATGATGACAAGGAAGTATCAGCAAAAGATTAATAGATTTCTAGCCCTTGCATTAGCTTTACTCATGGCCGTAGCCAGCTATGATTTCACCGAGGTCCGGACCTCGGTAATTTTTTTTTGTATTCAAAAATAAAATTTCAAGCTCTCTGAATGATTAATTAGCCGTTTAAACCACGTCACATGTGTGTTTGCAATTCATGTTGCTGCGAGAATGTAGAACAGTGAACGGGGCTTGAGAGCGTGCGTGAGGTGCTTACAACAAAGTAGTTTTTGACGCGTTCGACTCGAGTTCGAATCCGCCTTTTGCCGAACTCGCTCTTCTCCCTTTTCCCAATACACATGAGATGTAAAATGTATAGCCTAACATAAAGGTCTCTAGCGTTATATTTTGCCAACGAACTAAAATCGAAACCGTGATATGGTTTTGTGCTTTGTAAAACAGCACAAGACTTTAAGTATCCTATATAGGCATTATGTTTGTGCTGCGTGATTTAAAGAAAAGTGCGCACTTTGCTCACGCGATCAAAGAGTTTATTTCTTGCAAGTGAAGAAGACATTAGGACAAAAGTATTGTAATTTTCCTATAGTGTAATGTAAAATATACTTTTGAAATATTCATTTTCATTTAATACAGTACGTTTATAGGCTATTTTATGTCATAGGAATAATTATATAAATCATTATTATATTATTATACTAATTGTTTGGCGTCCTAAAACACCAGTGATAATTTAATGTAGACTGAGACTCTATATCATAAATAAAAAATATGTTTGAGCCCTCTTTAATGTCTAGGTACAAGTCAATGCTTTTTCTTTGTGCACAGTTCATGGGTTGAAGCCATTTTTTTACAGTCTATGGTTGTAGCCCGTTGAAGCTCTTAATTTTGAGCTCTCAAAGTGCACCAGACTGATGCATTTAACTTTAAAATGTACAAAATGTTCTTGCGGGGGAGCATGTCCCCGAACCCCCCTAGAGGGACAGAGGTTTACCCAACATAGTTTTAAAAATCCTATGGGAAAGAACGATAATTTATTAACTTTACTCCAGCATTGTACAACAAAGTTCCTTTTAATGTCCTAAAATGTACTTGGACAAACTATACATTTGGCCTGCCTTAGGGGGGGCCTACAAGACATTGTGCCCAGGGGCCTCTGAATTCTTAATCCGGCCCTGCACCTCACCCCAGACCTCACTAATTTTCAAACCCTGGTTACGGCCTTGGCTTTACTACTAGATATATTTATGGAGATGAAAAATAATAAGGCGCCCTGTACAGCTATGATCAGCCAGGGTTTCCGCGGGGCATTAAAAAGCATTTTGCTTATTCATGTAAATGTAAATGCGCAATCCCCACATTCCCGCACCGAAATTCAAGCCCTGAAATGGCAGCGGGATGTGTAACTCTAGCATATGGCGCATATGTCATATAAAGTTAGGCAAGGCCAAACAGCGTTATCCATGTTTTGCGATTGCATCGCTAGAGTAAGCTAGTGAAACTGATAGCGTTCTTCATTTAATTACAATATGAGGACTGACGGTAGGCTATAAAAATCAGCGTTTCTGTGTAGGTGATGACAACCATCTTGACAGCAGCAATCAAAGCATCGCTAATTACGGTTGACCTTAATTTGAGATAGTAAATTTGTTCCTAATCAAAGGGAACACTCAACCACAGAACAGCTGGGTAAGTTTTGTATTGGCTTATTGGATACAGTAAATGAAGACTGTCATCACCTACACAGAAACGCTG
This sequence comes from Scardinius erythrophthalmus, assembly GCF_964197995.2. Lineage (NCBI taxonomy): Eukaryota > Metazoa > Chordata > Actinopteri > Cypriniformes > Leuciscidae > Scardinius > Scardinius erythrophthalmus. The sequence continues at coordinate 4,094,037 of NC_138229.1, forward strand.
ATTTTTATAGCCTACCGTCAGTCCTCATGTTGTAATTAAATGAAGAACGCTATCAGTTTCACTATTAGCTTACTCTAGCGATGCAATCAACAACATGGATAACGCTGTTTGGCCTTGCCTAACTTTATATGCACAATCTTGAAAAAAGTACTATTGTTGAAATTCTCACATCAAGCAAACTTCAACGCACCCTTATCCACTACCTGCTAACGTTAGTGAACCGCACCAGAGCAAGCACACTTTGCAGTTCCTCCGGAAATGCACTTTTCTAGTTTATTTCTGTATTTCCACGTCTACATTTATTTTTCCCTGCGCATGTATGCTAATTGACCAATGGCTAACCACGCCCCCTCCACTCACTCAGTCAACATTCGGTAACAGGGGCTATGGCAGCTGTCAGTAGGATACATTTCACAGGAGGCAATTGATGATTTTTTGGAGACAGAAAGATTATATATCATCTCGATGTCACCAAAAGGGCCTTAAATATGCATCGGAGGGTTATATTAATAATTTTATTGTTGAGAAGGTCGATAAGCTTCAGCTCCAGAACAAAGATTTACAGTTCACAGTGTAAACGTTATAGTTTGGTGCTATTTCGCTTCAAATGCTCGCTTTATACGCGCGTCCTATTCGCTTTGGATTCAAAATGTTCAAGCGTCGAACTAGACGCGGATACGCGCGAATTTGACGCTCTATTCGCGTTTGGTGGGAGCGCAGAAGAACAGGCTGCGATGTCAAGATTGCATTGCTGGAATGTGTGTGTGTGTGTGTGTGTGTGTGTGTGTGTCAGAGAGCGGGCGCCGGGGCGCGATCGAACAGTGGAAACATAAAAACATACTCCATTTTGTTCATACAGGACATAATTAAAACTGCAAAGTGTTTAGCCTACTTATATTTGTGTAAAACACAACATTGTGCTTTTGTCAAACTGTAAACTCTTGTCAAACTGTAACCTACAACTGTCACCCAACCAAAATCACACACACACACGCTGTTTTAAAGCCAAAATGACAAGAAAAAAACATAAAAACGAATGAAAACTGATAACCGCAATGCATTGCAATGGACGAGGAAGCAGAGAACGTCCAAGTGTATTGGGTTAGCTATGCGTACTGTGATTGGCTCATCGCGTTTGGGGGCGTGGTTAGCCATTGGTCAATTAGCATACATGCGCAGGGAAAAATAAATGTAGAAATGTGGAAATACAGAAATAAATAAAAGTAGAAATGTGGAAATACAGAAATAAATAAATGTAGAAATGTGGAAATACAGAAATAAATAAATGTATAAATAAATACATATATAGATATATAAATAAATAAATATATAAATACATAAATATATAAATAAATGTATAAATACATAAATAAATACATATAGAAATGCATAAATAAATAAATAAATACATGTAAAAATACAGAAATAGCCATTTATATTACCAAAATGTATTTATTTTTACTATTATTTCTGCATTTATTTATTTATTTCTACTTTTATTTATTTATTTATTTATTTTTCGTTCTGTCATTTTTAGTCCTTCATACGCACACGTTAGAACACGTTAAAATATAAAACGTTAAATATTAAATGTAAACTATAGCCCGTCAATTTTCATTTTACAATTATCTTCTCTCTCTGTGTGTGCGCGCGTCCGTGTTTGTGTGAGAAAGAGAGAGCCGCTCGCGCACCACTGATACAATGGTAGGCTACGTTTTAATCTAAGTAACGGTCACGGGGCTGAAGTTAACTTGATGTTTTGAATGCTCAGAGGTAGAGCACGTTACAAAACGTATTCCTTAAATACACATTTCTGTTTTAATAAATGCTCATAGTAAATCATAGCATATTGCCTAAAACATCAGTGATACATTTGCGACCCATTAAAAATTAGGGTCGCAATAGCATTTCAAAAGGTCGCATATGCGACCATTTTGGTCGCAGTGTAGTTCCCTGATTGTGCATCATTTTAGTCATTCCTGCACTAATATATATGAATATATAATATATATAATATATGAAAGTGGCGCTCATATAAAGCCACCTCTCAAAACGGCTTGCGAGTACCAAATTGACTTATTGTTTCGTGGCTTATTGCGTTTTAACGGTCAGATACATAAAATGTCTGTCTTGCCGAGTATTCCGGTAAATATAGTTTACCTATAGAGAAAACGCATGTTGTGTAACAGTATATTGGATCCGTGCATAAGCTCTTAAAGTGACAGCAGCCTAATAAACCTGCTGGCGTCTGTCATGTTAATCAAACAACAAAAGATGAGAGAAAATCACTCACGGCTCTTGACTGAATATTTTTGTAGCTTTAATTGTAAGCATTAATCTACATTTAAATTTTTGCGAAGAAGACTATCCAGTGTTATTGTACATTTGATTACTTTAATTTCTGTACTAGGCCTATTTCTTACCTGAATATTGATTGACGGTTGTATGTTGCGAATAATGTGTGATTTGTGTTGTATACATGCTGCTCTTAACTAATTGGCCTTGTGGGATCAATAAAGTTGATTGAATTGAATTGAATTGAATTGAATTGAATTGAATTGAATTGAATTGAATTGACCCACCTGAAAAACTTAAAACCCTGTTTATTTCATGTCTCTTTTTTATTGTTTTTATTTTTAGCTATCATTTGCAATATGTTTTTGTTACTTTTCATTACTGACTGTTTACTTACAGCATAGGGAGGCTTTATTTGAATTGTTAAACTAAATTTACAAGCTAAATTATCAAAAAATTACGAGATAATAACAAAAAATGATCTGTATTATGATGCATCTGGCAGTTTAACCCTAACCCTAGCCATGGTATATGCAGATGTTAACCATACAGTACCTGTGCTGTGGTATCACCATCTGATGGTACCGCCACACTAGTTGTAATCTCTGTCAGTCGTTTTTGATTATGTATCACACACACACGAGCTGTAATCAGTCAAGGATTGAAGCAGACTTGAACATAAGTCCTGTTCCCACTGGATGACCTCTGAAGCAGGAAAATAAAGCTCACATGCTCCACACACACACACACACCCGTCTCATTAGACTTTTCCTGAATATTATTTTTGTTCAAGCAGCCAGGATGTTTGTTTATTGGTCACGTTTAAGAACCAATCAGAACCCTTAGAATGTGTTTTTAGGAAGGTTTCTTGCATTTCCTGTGGCCTTTCGTGCTTTCGGTGCACTTTGAATTGACATGTCAAACAGGGTCGAGAACTGCCAAACTATTCCTGACTTGTCTTAACAATTTCAGATCTGAGACTTTCGGAGATGAATGATTGTTGTCGTCCCACAGTTGTTTTCCATACCCAGAGGTTTACGCTGACAGATTGCGTTTTAAATGTATTTTTGGACCCGAAGCTTTTGAAAGGGAGTCTCTCTAGTTTCGTGAAGAGATTGTCTCCTCTCTGCTGTCAAGAGTTGAGTTTTGGGGTTTTTTTCTTCCAGTTCCTGAGATTTATGCTTTAGTGCCTTGTGGGGAAATTTTGATTCTTGTTCCATTAGCAGTTTTGCATTGTAATAATACTCAAAATGATCATATTCACTATATTCTATATTAGTGATATTCTATATTTACACTATAAAACTATATTCAGTAATAATCATAATGCTGATGATTATTATTCGACCTGCACATGCTCAGTATTTTCTTGTATACAAATTGAATTAGAATTGTTGGCTGACTTATTTTATTTTTTTTCTTCCAGTTCCTGAGATTTATGCTTTAGTGTCTTGTGGGAAAATTTGTATTCTTGTTCCATTAGCAGTTTTGCATTAATACTCAAAATTATCATATTCACTACTAAAACTATATTCAGTAATAATCATAATGCTGATGATTATTATTCGACCTGCACATGCTCAGTATTTTCTTGTATGCAAATTAGAACTTATTTTAGACAACAATTAATTTTATTTCTTTCAAAATGTCTTTATATTTACAAATTACTACTAAATTGGTCACTGAAAAAAACACTGACACTGAAATATGTTTTTCGCACTTTTGTCAGTTAAATGAAGGTTCAAGAGAATTAACAAATCTTGATTTTATTGCATTTTACAAAATTGGAAATTGAGTTTTATTTTGTTTTATTATTTTATATTATTTTTAGTTTATCTATGGCTCCATATTCACACTAAATCTCCAATCTGGAATTGCACATATATCAAATATAGAAGATGCATTGATTATTTTCTAATTGGATACTTTTGAATCTTAGTAAATTATGAAGTAAGTCTTAATATAATTTAGTTCCAGTATCCGATGCTGGTTATTAAACAACCGTAACATTGGATGATATTTTATGTTCACCAGTGTCATAAGTTCATTTTTGTATTCATATTTAGTCGAATGTTTCGTCACTGAAATGCATTGTTGTATCAGTTCTAATCTGCATCATATGTTTGTGTTTCAGGCCCATGATGAAATCTGTGAGCCGTAGCTGCCACAGCTAGTCATAAGATGCACCATGGCCAAACCAGGATCGGACCGAGATGGAGCCATGGTGGAGAAGACAGCGGGGAAGAAGGTGAGTCGGATCATTCCGGAATATTCTGTCCAGTACCTTTTTAGCTCTGTTAAAAGATTTATAAATAGCTTAAAAAAGTTGTTATATAAAAATATTTATATTATTATTATTATTATTGCAACAACATTTTATAATAATAATTATTTATATTAGTTGGAGTAGTAGTAGTAAAAAATAATAATAAAATTATATATATATATATATATATATATATATATATATATATATATATATATATATATATATATATATATATATATATATATATATAATTTATTTATTTATTTATTTGTATTTTTTTTTCAACCATCTAACTTTAGAATTTTGTTGTTCTACTTAAAAACTAGCATGATTTACATCTTAAAATAATTTTAGATTTTTTTAATCCTATGTGTATTTATCATATGATGAGGACAGGACAATTAACCGCTTGCTAGTAATTTCATTAGGGTCGGCAGTGGCTCTTTTATTTATTTTTATAGTTGAACATTTCATTTAATTAATAGGATCTGCTCAAAAGATCTTAATCTTATTTTTAGTGCTGTTACACAAACCATTTATTATATTAAGATCAAGGCTTTGTGCATATTACGTTACACAAAACATGTTTTTGACTGATAGTATGTTCTTCCATTAAATATCGAGGTGTATGTTTCTGTCTTTCTCTCAGAGTAAAGAGAAAATCTCTCCGTTTGCCAAAACTCCGAAGCTGGATCGGAGTGAAATCCTGGGGAAAGAGGGAAAGTCTAAGTCTTCCATGAAACGGAAGCTGTCCTTCACCGTCAGTCCGCCCCGGAACGAGGAGCGGGACTCCGACACGGGTCAGTTTTGCATTAGCTGTGAAAGTTCTAGTAGCTTGTATCTGTGTCTCACTGCTGCCCCCTTCCTGTCACTTTTAGGACATGTTTTTATTGGACATGCTGTACTAGAGGATTTTTTTTTTTGGTTTTTGAGGGTGTTATGTAACAGTCAAGCCAGCCTCACTGAATATATGGACGATAGATTGGGTCTCGTTCAAAAACACAATAGGTTTCCCCTCAAATAGAAAATCAGAACATGGGACATACAATTTTCATTACTTTACATGGAGCCTAAACCTCTTGTTTTAGTCCCAGCTCTGTGGTTAGTTGCATCATGTGAAGACAAAAGGGGGTTTTCGCATCAGAGGAACATTTTCATAGTTCCTAGAACTATTGGCGGAAGATTTTGGCGTGTTCGCACCGCAGGAACTAGGAACGATTTTAGTACTAGGAACTCCTTTTGGGGGAACTAAATTGGCTCCTACTTCTGAGTCGGGTCTATACCGGCACTATAGGAACTATCAGTGACGTAAGTGTACGCTGATTGGCCGAACGCACGAAACACAGACACCCGCCATTTTCAAAAAGCAATGTATATTTATAATTTAAAAAAAATTAAATTTAAAAAAAATTATTATCGGGTGTAATATATATATATATATATATATATATATATATATATATATATATATATATATATAGTTAGTTTATTATTATTTACCAATTTTTTTTGTTGAATTACCTACAAAAATAACTATAGTGTCATCATTACCATGATTAAAAAATGTCTCTTACAAAAAACAACAACATCATTTTGGTCATACCGCCTACCCTTATTTTAGTATTATTTATATATTATAATAGTATTTATCAATATTTTGAATAAGATTTTATTTTTATGTTTTAATTTATTAATTTTAGTTTGCTTTAGTAATTTTAGAAACTTAAGCTTAAAAATGAGAAATGTTGCCTTTGTAACTAACTGAAATACAATAAGTAAAAATTGTTCCGTCTAATATTTGTTTTATTAAATTTTCATTCAGTTACCAAAAAAAATATTTTATTAGTTTTTAGTTATCGACAACAACACTAATATAAACAAAACCAATATTCAAGATTTTAAGTACGCTTATTGTGAATTTGTAAGCTTATGCTGAGACTTTTATGTCCTGCTTTTTGGATGGGAATGGATTTAGGTTTGTGATGTCATCTGTGGCTCTTAATATTCATCCCGGAGTCATTGAATCCTGTGCTGTGATTTATCATTTGAGTGAGGGGCGGAGCCTGTGGGTGTAATCAGTGCTCTGCTCTCCCGTCCCTCCTTCCCATCCACCTCTCGAACCCTGAACCTTCCCCTTCTTCCCCACTCCCGCCTCTCTGCTTCTGCACTGTAGATGACTCTGACCCCGGGCAGTCGAGCGATGTGTGGGGAGAGAGATTACTTCCTCCCTGCAGGATATACGCAGGTAACAGCCTCCGTTAAAGTCGCACAGTAGAGCTGCACGATTCTGGAAGAATTGACAATCATGATTTTTTTTTGTTGTTGTTTGTTTCAAACAGAGACATGATTCTCCTACGATTCTGAACAGACAGCTTAATAAAATAACTTGTAAATTACTAGAGGCTCTGAAAAAAATATGAACTGCTTCAGTCTATTTAGTTTAATTAAATGTTCAGCTAATTAGAATTAGATTTTTTCAATGACTCACTCATAAATACTTGTTTCATTACTGGATGAATCTGCGTTTTTGAACAAATCTCTTGAATGAATGATTCAATGATAAATACATTTAACACTCACTTGCCGCCACCTACTGGTGTAACCATGTAATCGACACAATTGTTACTTTTTAAAAGGGGATTTGCTCTATATTGATTGCTACCGTGGACATCGGTTTACTATCCCAGTATTTCTGTGATGATTTGAATATTTGTAACACAGAAATAACAATACTTTGTGGTTGAAAAGACTGTTTGTGAAGCCGTTTCATAAATGATAACTGCTCTCTCTGGGTCAGCGGTAGGACTGGGTATTGACAAATTTCACAATTCGATTCGATTTCGATTCACAAGCTTGCAATTCGATTCGATTCAATATTGATTATTTTGGAAATCAGGTACAATACATGGCATATTTTCTCAAGGAAAACAAATCTCAAATGCTGTAAACTGTTGGAGTCAGTTGTAGCCTACAAGGCTTCATTAGCCTACTAAAATATTGAAGGTAAAAATGAACTGATTTGTATACAAACACTTAAATTACACTTTTATTTATTTTTATAATAATAAAATTATATGAAATATAAACATTTAAATGGTGGGAGATTTATTCAAACATGCAACATTAAAAATTATAATGAATATGTAATATGGTGCATATATTTAGCAAAATGCTCCTCTCTAGAGTTAACTTTTCTAGCTGACTAACGAGTTTATGGTCACTGGATATGGTAAATGTGACGTTACATGACATTGTTTACAAGCTGATTTACTGACGTCTTTCCACGGTGTAAACACTGATTGAGCGATTCCATGTCACATGATATGGATTTCGATAAGTTGTACTCTACCTTTTAACACACTTTCAGATGCTCATTCATGTTTATTTCGCGCTGTAACTGGTATTAAGGCGGAAGAGAAGATCACGTGCTTCTCTTGAGCTGAGCCAGAGCGATCTCACGCCACAGCGCCAAAACGGTTTTTATGTTTATGAATTTTGTAAGAAAAAGGACGTAATTTTAAATCTGAAACTTTGTTTCATATCAGTAGTTACAAAGCACAAAGATTATTGCGATTTATGGATGGGATGCGCGCTACAATGTTACATTCATTAATCAAATGAAAACAGGATGACTAATCGATTCTTGGGATTTAAGAATCGATATCGGTTCGTAAAAATGAGAATCAATTAAAATCGAGAAATCGATATTGTTTACCCAGCCCTAGTCAGCGGCAGCGCGAACACAGATTTGAATGTTCCGGTGTGATTTTGTCAATAGACGGGTTGTCATTTAGGAATGCAATATCGCGATCTTTTACCGATTAATCGTGCAGCTCTACACCGCAGCAAACTCTTGCTGTGTTGCTCCAACGGTCTGAAGTGCATCACGGTTCGGCACCGCCTTTATTTGTTTCTCTCCTCCTGACCCTCCGTCCGACGCTGGCTGAAACAAATCTAGTTTCCGTAACCATTTCCGCATGACCTTCTCTGTCTGCTAGCCTTTTTGCATCACTCTCATAGAGACAGTCGACTTCTGGTTGCATCATTTGATGTGCAGAGTCGTCTCGCGCATTCGCTTTTCATATTTGTGTCTTTATAAAAAGCGATTCGGTTCAGGGAAGCACACACACACACACACACACACTGACTCTTTCTCGGTTTAACAGCTGCATCTGTTTTAATGGCATGCCTTTCAATAGCGCACAGAGGCTCATGGGAACGGTGTTAGATGGGTAATGCATGTGTCTGTCAGGCTGGAAAGTTTCCATTGCAATTCCTCCAGCTGTTTGTTTAAAGGGCATAAATTGCATCAGACGTTGACATTTTCAGGAACTGAGATGCATGAATGCAAGAGGAAAGCTGTGCTCATGCTCTGTTCATCCGTTTTCTTGTTTGCTGCAGACAAAGATGTTCCCGATAAGAAGAAAGTTAAGAAGGAGCCAGGGACTAAGAAGTCGACCCCTGTGAACATTTTGTTCGGCTACCCTTTATCAGAACGGAAGCAAATGGCACTTGTCATGCAGATGACGGCGAGAGACAACAGTCCAGGTAGGAAATGATGAACTCTTATTATTTTTTCTTCACCTTTTGCACAGTTTTTTTTATAGCTAAACATCGGGTGGTTTTACACTGAGGTAAAAGTTGTCACTGATATTTTCGGTAACACTTTATTTTATATGTTACATGTACTTACCGTAGTAATAACAGTAAATTATGCATAATTGCATGCAATTAACCCTCAACCAAATCCTAATCCTACCCTAACCCTATAGTAAGTACATGTTGTTAATTATTATTACTCAGTACTTAAATATATAATTACACTGTAACAATAACACCGTAAAATAAAGTGTAACCATATTTTCTTTAGTAGCCCATCCTCTCCTGAATTTTATTTGTTCATGTCAAAAGCCAGTATTTAAAAATTATAAGGATATTTATATGGAGTGTATAAATGTTTTCAGTATTTATATCTCTCTAGTCAAGTCAAGTCAAGTCAAGTTTATTTATATAGCACTTTTCACAACACAGGTTGTATCAAAGCAGCTTCACAGTAATAAATTAAAACAATACATCAATGTTTGTTTCTAGTGGAACAAGAATCCACGTTTGGTAATGCTGATCAATAGTATCGTTGATTGATTAAATAAATTAAATATCCCCAAATATCCCCAACTGAGCAAGCCAAAGGCAACATTTTGATTCTAGTGCTATTTTGATTCTAGTGTTCATTTAGTTTTGTTTATATACTTTTAATATTTTGAATTAGCTTTTAGTGTATTTATTGTTTACTATATGCATTATTGTTTTGTTATGGTTGTTTCTATGTGATGCATTTTGAGAAACTATATATAAAAAGGTTTATTATTATTATTATTATTATTATTAGTTTTGTAATATGCTTTTGCTATTTTGATTTGTTTCTAATATTTCTATTTAGATTTATGTTTTTCAATTTTAGTTTTAGTGATTTAAGTACTTCAACTTATTTATTTTAGTTTGCTAGTTCTCCATCAAACATTTATTTTTAAGTTTATTTCAGCTTTATTTCAGTTTATTTCAGCTTTATATGTTTTAGTTAATGACTCTCACCTGCAGCCGCCAGTTTATTTATGATCAGTGAGTTATGATGTAGTCATTTGTTATCAGGGCGCTCGCTTTCTTTTGTAGTCTAGACAGGTCAGATTGACAATTCAGATAAACCGAATGACCTTAGCGTTCTGGTTAATCGGTTTGTAATCTCAGATACCACACCGAGCCACCCCTCTCAATCTCCGGCGGTGCAGAAGAAGATCGCTAGCAGCTCGTCCACACGGCAGAAGGACAAAGTGAACAAACGAAACGAGAGAGGGGAGACTCCCCTGCATATGGCTGCCATCCGAGGAGACGTCAAGCAGGTGAAGGAACTCATCGGCCTTGGAGCAGATGTAAACGTCAAAGACTTTGCAGGTGAGACTGAGTGTTTTATGCTCATTTACAGGATTACATCGCCTGATAACAAGCTGTCTGTTGTTTATTTTCATGTTTTATGGAATTAAATAATCGTCTTATCAGGTAATTTGATTAGTTCAGGAGTTTTAAAATGAATATAGTCATGGTTTCTACTGTAAAACCATAAATCAATATTTGAAATGTGAAATGCATATAAATATCAGCATAAATATCTCCTAATTATGTGTCTTGGCAAGTACTTGTTTGAATGCTTAGATTTATGATCAAAGTTCTATACTTTCAAAACATATAATGCAACCACTATTGACTTTTTATTTTATTTGTGTGCCTGAAAAATTATGTTAGACCTATCTCAAAAACCTGAAAAGCACTGATTATTTCATTTGTCTTTGTTCTAGTGTATTTATCTGTTGAAAAAATATTCTTAGCATGTCTTCATGTGCCCCAGGCTGTGGTGTACTAGTAAAAAACTAAAAACTAAAATTAAATAAATTCCAAGAGGGAATACCTAATTTTGGTTGTTTTCTGATAAGGATTTGCAATAGATTTGCACATTTTAGCATGGGATAGATTTACACCCCTTTTAGCCAGAGGCTATTTTTCATCTGTAGTCCTGGGACTTCAGCAAAGTTTTAATCATGTTGATAATTTAGAGGTCGTAGAAATTTGCCTACCAAATATGATACTGTTGGCTTTATAGGATTAAACGGTTATCCAATTTTCCTTCAAGTTGTAGACTCTCATGAGCTCAAACAAGTTTGATTATTTTTTTTTTTTTTTTTTTTTTTTCAGGTTGGACGCCTCTCCATGAAGCTTGTAACCTTGGTTACTATGATGTGGCGAAGGTTCTGATTGGTGCAGGAGCGGAAGTGAACACGCAAGGATTGGATGATGACACTCCGCTTCATGACGCCTCCAGCAGCGGACACAAAGATGTGAGTTTTTACTTTAAATTATGCCATTTACAGCTAGTGATCAACCTAGTGATTTTAAACTTTTGTTAAACATTGATGACGATACAAAATGGACTAATATCTGTTGCAAGCATTTGTGAACCTTCCCAATAATCTGATTCACCTGTGTATATTGTCTCTGTCATGTTTTGCCAAACTTTTATAGATTGTGAAGCTGCTCTTACGTCACGGAGGCAATGCCTTCCAGGCCAACAAGAGAGGGGAGAGACCTGTTGATGTTGCTGACTCTCAGGAGCTTGAGCAATTACTCAAGGGAGAGATCCCACTCTCAGAGGCAGAAGAGAGCTCTTCAGGTACAGAGACGTTGACAGCCAGTGCTGTTGCTATTGGTATTTCTTTTGAACTTTTCTTTTTTCCGGGTTTAATTCAAGGACTGTCAACATTTGCGGCTTGCAGTTAGACAAATCTTACGTACAGTCCAAGTCAAGTCATATCCATTTTCTAAATAGTTTTGTATGTTCTCTGGGTTATTTTTAATAACCCATTTTGAGGAACATTTATTTCTGATATTTAGTGTATTTTACATCTCTACATTTATCAGCAGCTTTTATACAAAGCAACTAACGTTGCGTTTAAGCTAAAAAAAATGTTAATTAATGATCAAAGAAATGTCTAGTTAAACAGTAGAGCATGGCACTACCATCGTTCATAGGATCGATTGTTTTTATCTTTCTGTAAATGCCCATTCAATAGAAAACGGAAAATTGCAAAATTCTGAGAATTTTTTTTTTCTATTTGTAGACCTAAAGAATTATGTGCAAGTCGAGTGTCAAGTGTTTCATTCTATTGGTTACCTCAGACATCATTTATTAAGTACTTAATTTAATTGGTTAAATAAATGTTGGTTGAGCCTTTTTAAAATTGTTACTAGTTCTGGTTATGCATTACTGGCTTATTCAAACACAGATATTCCTTTTATTTCTTATATGTTTGATTTAATAGCATTATATTAATTCCCTTTTTCTATTATTTTGTATGTCACAGAATCAGAGGACCCACCGTCGGTGAATCCATCCAGTGTAGACGAGAACATGGAGTACTCGGATGCTGAAAAGGACTCTGACAGTAAATCGACAACAGTGAAGGCTTCATCGTCCATGTCAGGGCTGGATGAATACGAGTTCAAGGATGAGGAAGAGGAGGAGGACCTTAGTAAGGCACTTAACGACCGACACATCTTAAGGCGAGAGCTACGGCAAAAGGAGAAGGAGGAGAAGGAAAGGAACCACTATACTTCCAAACAAGGCAGCAAAAGCGACCAGTCAACACTGGTGTGCAAGTCTAAAAAAACAAAGGCGTCCCGCGTCTACTGCAGTTCAGACAGTTCGAGCGATGAAGCCGAGGTGCCGACAGAAAGAAGGAGCTCGCCTACTAGGTCTGTCAGTGTGGATGGTCACAAAACGGACAGTAGATCGAAGAAAGAAAGCTTGACTCTCACGCCAGTGGAACAGAAAGAAAAAGGTAAACAAAAGAAAAAGAACAAGAGCCAAAGCAAAAACAAGGAGAACCAAGAAGTCAGAGAAGAAGGGAAAGAGAACAGCAAGTCTATTCTGTTTACTTCGGCGACTGTGTCCGACAATTCTGACAAGGGCGTCAGGGAAGAAGATTCATTCAAAATGTCATTCAGTGCAAAGGATGACACATCAGTCCACCTCTTTCACCTGTCTGTCGTCAAGTCCCCTAAGCTGAACCACAGCCAAACTGACAAGCAGACAACCCCACTGAAACAGGAGAACGCTAAGACTTGTGTTTCTATTGGTGATGGGTCCTGTCCAGGGGACGGCGTCAAATACAACCACTACACAGAGTCTGACTTCTGCACAGAAGGTTCTAGCAGTAAGAGCTGCAAGCACAAAGAAAAGAGCAAGCATCACCACAAGGAGCCTAACTTAGATGGAGATGATGGCAGTTCCAGTCCTTTCAAAGACAGTAGTCTAAGCAACAGTATAGACAGTTCTGAGGCTGTCTTCAGGAAGACTGACAAAGACGGAAAAGTGGTAAAAAAGCACAAGCTGAAACACAAGGAGAAAGAAAAGTACAGGAAGGAGCATGAGGCCGAGAGGAATCGCCACCGGCAGAAAGAGCCACGCAAGGACGGACACAGGAACATGGAGTTTGATCGGGAGTTTTGGAAGGAGAACTTCTTCAAAAGTGATGAAAACGAAGATCTCACAGGCAAATGTGAGATGCTTGCTGGCGGATCTCCTCTGAAATCCTCAGACTCATCGCCTGTTAAAGAGGAACGAGGGGCATCAAAAGACAAACATTCAAGCAGTAGCAGCAGTAAAGACAGGAGGCCAAAAGAGGAGCGAGATAAGGACAAGACCGTTAAAAAAGAGAAAAAAGAGGTGCCCCTTAAAGAGGAGCGTGTAAAGGATGGAAAAGGAGATGAAGTTGATGATCGGACTGAGGGTCTTGGCTCTGGCCGAATTCCTGACAGCTCACTGCACAGTTCAGGGGTGAAAGAAGAAGTAGATGATAAACCAATTACTGTCAATTCAGCAGACCAAGATCAGCTGGAGTCTCCAGAGAAGAACTCTCGCGAGAAAACCGATAAGCGGCCACCAACAAAAGACCGGGAGTCTGAAAAGTCTGACAAGAAACATGCAGATAAAGATAAGAAGGTAAAATCTGAGCATTTAGCTGACAAGCCTGAACTTCACAACTCTACAGATCGATGGAAAGAGAAGGAGAAATTAACAAATATATCACATTCACCCAATGACAAGAGCCATAAAGAGAGTGAAAAGCTCAAAGCAACGTCTTTGATGAAAAAGCATGAAGAGAACAAGAAGAATAAGGACAAGGACAAGCTTGACAAAAGAGCTGAGAAAGAGCACTCTTCTGGTGACCACAGAGACAAAGATAAAACGAGTTCAGAAAAGAAAGGAAAAGCCCCTGAGAAAACCACGGATCATGGAAAATCTGACCGCAGTAAAGAAAAAGAACGGGAAAAAGATTCTGACAAGAGGAAAAAGGAGAAATCAAAAGAGACCACCCCCTCTTCCTCATCCTACTCCAATCTAAAGTTGTTATTGGAAGAGAAGAAAGGCTACGTTTGTGAGAACAATAAGGTCGCTTCATCTAAATCAAAAGAGGAGGTAACCAAGCCTCCAGAGAAAGACCGAGATAGAAGAGAGAGGGACCGGGAGTCTGAAAGACATCGGGACCGTGAGCGAGACCGACACAAGGAAAAGGAAAAAGATCGATCCCAGCTGAACAAGGATGGCAAAATTAGCAAGATTAAACCAAGTGAAGTGGACTCCAAATCTAAGGTTGCACCTACTCTAAAGGATACTCGTCCCAAAGAAAAGAGGTTGGTGAACGATGACCTCATGAAGACCAGCTTTGAACGCATGCTCAGTCTCAAGGACCAGGAAATTGAACAGTGGCATAGGAAGCACTTGGAGAAAATCAAGCAGAAGGAACGGGAGCGGCTAAAGCAGCGTCCAGGAACTGATCTTGGGAAACAGAAAAGCAAGGAAAAAACAAAATCGTCCTCTTTGTCCAGTGAGCCTTGTGTAACCAAGGAGCTAACTCGGTCAAAGAGCTCAGACGCACCAGATGTGCATCGCGAGAAGATCTTGAAAGATGCCACCATTGGAAGAACGCTCTCAGTAGATGCAAAAACCTTGGGAAAGAATGGTCCAGTAACGGAAAACAATCTTAATCGATCTCCAAGACCAGAGAGTGAAAAATCTGGCCTTATGTCAAGATCAGTGTCCATGGTTTCTGTGGCAAGTTCAGAAGATTCCTGTCACGCGACCACATTGACACCTAAACCAACTGAATATGATTCTGATGTGAACATGGAAGCTTCAGATTCCCAACCACCTTTCCTGCAGTCTTCCCTCATTTTACAGTCCTCCAGATCACCCACTGTTCACGATAAAGATACCAGCAGTCTTCCTGAAACTGCTCTCTGCAATCGCACACCATTATCAAGCAGGCATGCGTCCCCATGCTTAAGGGCTATTTTGGATGAAGAAGCCAAGGTGTCACCAGCTGAAACGAGATCGACGGAAGAGTCTCAGATTATCAGTATTGTCTCACACCCAAGCGGCGAACAAGCTACGGTTCATTCAACTGAGATTAGCGTGTCCCCTGTTCAGGAAACTCCGAGCAGTCAAAGTCTTACTAGTGCGCTTCCAGAAAGGGAAAGTCTGACTAGTAATGAAACTGAAGGCGTCACACCTGTTTGTCAACTTCAACCTTCACCAAACTTGCGAGAGTCTAGTGCAAAAGACCTAGGTAGCCTCAAACAGGCTAACAGTGTGTTTCAGACCCATTCGCAAGAGAAGAGCAGGTCTTGCAACACTAGTAGTCAAATAGAGCATGCAAGTCTGGCTCAGCTTGACGTCCCTGGTGCCGTAATGACAGAAGGATCAAACAAGGAGTCTTCACAAGTTGTTGCATCATTTCAGTCTTCTCACACACAAAATCCTTCTGATGCCAGTTCACCTTTGCATTCAAGTAGCCAGCAATGGGAAACTGCCCCCGTTTCCAGTAGTGAACAGACATTGACAGCAGACTCCAGTTTGACGCCAGAGCAAAGAGAGAAACCCGTAGTTGTTTCTGAGAACAAAGTGGAAAAGTGTGGGGAAAACCTCACCAAATCAGGTTGGACAAGCTCTCCAAGTCCATCTAATGGTTCATGTAGATCCAGCTCTGAAGAAACTACTAAACCACTGCTGAGAACAACCAGTGTCCAAGAAGATACCGAAAACGGTGATGCAATTGTGCAAGACGAAAGTATCTCAAAGTTCTCCAGTGAGCCATTGGATACAGTTGACGCTCAGCCAGAGAAACACGAGCCAGGCCTTCATGCAGCTTCGGTGACAAATGTGTCTCGCTGTGCCAGTCCAGAAAGGGTCCCTGAGGAGCCCATGGAGCTGTCTAAAGATGTTTCGGACAAGAACCAAATCACAGAAATGGATGCGGCAAAAGTCCTGTCTTCAGAAGAAGGTGCAACGACACAAGCTCCATCTGAAAGCAATGCTGATGCAGAGACATCAGAACAACTTGCTGTCGAGGAGAAGCCTGTGAAATCTGACCTTCAGACTAATGAAGAACAGGGTCAAAGCAGTGCGACTGTCAATCCCGATAATCAGGCGGATCTGCACAGTGGCGCGACCTCGGGAAGTTCCTCCCCGATATCCATTGCGGAGAGAGATTGTGATACATCTGGGGCCAGAGCCAAAGTCCGACTCCTTGAAGAAGAAGCTGATATGCAGGCGACCCATCCAAGGAAACGGAAGATGCATAGGGTTTCACCTCCGGCCCAAATGAACCTTACGGCTCAGCAGGTCAAAGAAAAGGCGCAACAGTCATTAGCTGCAATCGTAGATGCATTGAAGCTTGAAGAGATCCAGCCTTACCAGACGGAGAGAGCAAATCCATATTATGAGTACTTGCACATTCGCAAGAAGATTGAGGAGAAGAGGAAAGTACTTTGTAGTGTCATTCCTCAAGCACCTCAGTACTACGATGAATATGTGACATTTAACGGGTCCTATTTGCTGGATGGAAACCCTCTCAGCAAGCTCTGCATCCCAACGGTAAGCTGGTCACCACTTCCGTTCTGAGAAAGTCATGATTGTAACACATTTTTACTCGAGTCTAAGAACAATGAAATGAAACTAATGCTCAAATCTAAATCTGTTTGCACTTGTAGATAACGCCACCTCCCTCTCTACTTGAACCACTGAAGGAGATGTTCAAACAGCAAGAGGTGGTACGGATGAAGCTAAGACTGCAGCACAGCATCGAAAGGGTAAATTGAAGCGTAAAATATACTGTATTTACTGAACATCAATCTCTAGATCAGAGTTTCCTGAGCTAAAGGGTAACGCAAAAGTGTTCATGATGGAAATGCTGAGAATTTGTGTGAAAATGTGTTAAAGGAATAGTTCACTTAAAAATTAAAATTCTGTCTTCACTTACTCACCCCCAAGTTATTTCATCACTTCTTTGAACTTCTTTCTTCTGCTGAACACAAAAGAAGATGTTTTGAAGAATCTCGGTAACCAGACAGATGAAAGACCCCATTGACTTCCATAGTAGGAAAAAAATACTGTGGAAATCAATGGGGGTCCATCAACTGTTTGGTTGAAAATAATAAGTAGGGCTCTCGAGCGATTCAGATTTTAATTGGATTAATCAGAATTTAAACGCACATCAAATTTGGATGAGAAATTACCCCCAAAAGATCATTTAAAGTCATTATTGAGTTAAATGAGAAAAGCATCAAATAGACATTTCAAGTGTAGTCATGTAAGAAACACAGAGAAATACTATTTTGTTTTAGATTCTTTTTTTAGCTTTAGGTTGCTGCTTTTTGGTTGCAGTAAAGATGACTTGATTGAATGACTGAGGTTTTTGCTTTTCTAGGAAAAGCTGATTGTATCCAATGAGCAGGAGGTTTTGAGAGTTCATTATCGGGCTGCAAGAACACTAGCCAATCAGACGCTTCCATTCAGTGCCTGTACAGTCCTATTGGATGCCGAAGTATATAACATGCCCCAGGACGTCCAGGTGAGTGGCCACATTATTAGGACATTATTTTTAATGGAAATAAGGACTTTTACACCAAACACTGTTACTTTTATTTGATGTATGTAAGAGTACAATAAAATGACATTTTACATTAGTTAAAAATCCAAACACAGGAATTGTTGATGAATCGAGATCATTTTACAGCTCTTAATGCATTTTTATGGAATACTGGACTTTTTTAACCTGTTAAGCTGCAACGCCACTTTTAAAAAATCCCCAGAAATGACATACCCAAACTGAAACAGATACAGTTCATGAACCCTTTGTACTAAAACCACAAGTATGATCTCGTTTGAAAGCTGACACCTGGCAGTTTATTGTAAATGTAGAATTAATTATTGTCGTAATGACAAAAATTGTTATAAATAGCTTCAAAGTTTTGTAAAGTTATTAGAAATTATTTTTTATGAAACATCCTCATGAAAATAAAATTGAAATTGGCACTGGAGCAATCTAGAAATGCACTACAGCTAAAGCCACATGTCTAAACATTTTATGTTTAAAATCTGAAGATAATAAGCCCAAAACTCTGTATTTAGTTAAATGTTTTTCAAGACCATGTCATGTGACTAACAGTTAGGGCTAGCTAGCATGTTAGCTTAGCACACCATCAATACACGACAATATATGAGATTAAAACCATATTTATGCTCAAAACGTACTTTATAACTCAAGCCGAATGTTTTAAATAATCTTCTGTGATCTAATTTAGCTTCAGATAAAAAAATCAGACAGAAAATATATTATTTGATAGTATTATGCACAATGATGAAGTCTATATAGATTAGCATTACATTATAAATATAATCTATTATTATAAAAATACCTGGCATGGCTTGAAGAACACAGGCAAATCAGATATCATTGCAATCATGTTTATTGTCTTCAAAACATCTTTTATCTGCATGATTACAGCCGATCTCTGTTAGCTGTGTGTGTGTTCGAGGCTTCCTGGAATGTCACATGATCATGGCTCTTCTTCATGTGCCATATATGGACTATATTACTGTGCATATAGCGCCCTCAGGCTATTGGTATGAATTGAAAACACTGTGAATTAGAATACCAAACGCTCATAAAGATTACATTGACGCATTTGGGTATAAATTCAATAAATATTATTCCTGTCTATAGAAATATGATGTGAATCTAAAAGAATCTATCAATATTTCTCCAAATCTGCACATTTTTGAGCTAAAGCCCTGAGGGACGTTGTTTTGTGTATCGCTGTCATGACGACAGCACGGGAGTTTTTTATGAATGGGAGCGGCTGACGCGCATAATTCATATTAAAGGTATCGACTCATTTTTTCATTTCATAACTCCTGACACAAATTAAGACATAACTGTCACTATGAGTTTCTCAGAATACAATAGTGGTCAAATACTGAAACTTGAGTCTTATATCTTTTTAATGATGTATAGTTTGTCAATGTATAACATTAAATCTGATAGTAATTTTGAATTAAATAAATAAAAAACGCTTCAGTGCGCCGACGCACTGGTGAAGCTTAACAGGTTAACAAAAACTTGTATTACGAAATGCATTTTCTGTTATCAACATGAGACCACAAATCCTGTCAATAAAGCTTGTGGTTTAAAACTTGTTTAAAAACAAAACATTTAGTTTAAATCCTCAGAAAATTGGTCTTTCCATATGCAGTACGGTTCATATTTACTAATTTCTTTTTTTTTTTTTACATTTCAGGGTGATGATGGGAAGACCTCTGTTAGAGATCGGTTCAATGCAAGGCAGTTTATGTCTTGGCTTCAGGATGTAGACGACAAGTTTGACAAACTGAAGGTACAAAAACAGACATAAATTTAAAATTAAATGAATCTGAAACTATACAAAACAACCAGCATCTGTAGACACATCATGGTATAGTGGCCTCAAAATATATTTGGACACTTTAGCTATATACTCAAAAATGCATAATTGTTATAGCATCAGATAGCTAAACATTTAAATCAAGTTGATTTCACTCCAAAAGGAAGTTATTCTCTATATCAGTGCGACAATGCACATTTCTTAAAATGTGTTTTAATATCACTTTTAGTAAAGATAGTATGATCACTGTATAATGTCTTTAAATGCAAGATATTTATAGTATACTTGCAATAGTTCACATCAAATATACTTACTTAAGTATATCTTTAGTTGAACCCCAGTACTATTTCTGGATAACTAAAGTGCATTAAGTACAAAATTAGTTGTTCCAATTTAGCAGACTTTTAAGTATATCAATCTAAACGTACAATTGCAGGGTATTTATATTAAGTACATAAATATATAAATGTATTTGCAGTACACTCAGCATAAAATAAATGTATTTCTTATACATTTAGGCATATTTATTCTTTGATTGGGCAACAAAGTTGCTCCAATACGTTTTTGTGACTAGCTAGTTGATTTCTTCAACGTTGTATCGTACTATTGTAGTTAAGCAGCGAGTTACGTCGTAGTACAGGAAGAGAGGTGCTGCAACAATGGAGAATCTGGACAAAAAATGTTTTTTTGAATATTGAAGCATGAAAACCTATTCTAGTAGAACCCAAAAACAAAATCAAGACATTGTAAAAGAGCATAATACTGCCTCTTTAAGTAAAAACAGTGAAGTTCTGAAAAACAGATGAAGTTTTGTTGTCTAATGCAATGACATTCAAACATTAGGGGCTTTCGCACCGGACTTTCCGAACTATTGGCGGAAGTTCCCGGTCTTTGGTGTGTTCGCACCACAGGAACTAGGAATGATTTTAGTTCTAGGAACTCCTTTTGGAGGAACTTATTTAGCTCCTACTTCAGAGTCGGGTCTAAACCAGCACTTTTTTAGGAACTATCCATGACATTAGTGTACGCTGATTGGCTGAACGCACACGAAACACCAGCACCCGCCATTTTTAAAAAGGCAGTGTAAACACACAGATTATAGCCTGTATATTTACTCCAGAAACTAACTCTACAAACATGGAGAACAGTGAAAGATGGCCCTCTTAACCTTTACACCGTGTCCTAACTACACGTGATAAAAGGTTCTTTTCCATGTTAATCAGAGTTTTTGTCCTAACCAGCCGCGACGGCGACACGCGACGATTCTATTTTAGAAACGGTTTCTATTTTTCTGTGACGTCGCGCTGGAACAACAAACACAAAGTGTGGCAATGATAATCTCAGGTACTGTTTATGAGCTTTATTTAATGTTAAAAGCGTGTAATGTGACTTTGAATATCATTTAGTGCTCCAGCTTTGTAGCTGTAAAAGCAACTATGGATAATTCACCTCAGATCTTGAAATTAAACAAATGGAAACAAGAACGTTCAAACTATGAACAAACAAGTGTATTCTTTGACAAAGATTGTTTTAGTAACTCAGTAGCTATGTATTTGAATAATGTTTAAGTGGTGTAATATTCGTGAATTTGTTTATGTAGCTACTTCTCCATTTTCTTGCGAGTGCCGTCAAGATTACTCTGGTGCCGTGAGACTCCGCCCACACGCTGTTCTGATTGGCTGTGGGTTTTGATTGATTTTGACGCATCTCGCAGTCGCGTCGCGTCTAGTGTGGACAGACAAATTATTTGTCGCTGGAATCTTATCGCATCGTGTCTGGTTAGGACACAGTGTTACACTGAGGAGAAAATCCAACGCAACTTTGAGGGGACCAAGCCATACATGATTATGTATTTCTGCTCAGCCAGCAACACTGGACATCAACCACATGGCATACGCTAATACCTTTCATTACTTTCTATGTATAACAGTTCAATCTAATAACATACTGTTAGATCATAAACTAATGAACACGGAGAATGCGAGCACTGTTAGCTCAGGCTCTGGCGTTCTCAGCGCTGTCAAAATAAAGGTTCACCGCTCCGTCATAATAAGTCACAACAACAAGCGCTGCTTACGTCACTTCAGAGTTTCTACTGGCGGTGCGAATGCAACAGGAAAAAGTTCCTAGGGGAAACACCCTGGTGGCTAGTTCCTAGAACTATCCTGTGCGAAAGCCCCTATTAAGTGTGTCTTAAAGGAGTGGTATAATGCCCTTTTCACAAGATGTAAAATAAGTCTCTGATGTCCCCAGAGTGTGTGTGTGAAGTTTCAGCTCAAAATACCCCACAGATATTTTTATATAGCATGTTAAAGTTGCTATATGAGCAAAAACGCACTGGTTTTGTGTCCGTCTCTTTAAATGCAAATGAGCTGCTGCTCCCGGCACAGGGGGCGGAGCTTCAAGAGCTCGTGTCCTTTTACCTCACACACACATGCACTGGAAATTTCACAAACTTTTAGCCTTTTATGTTCAAACCGAAGTCAGACAATGATGGAGAGACTCAAGAAGAAGTGACAACATGTAGACAACATTTCTGAATGGTTATTTGGTGAATTTATGAAGCTTATGTGTAGTTATCTTCTAGTCATTGATTAGCATATTCAGTCTTGATAATCTATAAATCGTGTTCAGGGGGTGGGGTTTATGCAAATTCTAGGGTTGGTGATGTCACTAACCCGGGAGGAATGTGGTGTAGTCTCTACCAGCCGTTTGTTGTAGATCTTAAAAAGCGATTTCTTTAAAAGCAAATATCTCCCTTTGCTCTGAACTTTGAGCGTCGTAACTTTGCAGATGTTGTTTATGCTCAAACAGCAACATTACACACTAACTAAAGTTAGAAAGTGAAATCATAATCAACCATTTAAGCTAACCTATTTGAAGTCACTCTATCTGTACAACTGACGCAAATCTGTGTTTTTCCTCAGACTTGTCTCTTGATGCGTCAGCAACATGAAGCAGCGGCGTTAAACGCGGTTCAGCGGCTGGAGTGGCAGCTAAAACTGCAGGAACTGGATCCCGCCACTTACAAGTCTACCAGCATTTTCGAGATTCCCGAATTCTACATCCCTCTCGTAGAGGTCAATGACGACTTCGACCTGACACCGATATGACCTGGTGATGAGATAACGTTTCGTAGCTGTCGGACCATGACAAGTGGATGATGTCAAGATGTGCGTAGGGTGATAAACACGAAGCACTTGATTTTGGAGGTGTGTGTGTGTGTGTGTGTGTGTGCGCGTGTATGTCGTGTGTTTGTGTGTCACAGACTCTCCAGATTTATAATAAAAGAAGTAAAAAAAGAAAAGCGTAACACAAACGAGCGCTGCACTTCCAGGCATCACCGGTTCAGTCTGTGTTTGCTGTTCTAGTTCTGGTTCGACCACACGCACCCAGTGCAAACGCACTTCACCATACGAGTGTCAGACTAAAACGCACTTAACCCCGAGGTCCACTATCCAGAACGGCGGACCACGGGTCAACAAAGAGGAGTGTCGGAAAACCAGCCTCCGGAGGGTGAAGACCGCCTTCGGGAAGCGAGAGAGATCTTCGTCCTCTGTTCAGAAAGAGATCTCAGTCCAACATGTTTCTACAGTTGAGTGTTCATAGATTATGTATAGATTGTGCTCCTCATTTTTTAACTTATTTTATACATACTGATTGTGCATTTGTAAATAGCCATGTAATTATTGTTTTTAACTTGTAAAAAAAAATGAAAGAAAACTGAGCGGACGGAAAAAGTTTAAGTAATAAATATTTTGATTGTAAACTTTGTTTTGTCTAATGTTTAATGGACCAAAGTTGTTTTTACATTGAAGTTCTCTGTTGTTGTTGCTGTTGATGTTTGCTTAACTCTTTAAGCATGTGTTTTGAAATGCTTTTTCTGTTTAGTTTTTTTTTTCCTTTCTTTTTTTTTTTCCTCTTTTGACATCCATCAAAGCTGATGTTTTTTGACTTGTGATTTCTATAATGTGCATGCTTTCGCAGGTTCGTCCCCTTTCTGAAAAGTTGTACCGTGGTGAGGTTTACTGAAGTGGTCCTGGTTCTTTTACGCCATTCTCGTGTCTGTTAGTAACATCCACTTCTTGCGTGTCGTCTCTTGTGTCTTGCGCACATTTAAAAAAAAAAAGAAAAAGTTTGTTGTGGTTTCTCAATAGGAAAAAAAAATACCCTTACTTTTACAGTTTTAATGTGAGATCACAACGAAACCTATTTTTTACAACGTAATGCCTTTTGAACGATGGTTCTAAAAATATGTCTATTTTAATATTTACTTGTTACATGAGGATGTACATATTTGTAATATATAATTGAATAAATTTTATTGGTTGTGAAATCAAAAACTGTTTTGCTCTTCTTTTTGTTTGTTCTTTTTTTGTTTAATGTACAAGTCATGTAATAGTCTCTATTCTCTGCATAAAAGCTCAAAGAAAAATTGCTGATTGAAACACACTCAGATATTCAGTTTGAAGAAGAGTGTCCAGCAGATGGCAGAGTGGACAAATTAAAGGATATTAATCAACATCAAAGACTATCTTAAAAAAATTTTTTTTTTGTTCAGTCTTGTATGTTTTATCTGTATGAATATTGCATTATTTTGGAACTATTAATAAATTATAAATAATGAAAGAAAAACCAATAATAATGTATAAAAGAAAAATAATGAATAAATAAGAAAATAACATTATTTATAAGACAATTTTCTTAAAATATATTTTTATAATATTTATAATTATATATAATATATATAATGATTATATATAATGAATATTGCATTGTTTTGGAACTATTAAAAAACATAATAAATTATGAATAATGAAAGGAAAACTAATAGGCTAATAATTTATAAAAGAGGAATAATGAATAAATAAGAAAATAAATAACAAAAATAATATTTAATACGACAATTTTCTTATTTTTTTTTTATATTTATATTTAGTAATATTGTTATTGTTGTTTTTGGATAAACCGCAGTCCAGATCTTTAATGCATGTCCTTTTGTTTAGGTCTCCTGAAACTTTTAAACATTTTAGCAGATCCTTTTAATTCAAAATCACATAAATGAGGAAAAGACCAACAATTTATTATAAGGAGACAACAATATTAGCTCTACTGTTAATCTGATTAATCTGACTCTTGCCTGTGCCTTTAAAGGGATAGTTCACCCCAAAAATTATAAAAAAAAATAAAATAAATTGTAAATGATGAAAAATTATGTCGTTATTTACATACCCTCAAATTGTTCCAAACCTGTATTAGTTTCTTTCCTCTGATGAACACAAAAGATGATATTTTGAAGAACGTTGGTAACCAGACAGTTGACTTGCAGAGTAATTATTAATATTTAATTTTTTGCTATTATGGAAGTTGTCAGTGGGTGCGGTCAACTCTTTAGTCATTAACATTCTTTAAAATATCATATTTTGTGTTCAACAGAAACTCGTGCATGTTTGGAACAACATGAGGGTGAGTAAATGATGACAGGATTTTAATTTTGGGGTGAACTGTCCCTTTAAGAGGTCTCATTCGGCTGAGATCAGAGTTCACTGGGCGGCTGGTGTGAGGCAGGTGTCTTCCTCTAGGGGGCGCTTAAAGGCTCAAAAAGAGATTTTTATTATATATATATTTTTTTTTTATCGAGCTGCATTCAGATATCAGGACGTTTTTAATATATTTTAGATATTTGAATGCTAACTAGTATATTCGTTTTAAACTGTTATTTCAAAGGGTTCTACTAGTAGACAGGGCCGGAGTGGGGCCACTTTTCAGCCCGGGAGTTTCAGGCCCAAGACCGGCCCACTTTTTCCATGGTGGAATTCCAAATTAGCCCTTTTTTAAAATTGTATAAATGAAGCAACAGTTCAGCTCGTACTATTGTGTAGTTAGTATTAATACCATGGGTTAACAAATAATGTAAAGGTTAAATAATAATTCACTTAGACTTTAGCAAAAGAAGCAATTGCAACTTTTTCACACAATTCTGACGTTATATTTCGCAATTCTGACTTTATATTTCGCAATTCTGACTTTATATTTCGCAATTCTGACTTTATAACACGCAATTCTGACTTTATATCTTGCAGTTCTGACTTTATAAGCAATTGCGACTTTATTTCACACAATTCTGACTTTATAATTTGCAATTCTGACTTTATAACACGTTTTATGATTTTATATCACACAATTCTGACTCTATATCTGGCAGTTCTGACTTTATAAGCAATTGCGACTTTACATCACACAATTCTGACTTTATAATTTGCAATTCTGACTTTATAACACGTTTTATGGTTTTATATCACACAATTCTGACTCGATATCTGGCAGTTCTGACTTTATAAGCAATTGCGACTTTATATCACACAATTCTGACTTTATATTTCGCAATTGTGACTTTATAACACGTTTTATGACTTTATATCACACAATTCTGACTCTATATCTTGCAGTTCTGACTTTATAAGCAATTGCGACTTTATTTCAGGCAGTTCTGATTTTATATCTTGCAATTCTGACTTTATAAGAAGCAATTGCGACTTTATATCACGCAATTCTGACTCTTTATCTCACAATTCTTTATAACACGCAATTGCAACTTTATTTCAGGCAATTCTGACTTTATATCTCACAATTCTGACTTTTTAACACGCAATTCTGACTTTATTTCAGGCAATTCTGACTTTATATCTCGCAATTCTGAGAAAAAAAGTCAGAATTGCGAGATGTAAACTCGAGATAAAAAGTCGCAATTATCTTTTAAAATGTTTTATTCTGTGGCGGAAACAAAGCTTCCATAGCCTACCTCCTGGCCTCTTCCTCCCATCCATCCTCCCTGACGCGTACCGTTACGGCCGGCCCAGCTATCAGTAGGCGCCGGCGGAGCCGCGGTAGCCTCCCTGAGAAAACGTTTTGAAAAGACGGGCTATGGACCCAACCATTTCTATAGGAGGGGAGGGGAGACCTCCCTCACATGGTACAACCCATGCTGAGTTGCGCGCTGTGGTGGCAGAATGCGGAACGTGTGTATCCTAATGTAAC